>NW_024412405.1:43965363-44158391 GCF_014898765.1 Herpailurus yagouaroundi | reverse complement strand
TGTGTATGTGTGTATGTGTGTGTGTAAACAGAATATTATCCAGCCATCAAAAAGAATGAAATTTCAGGGCACCTGGGAACCTCACTCAGTTAAGTGTCCAACTCTTGATTTCAGCTCAGGTCATGATCTCACTGTTGTGATATCAAACCCCACACTGGGCTCCTTGCTGGGTGTGCAGTCTGCTTAAGAGTCTCTGTGTTCCTGTCCTTCTGCCCCTCCTTTGCTTGCTTCTTTCTCTCTCTCAAACAAACAAACAAAAAACAGGATGAAATCTTGCCATTTGCAAGGACATGGATGGAGCTATGGTAAGCAAAATGTCAGAGAAAGAAAAATACCATATGATTTCAGTCGTATGTGGAATTTAAGAAACAAAGCAGATGAACATATGGGAAGGAAAAAAGAGAGAGACAGAGGGAAGCAAGCCATAAGAGACTCAACTATAGAGAACAAATGGAGGTTTGATGGAGGTGGGTGGGGATGAGCTAAATGGGTGATGGGTATTAAGGAGGGCACTTATTGTGATAAGCACTGGATGTTAATATATAAGTGATGAATCACTAAATTCTACACCTGAAATCAATTTTACCATATATTTTAACTAACCAGAATTTAAATAAAAACTTGAAAAAAGAAAAAAATGTGTTTGCAAGTGTATGTGTGGAAAAAGAAAAAAAGAAAGAAATATTGAGGCAGGGCCCTCAAGAAGCCAGTAGAAATTGTTAGGAGTAAGACTGAAAGAAGCACACTGTTAGTATTGTAATGTTTATTAATAACTTGTTAACAATGTATTCATTAAGTTATATATTCCTTAAGTTATAGTCGTTCATGCTATTGATGGAAATGTAGACTTCTTTTTTTCTTTTTTTTTTTTTTTAGTTTTTTTTTAACGTTTATTTATTTTTTTGGGACAGAGAGAGACAGAGCATGAACGGGGATGGGGCAGAGAGAGAGGGAGACACAGAATCAGAAACAGGGTCCAGGCTCTGAGCCATCAGCCTAGAGCCCGACGCGGGGCTCGAACTCACGGACCGCAAAATCGTGACCTGGCTGAAGTCGGACGCTTAACTGACTGCGCCACCCAGGCACCCCTGTAGACTTATTTTTTCTAATACAAAATTGAATTAATTGAGTTTCCTAAAATATGACTGGCATTATAATTTAAGAATATGAAATACACATTTTTATTGATGTTTAACCCATAAAAATGACATTACCAAAGTCACAAAGGCTGTAAGTGTTCTCATATATTTCTTAAGTCTGGCTGATAACACTGATCACACTCTAGACTTTGCCTTCTTGTGGTTATGGGGTAGGGAGGAGGAGAAGAATAAGGGAGTAATTTAATAACTATGCACCCTTTGTCAAAATCGAGTAGCTCATCTTGTTATGGGAAGGATCATTAATATTATTATTAACAATTTTAAGAGACCTTTCCAAAAGTATTCCTTTCAATTGATGAGCTGTTGCGGTGGTATAATAAAGATTAAAAAGTCACAAACTGAAGATGAAAACTTTCTACCACTTGAATAAAATGACAAAGATTCAAGAGGCTTTTAACCTCTTACGTGTCCCTGGTACAGTTTAGGTTTTGTCTTTAATATTTTCTTAGTTATCTCTATCTCAGCATTCTCTTGGGTAGAAAAATTAAGGAGACAAAAGTTCTTTAAAAAACAGTTGTGCTTACTTGTTCTAAGCATAAGAAATAGATAGGCATACTAGTGATTCCACTGAGCAAAAACTATAACCCATTAATCCCCTGAAATGTCTCATACCCGATACTACTCCCTCATTTGTTATGTTGAAATAAGTGTATAGAATAGGTATAATAAATTTAGGAAAGCAATATTTATCTATAGGAACTAACCAGAGACCAACTAATAGCCTTTCAGGGATGAATGGAATCCCAGTTTTTCTCAAGTTAAATTGAAGAGCATATCATCATTTTCGTGTGTAATGTCATTGCCATGAAAATGCATCCAGACCCTCTCAGGGAACTCTTTCAGCATGGTGCTGACTGACTACTGTAGGCAGCCTCCTGTTCATTTGGAGAGTAGATTTATTAGCTAGAAATTCATTAAAAAAAAAACTAAGGAGAAGAGTCTCCTTATTGATTATGCCTTCTCTTCTTACTTTTGTCTCTGATGAAATATAGATTAAGTGGATTCCATTATCCCAATGACAGTTTCCCAAAAATTTGAAGAGAGTTATTTGGCCCATTTTAAATATTCAATGTTAACTCTACCCAGTTCTTTCAATCATTTTTTTGTGTGTGAAATAAATTTTTAAGAGCGTAATATACTGCCTGCATTCCACAGAAAGAATTCTAGTTTATCAATATTCACTTCGAATGTAGTGTACAAAATGAATAATCTTATTTCTACTAACTTCAGAGTCATCACAGAGCATACTAGGGATATTTCAAATTTTATCCCTTAGTGCATCTATATTTCAACTATTAGATGCTATTATTGTGTTGGATATTTAGCAAAATTATTCTCTAGAAATTTGTAATAAAGAATTTATATTTAATTTCAAATTTAAAACTTTTATTCCACACTAATATATTGTTTAACCTTCTATTTTATATGATTTCATCCAAAAGTTAAAACTTTTTAAAAAAGGATTGACATTTATCTCCAGTGATAGGTATTTTCTGTCCCTGACCCTGAATGCATTGGGAATGTGAACCCTATGTGATAACGGTAGGGTTGATTTGTTTTGGTTTTTCATTGTGGTAATGTTGGATATTGATTGTGTTTTGATGTTCTCTCTTATGCTACATGCAGAGCTCCCAGTTAGTGGTGCCACACTTATCTATGTATTTCCAGATATTTATCCCCTAAAATATTGTTAGTGAATAAATGAAGGGATATGTAAACAAATGAATAAAATTATATGGCAAACTATGCACCAAACTCTATTAATCATTTATAAATAAGCTTTAATTTGATTCATTTTCTATTTGAATTAAGCATTACTTTTCTTATTGTACACATGAATTGAATATGATGTTTATTAAGTAGTTTGGTTAATACTTTAGTTGTCCAGTAGCACATTCATTTAAGCATAAATACATATTTAATGATATTGACTCAAACAATATGTTAAAACTGATACTTCGGTTAAAACTGTCAGTAAATCCATGATAGGAAAGTGGGACGATAAAGACATGGAAATGGAAGCAGGTATAATAACCATATGTCTCATGTACTGTATATCCTTTCTTCTATTTCTCTTTGGCAAAAAAAAAAAAAAAAAAAAAAAAAAACAGAAAGTTTAAATTTAACATTCAGAATAATTTGTTCCTCATGAACCATGCTAAATGTCTAGACAATGGTGAAGTCAGAACAGCCGATATCAATTTTCCAGGAGACAATTTCATATTCTTTCATTATAAATAGAACTGAAAGTATCTGTTAATGCAGCTGTTACCTTGCAAGAGGTTTTTTAAGGTTGGCAAACTTTTTTTTTTTTTTTTTTTATGTTTTAGAGTGCTAAACTGTATTTTGGCTTTAAGAAACTTAGAGTGAAAAAGAGAGTAAGCCTTAATTTAAAATTCATTTAATTTGTATCACTTATATATTTTAATGATCTTTTAAATATTCTTATATTTTCTAATAGTTTAAATTACTGTTAGTAATGTTATTTTAATCAAATTAAGTCTCTGCTAGCCTTGTTGAGCAAAAGAATTAGAGTTCTAATAGTAGTGAAACTACACCCAAGGAAACATGGTATAAACTCTCCAAATCTATTTATGTTTTTAGTCAAGATTTTATGCAAGTTGTTTCCATAAGTATTTGTTAAATATAGTAAATCAATGAAATACATGGGCTTATTATTTGAGTTTTAATCATTAATGTATAAACCTAAAATTATATTTCACATTGAATTTGTAATTTTACTGAGACTCAAATTTCATTTGCTCATGTGTGGAAAACCAGTTAACTGGAAATTGAGTCTTACAAACTATGTATACATTTTGTATTGTTGCCATAATAGATTTCTACTCACTTAGTGATATAAAACAAGCCAGATTTATCACTGAATAGCTTTGTAGGTTAGAATCCCCCACAAGTCTCACTGGACTAAAATCAAGGTATCGTACAGATGCATTTCTTCAGGAGTCTCTACCAGGGATTTCCTTGCCTTTTCCAGCTTCGAAAGGCTTCCCTCATTCCTTCGTTCATGACCTCTTTCCTCCAACAAGGTAGATTCTTAAAGTCCTTAACCTTAAACTCACCTGTAATTTGTTGCTTTGTTTGGTTTGGTTTGGTATGTTTTGTTTTTGCCATGTTAAGTAACATATTTAAAAATTCCTGGGATTAAGGCATGGATATCTTTGGAAGGTTTGTTATTCTTTCTACCTCACATAAAATCCATTATAGTTTCTTCTTCTTCTTTTTTTTTCTATTATTATTTTAGAGCAAAAAAGTGTGTACTTTATTAAAACTTCTCTACTTTATTTTAATAAATATATTTTCTTAAAATTTACATTAAGTGAATGGTACAACTTTAAAGTTTAGGTTATGTGAGAAAATGCCTAGAGAGTAGATATAGAAAAAAATGAATATAAAGGACTTCTACATATTTGGGGATTTTCAATCACTTCGGTTTAAACCTCTTCAGGCTATAATGGAGGAGTTATAATTGAAAAAAAAGAAAGCAATAAAGGATAAAAAATAATACTTTGAGAACCTGCTATAAAGTAAACATTAAATTGGAGACTGTATAATTCAGAGGACATAAATATTGATTTATTCCTTCATCTAGACAATATTATCTTTGATTTTTTGATGTTGATGCCATGTGTCCACCAATGCAAGTTTCTAGGGATGCATGTTAAGTAAGTCAAATTTTCTACTTTGGAAACCTCCATAATATTGGGATGTACAGAAAAGTTAATACATATTTGCCAAATTATCTAATAAGTGTTATAACCTAAATATGCATAATTTGCTATTTGAAAAATGAGTACAAATAGTTATTATCCTTGGGTAGCAGAGAGGATAGAAATTAGAGATACTGTTCAAGGCTATTTGCTGTTGTCAGAAGCTTATAAGCTTCTTATAAGAAAGGAATAGATCTTGTTAAGATTTGTGTCTTCATGGCCTATCACGGTGCTAAACACACAGTAGATATTCAACATTTGTTTATTATTAAAGGAGATTATGGCTCAGGTTGTAGAGAAGAAACTAACATTAGTTGATTATTTTCCAAGTGTTGACACTTGGCTCAGTCAATAAAGCATCCAACTCTTGATTTCAGTTCAGGTCATGATCTCATGATCATGAGATCAAGCCCAGCATCGGCTCCACACTGGGCGCGGAGCCTGCCTGAGATTCTCTCGCTCCTTCTCCATGTACCCCTCCCCCGCTCATGCTCTCTCTTTTTCTCTAACTAAATACATTTTTAAAAAACTTTAAAAAATAATATTTTTAAAACATGTATTCCTTTATGGTAACTTAAAATGTTGAACTTTCTCAGAATTACATACATTTCTTCTCTTCATGGGAAGAACCCCTCCCTGGTCAAAAATCAATTCCAAGTTTAAAATTGGTGCTTGATATTCAGCTTCTTATCACCAACTGAGAGAAATTTGTTAACCACTGCTCCCTTCAGTTTGCATGAAACAAATATTTTTATTTAAAAACTATAATTAAATTCCTATCAAAATCCCTGAAGATTTTGATTTGCCTTGCCTTGGAGTACACTTTCTTATAATTGATAAATTCTGAGGCACACCTATATACATACTTCAGTGAATCACTGAAAATCATTTTTGTGGCATTTAGTCACAAAATAAATTATGAACAATTATCTAGGATAAATAATAACAATAAGAAGAAAAGTGTGAAAAATTCCAAATTTGTGAGAAATAGCATATTTTGTGAACTGGATATTAATGAACTTCAGGGAATAGAAGAAATAAGGGAATGATGCCAATTGATAAATACTTAATTGGTTTCTACCAATAAATGCCAAGCAATTATCTGAGGACCAGAGATCTGGTCAGGTAGTAAAGAGACTATGTACAACCTGCATATGTATATGTATAAATGTATAGGTGCTCATATAAAGATATCACTTTGCACTCAAGCAAGTTAAAATCCATTTCAGAGTTAATTAGAAATTTATTTTGGAAGAATGCTCTTTGGAACAAAACACTAAAGAGTTGAGCAAAATAAATGAGGTGATTCAGAGAAGGCTCCATGGAATGTAAGTTTAGAGCTTGACTTTTTGTTGTCATGATGATAAACTGCCCAAGAAATTGGAAGATCATTATAGTCAAGAACAGTTGTATGACATAAGGTATAAAAGTAATGTAAAAATTATATAGCAGGGGCAGTGAGATAACTGGCCTAGTTAATTGTGTTGCAAGGTATAATGAATTTAGAAATATAGTTTATGTGACACAAAGGTATTTCCTTACTTGTCTATGTAATTTTTAAAGCTAAACATATTCTAGTATTTTTAGTAAAAACAACTAAATAATTAATTCTGGTATGAAGCTATGTCATGGTAAGTATGAGAATGCTCGGTAATTATGTTTCTCTTCACAGAGACCTGTATGCCACATGATATTAACCTTTATTGCAGGGTCTATAAAGCCAGAGTAACAGCTTGGCAATATAAATTTTCTAAAATATAAATTTATAGATTATACCACGCACACATACATGCTTGCCTATATGATATATTTCAACATAGATATTTTAAGGAGATTATTATATTAAAAAGATAAAAAAATTCTGCAGTAGCATAGATAAGAACATTATACTTTCAATAATTTCTATATATCTGCTTCTCTATTTCAATTCTCACTCTGATTCTAATGCCTAACGCCCTAGGTGCTTTCTGCTTTAGCTTTTATTACGTTAGTCATGCCTCAATCAATTTGATGTTATGAAATTAACATTCAGAATGCTGAGTTTTCTGAAAGCATTCTTTTTGATGTGAATAATTTCTGTTTCTCTATTATTCAGAATTATCGTCTTTGTTATAAAATTTTATAATCTAATTTTCTATAATTGTGTGATTAATGCTTTCCTTTGGAGAAAAATCATTGATTTCTATATTAAAAAAAATTGCTTCAACAGTTAGATATATTTTACCCAACTGCATTATAATTATTTCAGGTTTATAAAATAAAAACCGTGACTTTTTACTTTTAATTGATTTCAAATAGCAAAAGTATCATTTTGAATTCTAGGGAAAATAATATTCAGTGCATTTCTTTCTGTGTTTGGGTATAGAATTAATTCTTTTCTCTTTGCTGTTAAAGTTATTTCTAGGTTTACATAATAATCTTAAAGTTTAAATGTTTTTCCTCAAGATGAAAACATTCGGCAATTCTATTGTAAAACCGTTTAGGTCTTATTGTCTTTTAGGTTTCTGATAGAAATATATTGTTATTATTTTTGAATCTTGGTAGAGGAATAGAATCTTTTTTTTTAAACTCATTTTCATCTTTGGTTGATGAATTTGTAATCATGTACCAATATTAGAATGAACTTTAACTGATTCTCTTGCCTTAGTTTAAGGAACTATGGAAAATAACTGTTTGCAACCCTTTGTATTACAGTTAGGAGAGAGACAGCTTATCATTCATTCTGTTTTGGAATCATAATAACTCTTCAAGCTAAGTGATATAGTGGGTAAAACTACACTTAGGTTTCAAGATCACTATACCACAGACTAGCTATGTGACTGTGTGCCTGTGTTTCTTAAATGATATGATAAATGAGATGTACATGGAACTTAATAAGTAATACATGAATATAATTTTCATTTTCGATAAAAATATAAATAAATTAGAGGGGCTGTTTCCTCACTAGTTAATATTATAGGAAGTGAATAAAATTTTACAAATTTGATGTAATGCTTACTACATATCAGGCAATGTGCTGAGATTTTCACATTTTGTTAAAAGGTAGGGAATTCCAAGTCTACCCTTAATTCACTAAAATATCCTGAGTGTGATGCCTTTGCAAAAGGTCTGTTCCTAAATAGCACTGCACACACTCATAGGTTTTTCAGTAAGGCTGTTTTGTTTTGTTTTGTTCTGTTTTGTTTTGTTTTATTTAAATCTGCCATTGGCAAGTTTATGGAAAAACAAAAAAACTATATATACACACACATATAATTAAATGTGTGCAATTTTAAGAACTGGGATTTATTTTAGTGCTAGTTGTTCTTATAATACTGGGATAATAACAACATGTTCAGTTACTGATACTGAATGGTATATTGTTATTGTTATTTTTTAATGTTTTCACATAGGAAAATAAAAAGTTGATAGAATTAAATATATATATATATATTTTTTTAAATTTTTTTTAACGTTTATTTATTTTTGGGACAGAGAGAGACAGAGCATGAACAGGGGAGGGGCAGAGAGAGAGAGGGAGACACAGAATCGGAAACAGGCTCCAGGCTCTGAGCCATCAGCCCAGAGCCCGACGCGGGGCTCGAACTCACGGACCGCGAGATCGTGACCTGAGCTGAAGTTGGACACTTAACCAACTGCGCCACCCAGGTGCCCCTAGAATTAAATATATTTAGTCCTCTTCTGTTTTCGTTCATTCATTTCTTCCTTATTTTCTTCTTTTACTCTTTCATTATTACATGTATTCATTTAGAATGAGTAACTGTTCTACATGTTGTGGATAAAGCAGTGAACAACAACATAATAGTTTTCATGAAACTAACACTCTAATAGATGAGTAGTTCAGGTAATTCTGGTTGCTGTAACAGCTAAATCTAAAATACTCAATGGGTTATACAGCTTAAGGTTTGTTTCTTATTTATGTCACTGAACATTGAGTGTATTCCTGGTTGGGGCCTTCCATGTGGTTAAATCAAGCAAACAGTTTTCTTTCATCCAGAGGCATCCCTCAAAGTCATGGGTTACTTTCCATTCATCTGACCAATGGGGAAAGAGAACATCGAGAAAACACAGCATCCTCTTAACTACTTCAGATTGAAAGAGACAAATCATTTTTGCTCTTGTTCCATCATTGAGAGCATGGCTCAAGTTCCCAACATGGGGAGCAAGACATGGGAAGAGGACTCCTGACTTTACAACTGATTCCAAGCAAAATTAAACCCTGTGAAGACAGCAAGATGCGTATGATCAACTAACTGTCATTGCCACTGTTCACCATGGTGATAAGCAAATCTGTCTTCTACTTTTCTTCTGAAACACAGAATGTCTTGTACTTTCTCCAAAGAATACAACACAAATTGCCTCTAATAACTGCATCTGATTTAAGGTCCAAGTAGTGAGAAGTCATCTCCATAAGATCTGGATGTGGTTCTTCTTGAACCGGCAAAGTGTGAGCTAGAATAGATACATGTCTGCAGCTCCAAAATTCCAAATATACAGGAGTGGAGCTGAGACAAGGTAAAACTGTAATTAAAACAAAACAAATAACACATTTGAGAAAAGCAAAGAACTGGGACCACGTAGCACTTATTCACAGGGATGATGAAATCTGAGTTGCAAAGGATGACAGCCTTACCTTTTAGAATAGATATTATTTCTTATTTTTGGTAGAAATTCTTTAATCCATTTTTCTCTGTGAGTCCTTGCTCTGGATGGCAAGGGGAGCAGTTCTTCCTTTTGCATTATCCTCTTTTGTAACATCTAAAGCTGTAGCAAGAAAGGGTGCCTTCCAAACCAAGAAACAGACTCTTAATTACAGAGAACAATGTGATGGTTACCAGAGGGGAGGAAGTGGGGGATGGGTTAAACGGATGAAGGGGATTAGGGAGTGTACTTGTTGTCATGAGCACCTGGTGTTCTATGGAAGTGTTGAATCACTGATTTGTACACTTGAAACTAGTATAACACTATATGTGAACTAACTGGAACTTAAATAAAAACTTTAAAAATAAAAAATAAAACACTTATATTTTAATGAAGTAAATAAAGTGTGCCTTCATGAGGTGCTGCAAACTTTTTCAGCTTCTGGCCTTAGCAAGTTCCATGCCTGAGACTTGTTTTAATGCTCAAAAGTCAAAGGTTTATCTTTGACTAGGATAAACAAGAGACATAACTAGCATTCCACTTTCCAACCTCTTTGCTTAGATCTGTAGTTCAGTGAGTGTGTGTTGAACCTTGAATGTTATATCAGAAACTTTGTTTCATTTCATGTCAAAAACTAAGCCAATGATATAGCTAAACTTTAAGGAACACATTTCATTATTATTCATTATAATTGTAATTCTAGATGTTGTATAATTCTAGATGTTGTAAAATATAGATTCTAAATCCTCAGCAATTTAACACAGTCAATCTTTATTTTATTTTTATGTCACAGTCTACCAAGAATCCTCATGGTTGAGGGGTCTTCGCTTGGCTATTTTTGGAAAATGATCTTCCATATTGTGGCTCAGTCCTCTTCTTGGTCTTCAGAGTCCTCTCCCCTAAGTAACAGGTAAAAAAAAAAAAAAAACAAAACAAAACAAAAAAAAAAAAAAACAACAACAAAAAAAACACACCTCTCAGGACAGCACACGTGCTTGTTAATTCAGAAGACACAAAAATATCATGTATGCTTAAATTTCATTTGCTACAAATAATCATCTAGATATAATAGGTGTTTGGGAATGTAATCACAAATTAGCACCATCTTTCAATCACCAATCTTATTAATGAGTGGAGTCTGAGTCTGATCAGTTAGTTGCTTTTAACATTGAATAAAGACATGAAAATTTAAAATATGGGATGCCTGTTTCTCTCAGTTGGTAGAGCATACAACTCTCGATCTCAGGTCATGAATTCTAGCCCCACGCTGGGCATAGATCTTACTTAAAATAAATTTTAAAAATATTAATAAGGATTACATAAGTATGTCAAAATATGAGACATCCTACGAAGCAAAACAGAGTTGGTTAAATGGATAATAAGTGATAATGAGAAAGGGGGCTGTTATTTTATCTCAGAGGGTAAGGGATCCACTGAGGTTCTTTGGGAAATGCCTTCCAGACAGATATAACAGCACAAAGACCTTTAGGCAAGTCAGGCTTAGAATTTTGGAGGAGAAATTTTAAAAAAGGATAGTGTAGTAAAAACAGTGAGGTGAGTATGGAAGGGGGTTGATCAGATATGTAACTAGGTGTGGATCGTGTAGCACCTTGTAGACCAGGTAAAAACATTTAATAATTTTCTCTGAGTGAAGTGGAAAGTTATAAGATGATTTTAAGCAGAAAAGTAATATGATCTTACAAAAAAGTTGAAAAATGATATTGTAAGAATATACATGATATTCCAAGAACCATATATATATGGTATATATATATGTATATCCTTCACTCAGTTCCCCTAATTTTACATTTTAAATAATTATAGGACACTTATCAAACTAGGAAATTAACATTGTTACAGTATTAACTATTCACAGATATTATTCAGATTTTACCAATTGCTCCAATAATGTACTTTTTCTGATCTAGAGTTTAACTCAGGACTTCACATTGCTCATAGCTGTCACATTTCCTTAGTCCCCTTCAGTGTGGGACAGTTCCTCAGTTTTGTTTGTCTTTCACAGCCTTGACACATTTGAAAAGTACTGGCTGATTATTTCATAGACCATCCCCTGATATGGATCTATATGACGTGTCCTTAGACTAGAATGAATTGTGTAATTTTGGCAGTAATGTAAAGAAATGATGCTTTGCTCTTCTCACAGTATCATATCAGGAAGTACAAAATGTTCATGCTACCTATCACTTTTTACTGGTAATATTAAATTTTGTTCAGATGGTACCTCTCAAGATTCTCTGCTATAAATTACTGTATTCCATTAGTAATTAATCACTATCTTGTGGGGAGATATTTTGAGACTATGAAAGTATTCTGTTCATCTTTATATATTTTACCCACCTAATTTAACATCCATCAATTATTCTTGCCTTCCAACATTTATAACTGGTATTTGCCAAATTGTGATTGTCTATGTCCATCATTCTTTCCACATTCATTAATTTGAATTCTACTCTAAGGAAGAATGCTTCTTTCTTATTCATTAATTCATTTGCTTCATTATTGGTATCGGTATTTAGTCATGGATATTTACTTTATGCATTATAATCTTATAACAGTGTTGTTTATTTTTTTGTTCAAAAAACTCTTATTTGGTCATTGATAGATCCTTCCTAGTGATTCCTGTAATTTTTTGATATGCTTCTATCATTTATAAAGAAATTTCTTATTTTCTGGTATGCCAAGATGTTCCAGGCTTATCTGGGACTTTCCCAGCCACAGTCCTGGAATTTTGTTCATTTTATTGGGAAATGGTATTTACAAACCAATATTTAAATGCTAGATGTTCTCATTAATTGCAGGATGCCATTTTTTGTAAGTCCCCTTAATGGACAGAGGTAGAAAATAGATGTACAAATACACACACACACGCACACACACACACGCACAAAACTGCCTCCATTTCTGTATATATTTAAGAAAAGAAAGACTAGTATAACTGATGTGTTGCCTGTGGACACAAGAGTGAAGTGAAATGAGGTTAAAATAAACAAGGAGCTAGGTAATGTGTGGTCTAATACACCATGACAATTCTAGATTTTACTGTAACAGTAATGGGAAGCCATTGAAAGGGGTAAAGCAAGTGCAACATGGGATTCATGATAACAAAAGATGATCTGCCTGTGAAAAGAGGATTGGAGTTTGGATCTACTGGGATGTGAGACTTAAAATAAGTAAAGGGCAAAAAAGAATAAGTGATATTAAAAAATAGTAGGAATAGGAAGTAGAGGAACTGAGGCACCATTATCTCTCTCTAAAAATTTGCATTAATATTATGGTCAGAATTCATAAGCTTTTCTTCTCATGGCAAGAAGGGAAGTAAAAGCAACTTTAGCATAGAGAAGAGATAATGCAGAAATAAATGCCTACGGAGGTTTTTATCATTTTGAGTAAACGGTTCATGACTGAACTTGTGTTGGAAAAATAGTTCCAATGTCTCATCCTATAGCAATGTAAAATGATTATGTGGAGTAAAGCCTAGCTCAGGAAAGATAGAAGTCTTTTCATCCAATCTCTCTCACACACACACATATACACACATGCACTCAAGCACACACACATGCGCTCATGGAGCCTGAGACACAGCCTATGAATAATGATTTTTGTTGTCTCAGCTGAGTCCTCTATCTGAGTCTTAGGAAATGAAAAAGATAGAAAGGCAACAATGCACAGACCTCAAAATACTGCCTGAGGTCTAATGGATAGTCTCAAAGAAGTAGATGTGGAAAAAGTAAAATACATCCATATTTGGCAAATGGAATGAATTTGCTAAATATATGGGAGACATAAATAAACCACATAGTTATTTTGCAAAAATGCAAAAACAAAGGAAAGAATTTCAAAAGAAAAGTTCAAATGAAAAAGAAAGGAGTCATTCACGGAAAATATCCTCCAGGAAATTCCATTTTTTCACAACAAACACATAGTTTCCCAGTTGAAAAGGGAAGAGGGGAAGCGAGGTTGTTAAAGAAAAGAGAAAAAAAAATCAGATGAACAATTATAAATGACATAATGAGACATAGTGCAACATTGATAAGCTTGATAAATATAAGGAGAAAAATATATTTAAAGATGTAGGGCACTTGGGTGGCTCAGTCGATTAAGCATCCGACTTCAGTTCAGGTCGTGATCTCATGGTTTGTGAGTTCAAGCCCTGCATCAGGCTCTGTGTTGACAGGTCAGAGCCTGGAGCCTGCTTCAGATTCTGTGTCTTCCTCTCTCTGTCCCTTCCCCACCCTCACTCTGTCTCTCTGTCTTTCAAAAATAAATAAACATTAAAAAAATCAAAGAGGTAATGTTATAACAAGAAGACATACACACACACTTCATACCTAATTTGTATTTGTTTTATATTTTGTTTTTATTATTTTATTTTTTATTATTTTTTAATGTTTATTCATTTTTGAGAGACAGAGCATGAGCAGGGGAGGAGCAGAGAGAGAGAGAGAGAGAGAGAGAGAGAGACAGAATCCGATGCAGGACTAGAACCCACGAACAGTGAGATCATTACCTAAGCCGAAGTCAGACACTTAACTGAGCCACCCAGGTGCCCCTGTTTTATATTTTGTTTTTAAATCCAAATTTTGAATATGAAATAATATAAACTTAGGTAAGGTTGTGGATTCATAGGATCATTCATGTTTCATTTGCGTCGGAAAACAAGCAAGAGAAATTCTTACACAGGCCATGCATAGGTGTGGTTATGTTTGTATAGGGTATAGTAGCGGGCCTTTGGAGTCAGGCTAGAGTCTATGAGTGTAGGAATGAATGACTATAATGTGGTAGTGCTGGCAAATTGTGGAACACGACGTCACAAAAAATCAATGGAATTTGTTTATATAGTACAACTTCAATAGGACTGTGAAATTATTAGATGAAAGTTAAAAAATACATATATGGTACTAATTATAAACATACATAAAACAATAAATGTATATATCTGTTTTTTAAGAATATATACTGATATGTTTACACTTTATTTCAGAGTGAGTGCTTAGTATGTGAAGGAGCAGATAATGGGAAGTAGGAAAGAGAGATAAAAATACTACAGTATTAAAATAATTTAGTTATGCTTTGGTTGGATCAATATGGCAATTACACAATGACCTCATGAGTTGATTAACTTAATACTGTATACCTGACACTCGCAAGAAATAAAGAAAAAAGATAAACGTATATATGATGGACATTATCCTCTTACCTGCGATGGAATGACTTCTGTAGCTATTTAAATGCATATTTACATTTTGGATTTTCATCAAACACTGTAGAAGCCACCAGCCCTGCCTCTGCCCCCATCTCTGTCTCTGTCTCTGTCTCTGTCTCTGTCTCTGTCTCTCTTAAACCAATAACTACACACAAGTATTTTTGGCATTTTTTCCCCACATAACACAATATATATTCATAACCAATGATTAGTTACTGATGTAACTATAAAGTTTGCATCTTAGTTTGATTTTATCTTTGCAAGTGGTATGTCATGTGTGAGATCAGTTGAAATGAAGTCATGGAATATTTTGTTAAATACATTGACAATTTTGTGACTACAGCAGACCGTTTTTTTAAATCACTATTAAATTTTCTAGAAATGATTTCTCTCTCTCAATTATTTTTAACTTCAATATTCCCTGTTTTTTTTGTCTTTTCTTTTGGTAAATATTTAATTATGAAATTAAATGTGTTTCTATCAAGAGAACAATCATAAGGAGAATCCTCAGTAGGTGCAAACCAGGCACATTTCCATCCTGGGACTTTGCACTTGCCGTTCTGTCTGCTTAGCACTATTTTCACAGCTATCCACCTGACTCACTCATCTTTTCTTCAAATCCTTGCTTAAATGGTATGTACTCAGAAGGACCTTCCCTATCCACCTCATTAAAAACTAGCCATTAATTAAATCATATTTGCTTATTTGTTTATTCATCTTTTTGCCATGGTATGCTGCAAGTAAACTGCATGAAGGCAAATATTTTTCTCAGTCTCCAAAATCTGCAAGTGTACCTTATATATAGGAGATAATATGAAACACTTGCTGAATGAATGAATGAATGAATGAAAGCTCTATTGTAAAGTTAAAAAAAAAGAGGAAGAACATCTTGCTTAGAAATAAATACACATGTGATGAAAAAAGTTTTTGGCATACATAGTCCATTGTGAGAATTTGCTTACTATTTACTGCCCTTAGTGTCTTAGTTTCTATAACATTAAACAATAGGAGTATAATTTTGCAACCACTTTTGTTGGAATGCATCAACACCAGATGCAATAACTAACTACTTTACGGAATCATCTTTTGAGAGAAATATTTTTCTTGAGATATTGACAGACCTGACCTTTGACAGTCAGCAACATACTGCTTCAAATAAATGATTATGTTTGACTTATTATCGTGTTTTAGAATCTCTGTTATACTATTTCACTACAGATTTTCTACATCTTAGGGAAAACGAAGAGGTTTAAGCTGTGGAAATTATGATTAACATAATACCCTTCAAATCTTGGGTCACCTGCCCAGGCTTCCTTAAAGTTTAGCTGCACTAATTAACTTCAACTTATTTTACATACAAACCCACAACCCCTTCACATGGAGGAAATAAAAATATTAATCTGTTAAAGGCCAAGAAATGACATTATAGAAATGCTTTGGAAGTAATAAAAATAACTTGCCACATAATTCTGAGGAAGTTATAGCCTCTGAAAATGTGTTATCTACTGTCCAGGCCTACATGGTCTGATAACGCATACAAAGCCGAAGATTCATATGCCGCCTGCCATCCCTAATGTGCCAAAGGAGCCTCTCAACTATTGAAGTAAATGGTGAAATTTAAGTAGTCTCAGTGACTGTTTAAAATATTTATCACTTACCCTGGATTCTTACAGCCTAATATATAGGACATTTTTACAATGATTTGTGTAAACTTTAAAATATGTGTCACCTGGAGTTTTAAAATGTGACTAATGACAAAATAGTGTGTTATAATTGCAAAGGCATCAAACATAAAGAAAATAATGCTAATTTACTAACATCATATACTCATAAAGCCATGAAATTGGCATTTTAAATGGCAGCGCTGGCATTTTTGCAAATACTCAGCTCCAATAATGGTTTTGATAAAAAGGTTAGGAGCAGAGAATGTTATTCTGTCAATTATATTGGAAAAACTAGTAGTTACAAACATTCAAATCAATAATAGACTGGAATTCATTATATACTGTGAAAGGTTCTTATAACTTTTATGACATATCAATTTAAAAATTATGATGGTTGTGTCTCAATAATTGAAAATTAAGGATTGAATCTTTCTCATTTATTCCTCCTCCCTCAAAAAAATTCCTGATGTACTAACCTCACACACTTTAAAAAATAATCACAAGTTTCCTGAAGATTTTATTTATTTTTAAAAAAACATTAAAGAAATGTTTTAAAAATTGTGTTTGAAAAGAAGCAAACATGGTTTTTCAAAGTGCTCATTTCCTTCTTATGACTGAAGTTTCTACTCAGAAATGTTCTTGATTTTCCAAGTAACATTCATCGATGTAATTTTGTTCTTGAAAAAATATTAAACCATTCATTGACTTAAGTTTTTGTTGAAACATATTCATGCATAAATCAAACTTATGGAATATTCTCAAAGTGACACACAAAAATAAGCAAAGTTGTCAGAAGTCATTCTTCTCATCTTTCCTTTCTTCTTAGTAAGTGGATTCCAACGTCTTCACTCCAAGGAACAGGCTTTGAGCATATTCAATTCAAATTCGCACTTGCGGTTTTAAAATGGCCACTTAGTCTAGTAGTAACTATTAATCAAGGCCATGATGTTTATATGCCAGTGATGTCAAAGTAGACTCCCTAATATTATTGAAGCCATGTTCAGACAGCAGCTGGGAGACAAGCAGTAATTGAACATATTTAAATATCCACCCCATGTACTGAACAGATTTCAATGTCTGCTGTGTTTAAGGTCCACTGGGTTGTGAAATGGCTGCTTCGTTCACACAGATGTTAATATCTCCAGGCTTTTCTCTAGCTTTGTAGCTTCTCATTTACATATCTGCAGTAAGTTTGGTGTTCATGAAGTGAGATACAGCTCCTTGTCACTACTCTTTGTTATAATAAAGCATGTTTGATACAAAATACTAGCGACTGGAATTACAGCTCATTAAGGCTTAAGAAGAAAAATAATAAGGAACATAGCAATAGGTATTCAGTCACCAGTGCTTCATTAGTTCTTTTACTGTTTAAATACCTGAAGCTGATGAATATAAATTACTCGTGAAAATGCAGTTTAAACAGTTTTATACTCTTACCTATTTTTTACTCTGTGTACACAGTGTATAAGATGATAATTCTTCTACAGTTGCATCCTTATTTTTTATATGTTCAGCATATTTTTCATATAGATATATGTATGTGGAGCCATATCCCCAAGCTATTTAAAAATAATTTCAAGTAAGATCAGGGGTTAAAAAGCCATATTAGCTATTTTTATTTCACATTCAGGGACAATGTTGCCTCTTCTGAAGAAACTGAATATACTAATACTTGAACTGTATTACCTGCCACACAGCTGGCATACTTCAATTAAATCTATTGTCTTTATGTACACCGTCCGTTATTTTGCTACAGTGCCTCTACTCCAGTAAACCTAAACGTACCTTGACAGTGAGCTGCTCAATCTTGGAATTCATCAGGACACACTCGAATGTTTCCTCATCTCAAATACTAATAATACTGCTACTTTTGATTTTGGCTTTGCAGAAATATGTGTTTAGAGTACGCTACGGTCTGCTTTGTAATCCATTTGGTCTGTTTCCTTAGGAGCACTTTGCCAACCTTTTTTATATGCCTACTTAAAAACAATACTTGTAAACAAGACTTACATGTTTCTGATTTTGATATTTTGTGTATCATGTAAATTATACCACCACATATGTATTAGTTCTCACTGAGAATGATCGTTTATTAGATTTTGAAGAGAACACAGAGAAAACACTTCTCCTTACATTGAAAAGTTCATGAAAGAATATAAAATGATAATACCATAGACATATGCTTAAAGATATATCTAATTTAGTCATCTTTAACTCTGAATCTGTATGTGTATATATATTGAAAATATACATATATATATGAGAACAAATATATTTCATTTTATTCATAAAATTATCAACTTGGAAAACACTTCTATGATATTTCATATTTAATTATTATATTACTATTTACCCTTTAAATTTGTTCAAGTTATATTTCAAATGCATGTTGTTAAAATACATGCATATACTTAAAAGGCATATACTTAATGCATATAAATTAATTTAATTATATATTATTAATACAAATGTACACAATGTATATACTTAAAATATATGCATATACTTTTAAAAATGCATATTATATACTTAAAAGATAGACTTCAAATGCATATACTTAAAAAGACGTGGTTTCATACAAAATTTTCCAGTTACAGTGGTAGTAACAACCCAGTTTATATTTAGTATTGATGAAGTGTTTGTGATAGTTTTCCAGCATTGGCTTATATAAAGGACATCAGAAGAACATAATATATTTTTTCTTAACTATTCTGTAGACTATTACATAAGCTGACTTTCTAGTTTATAAGAAAATTAAGTTTTCTGTTAACTGTTGAACCACAAATATAAATATTGCACCATTTTTGCCCTGAGAATCCTCTCTGTTGGTTTATTAACGTACTTCATTACATAGGCAAAGCTAAATCTGAAATAGCATGGGCCAAAAAATAGATGGAGATCAAGCAACCAAGCAGAGGTAAGGGCAATGAAGGTGGGCCTCAGAGTATAAAATTACCAGTCAGATCCGAACTACGTGACCCAAGCCTTGTCATTGAATCTCATGTCTTGCAACATAGTTTCGGTAATTAGACTTCTAATTTCTTTGAGCTTAAGTCTTGTTTTACCCAATGATTACAATTTTATTATAGTAAAAGAATACAAATTAGAATGAGCCAAAGGAAGAGATGTCTAAGGTGCACTCTGGGAAGTATCCAAATGTGGAGCTTCCATTGTCTTCAAGGATGCTTTACTCTTCTAAGTATCGATGTATCGATGTGTGGCGATATGTGTGAAGCATTTCTAACATGAGAATCTCACTGAAACTTCAATTTGAGAGTTTTTATTGAGGTTTCATCAAGTGGATATTGATTCATTATCCACATGGTCAAACTCAATCTCTAATACCCCATCCTTCCCCAGAGATGTCCTGTGGCCTAAGACCCATCCTCTAGTCTTAAGGTTATTCTGTCTTGTGAGGCCAGCTGTTGCCCTACATCATCTCCCTAGCATAACTATTGAGGGGTCCATTGTGAGTCAGCTTGTTAGCATGAACTGTCTATCAGGTATGGTCAGAGAGACCTTCCATGAATAACACTCCCATCACTTGGGAAACTCAAAGCATTTAGTGCTTACCTCCCAGGAACTGGGGCAATTTAGTACAAAATGATCCAACCAAGAACTAAAATGAGAGTCTGATCTCCCACATAGGTAGACTCTTGCTATCCACTGCTTTGGTCAACCATGATGCTACCCCCATATTAATCTGTCTAACCAAATCATAGACTCACCTGTGCCCAACCTTGTATGAGAGCACTCCATTTACACCCAACACCTGATGAAAAGTCAAGCTCCCTTTTTGAAAATTTAAATGATAAACATAGATGATAGATTATTCCTCCTATTTGGGCTAAAAACAAACACAAAAAATTTACTTTAAAATTCACATAAAATAACTTTTTTGATCATTTATTGCTATTTGTAATGCTTCAGCTTCCATTTTTGTTTTCTCATAGCCAAAATATTCTACAAATAACAGAATTTTAAAATTTGTTTTTAATTAAATTACCACATTTTAATAAACTCACTCATTGGCTGATAGGCTTCCTTATGTTATGGCAAGAGCATCAAACATCCTTCCCCTTTTCAATAATTTGAGTGTTTTTTGTTTTAATATGCACGTCACTGCTCTGGATTCAGCAGTAGGCCCAGATGTAAACATGTGCAACCACATTCCTTGCCTACACTGGCAGTGCAGTTAAGTTTGAAATACAATAAATGACTCATTACATGAACCCAGTCAAAAACAGGATCAATGTCTGTCTACACAAGAGTAGATAGATGGTAACTCTGAGATTTTTGCAGATAATGACTAATGTCTGTTGTCATTGTGAATACAAATTCTAGTTACATTAGACTCAGTAATTATATTCACAGTAGTTTTTACTTATATTTAAAATAAGTGTTGAAAGTTGCTTAGGTGCTGAATCATATTGATTATGCCATTAGTAAATAATGGATAGAATGTGAATACCTTTACAAACTATGCAGCTCTGTACACAAGGACCTTGAGCAATGATTCACCCTGAAATGTTTTATCCTTAACACTTTTTACTATAAAATGTATGCATTGGTATAAATGTATGGAAATTCAAGAATTTTGAGATATGAAAGAAAAAAAGTCTTAAGAAAAGTGTTTGTTTTTTTAATATTTATTTATTCAGAGAGAAGGAGACAGAGAGAAAAGAGAGGGCTGGGGAGGGGCAGAGAGAGAGGGAGAGAGAATCCTAAGCAGGCTCTGGGCTGTCAGCACAGAGCCCAAGGTGGGGGGGGGGGGGGGGGCTCTGTTTCATGAACTATGGAATCATGACCTGAGCCAAAATCAAGTTGTTTGTTTAACCAACTGAGCCACCCAGGCTCGCGGTCTTAAGAAAAGTTTTAATTCAAGCTTGAGGAATTTGAAATCCGAAACATCTAGTGCCTACCTAGAGTTTCACTGACGGAGTAAGAGATGTAGCCTGAACAAACTTAAGTGAGAGGATAAACAGGTACAGTTTACATTACATTTGCCCAAAACAACAGACAAGGCAGGGTGGCACCAGCTAGACAAAGTCTGCAAATATAGCCTCCATTGTTTGTTTAAAGGGATGAGATATATAGGATATATATGTATCCTTGGATAATGTTAATTATAATAATGGGGTGACAGTTGTGAATCAGACAGTTCACTAGGAATGCCTGATTCATAATTGCTACCCCATAATTATATATAAAACTATTATGTCACTTAAGGTACATAGTCTACAAAGCAGAATAATAGGTTTGTTGTGGTTTGTTAAGTAATAGATACTGACTCTGTATAGTCCTTACTCAGTTTTGATGCCTTTATGTGTAGGCACTACCTTAAAATGCATTTCTGTTTGGGATTGTTTACTTGCTCCCCATAGGTTCCATCATAAAGACTAAGATCCTTACTATGCGGTAGACTGTTAGTCTATTCCAATTTACTTTCCTGCAGTACTTCTCCCTGATTCTTCCCCATCCCATTAATGTCGTTGTTGACTTTGTGACCTACTCAATAAAATATGAGAGAAAATGACATGTGTCATTGCAGAACAGAAGCTTTAAGAGCCAACATACCCTCTGCCAATTTCCTCCTTCCAGGACTACTACCAGCAGCACTCCAGATAAAGGCTGCTCCATCACTTATGACCCAAAGTTAAGGTGACAAGGGACTGAGCTGCAGCTGACCTGTAATAGCTCTGTAACATAAATGAAAATTTTACGTCTGCTGTGTTAAGCTGCAGAGATTCTGATATTGTTTTTTCCTGCAGCATAAATTTAACTGATTCTGAGAGACACATTTTGACTTCTGATTTTGGTCATGATCTGGTACTTTATTTTCCAGCCACTATGCTGTATCACCGCTAGTTCTTTCCACGATACCAATCAATATTTTGTAACTCAAGCCATTCTAAATATTACAGCCAATGAAATATTTTAAAAGAAGTTTGATTTCATAACTAATAAAATTAATTCAGAGGTTAGAGAATGTCTCATAGTCTACCCCTTACTGACTCACATCTGACACCTGATCATTCTCCAGCGTCCCCCAGATTCCTCTGCTCCAACAGTAATGGCCCTCTTATGTCCTTGATCACTCCCTACATACTCCATTCTGACACAGGAACATTGTCTAACATCTGCCTGGCATGAATTTGCCCCTTCCATTTGGCATTCTTCTACTCTGCTTTCAGATCTCAACTGAGTCATTATTTCTCAGGAAGCACCCAAATTTCCTAAGCAGAATAAGAAATCTTAATCACTTTTGAAGTCACAAAACTGATTAATAGAATTGATAGAATGATATGAGCTGTAGCTAGGTACTCAAATTGGAAATGAAGACTATCATTTATATTAGTCTCACTCTTTTAATGTGTATTTTTAACTTTATTGGATCACAATGGGATATCACATATTGTTTAGAATATTTGTACTTTCTGACTCCAATCCTTAAAAAAAAGAAAAGGTATATGAGACATGTTTTCCTTATCACAGGTAAGGACAGTGGGTTTTAGGGATGCTCAGTTACTTGCCAAATGTTATCAGCTTTCAGAGTTATTAGAATTCAGTTTTCTCTGTGTCAAAATTTTCTTTCCAGTATAACATACACTTGAAGAAACCAAACAAAGCTTATTTTATGGATAAATCTATTGTTTTATTTTCCTCAATGAAAGCCAGAGGGAAATTACAAAATTTGTGGTTGTCCTGACACTTGCTGAATTACTTAGATCTTAAAAAGTGAATACTGCTCTTTAAATGTCTTAGTTTGAGTCTTTAGTCCTCCTGCTCTGAATCTTTTGTGATATTTTATGCCAATCAAATCCAAGTAGTAATTCAAGTGAGATGCATACCATAGTTTAGAAGAGTTCATTAGACTTGATGGAATCAGGTTTCTTAAGTAAACTGGCTTCTTACTAGACCCACTATGATGCCTTGACTTGTGTTCTACTGAAGATATATCTCTGTCTCAAATTTCCACAATCTGCCGACACTGACTTGGCTAGGTAATTGTCTCTTTATAGGTCTTATTAATAATTCAAAGAAAATCTTTCTGTGTTAGTACTGAGGATGTACTTTTCTTCTAGTGGTCAGACATGAGTATAAGGTTACTGTGGATATGTGGAAAACACAAACAGGACCCCAATTAAATTACTGGACACTAAGGAAGAAAAGACCAGGAAAATATGTATTCTCTTATACCCAAGGCTGTAGGCTCCATGAAAGCAGGAATTTTGCCATTTTAAAATGTCAGTATTTTAAAAAAGGTAACTATATGAGGTAATGTATGTGTTAATTAGCTTGATTGGGGTAATTTATTTTACATACAAGTCATTTTGTATGCCTTAAATATTAATTTTCAATAATATGTACTTAAAATTTCTCTGTTTCTTAGAATGTTTTGGTACCATATATTATAAGCTGTTTTTATTACTTAGTAAAATGTTACTTAGTACAAAAATACTGGTTTTGGTCACTATTTCCCCCGAAATCCCAGTCTTCCTTTCAGATCCTAAAGCATTGTTGTGATAAATTAAATATCAAAATTAAGGCATAGACTACTGAAATATACTTTTATTGTGATACCTAGGTATAGGACATTCTTGTGCATTTTGAAAATAAAGACATTCAAAAAATCTCCTAATCTCAAATATGTTGGGTAATTCTTAGGTATGATTCTTCCTACAAGGTAATATCAGGAGCAAAGTATCCCGTGCATGCTTCATAGGTACTAGAAAGGCATATTTCTTTCAAATATCCACAATGAAACACATATATGAATATCATAGCTTCTTTTTCTTCCTCCGCTCTCTCCAGACACTTTCTCAATTAAAATATGAAGCAATTTTCAAACATAGATTTAAAATGATAGGAAGCATTCTAAATTATTTAATTTTAGATAATAAAGGCAAATATTAGCTTTGAATTACTTATTAAGAGGGAATGATTACTTTACCTTAGAGTTTTAAAGCAAAGTGAGAGCATTTATTGCTGCCTTGAATAGAAATGCACACACACACACACACAAACTTCCTTTCAGTAATATTCTCTCATTCTCTCTCTACTTTCACCTGAAATCTTTATTGCTTGAGTTATTCCAAATTTTTCTACTACACAAATTCTGATTTTAGCCATTTTATACAGATGGCCTGGATTTCCATTGTGAGGGTGAACATTAGAGGAAGTCAAATATATCAGAGGTCTGGTTGTACAGAGTTTATGTGATAATAATGCACAAATGGTATGTGTATAATTCATTAAGACTATTGGATATTGCCGAGAATGTGTGTTATCTGGTATTTCTTAAGTTTATTTTCTAAACAAACATTCCCTGTATTTCTATGAGAGCATGATGAGGTAAACATGTTCTTTTGTCTAATGGCGACATTAATATCTGATTACATCTTAAGGCAGTGGTCCAAAAGTTATGAAAAGAAGCCATATTGAGAAATCTAGCTCATGCTAACATCCAAGTACTACACTATCTGTTTCTGGAGATGAAAGATCTAACTTTTTATTTATTGTTTTGTTTTTGCTGTATGGATCATAATAGCTCTTCTTTCCATTTGTAAATGAGACATTTCATGTCATTAGTTTGGTAGTAACATAGTGAAACCCTATGACAAGCTGAATTTGTCTATCATCATGTATTCCAGTGCATCCTTTCCCTTTAATCACTTCATTAAATCTGGGACTATTTCTGCATCTCTGTGTGTACACAGATGGAAACCTTATGGGGAACCCATCCTCACTTTCAAACAAAGCTGTTTATTCCCGTTAAAAATTTCTAATATATATTGTGCTTATGGTTGGGTGCTCACCATATTATAGAAAATCTTTAACAAAAGAAAAACATATTTCAAATTTGTTTCAAACATTTGTAGTGATGTCACAAGAAGCATCACCAAAAAAACCAAAACTCGCCTGCATCATCTTCTCCTATTATTTATTTATTTATTTATTTAGGGCTATTTAGCTAGACAAATAAAAATCTGGCAACCCTCCTTCAAAAAATAGGCCCTAATTTTATATACATTATTATAATTCATTTATTCCTTCAATAAGCATGTATGTTTTGCTCTGCACTACATTCTAGTCCATGAAAAAATAATTTAAGGAAACAGTCATACGGCATTGTGACTGGGTTTCCCCCAAAAGAGACCCTGAGAAAAGAATGTCAATGCATGTACATTATTTTGGAGTTGCATGAAACTCACTTAAGGAGGTGAGCAAGTGGGAAGGAAAACTGGTAAAGGAAGGGAGTCAAAAAAAGAATGTTATTTATACGCTAGGGAAATTCTGGGAAATGCTGTAAAACACCATTGAGGTCTGAGCGGTCTGAGTATTTAGGTACTTGGGTGGATTGAGAGGTAAAAGACTAGGAGGGTAAAGGATGGAGAGAGAACTTGGCTGGATGGTGGTCTTGGTAATTCACAAGCACATTTTGTCACTCTGGCCGAGAGAGCAGGCATCTAGTGTTCTAGACAGAAGAGAGGGAGAGAGAGAGAGAGATGCATGAACTGGCCAAAGTGGACTACAGGGATATGGACAGGGCATTTATGTCATCTCCTACAGGCCAACTGGGGTCTTTAGTATGTGTGTTTGTATCCTTTGGATAATGACAGAGAACCTAAAAGATGGAAACATTAGTCTGGGAGTTAAAACATCCAAATTCTGGTTCCACACTGACAACTGTAGTAGGCTTTGCTGTTCTTTTCTTTTTTATTATTTTTATTAATTTATTTATTCTGAGGGAGGGAGAGGAAGAGAGGGAGAGAGAATCCCAATCAGGCTGTACACTGTCAGTGCAGAGCCCCATGCGGGGTTGATCTCAGAAACCATTAGGTCATGACCTGAGCCAAAATCAAGAGTTGGAAGTTTAACCAACTGAGCCGCCCAGGCGCCCCCTGATGTTCTTATTTTTATGTAATCTGTGCTTCTGAGATACTATTAATCTTGATCCTCAAACATTCATGATAGAAAACAAAGGTGATTTATATGATGTTAATTGTGAGAACTGGAGCTCCCTTCACATCTCTGCCAAATCATCGTTTGATCATCTAAGTGGTTTTTCACAAGTTGGCATCCTCTATTCTCCTTTCCAGCTTAATTTCACAGACGTGAAACCTTACACTATATTTTGAACTGAAAGTGGCAAATACAATACCAATGACTAGTGAAAAAGTGCTGCAGCTGCTGACACCTTGCTAATGCCTAAGAATGGTCTTGTAAAGTCACTGAAAGCCTACATTAAAAGTGCAACCATGAGCATTCTCTTGCTGCCTTGCTGTTGGATTAAATAATAAGAATCAGAGGTTCTCAGTATCCCAACATTCACTTTTTTTTAAAACTCTTTTGCAGGCCTCTTGCCTTTCTACATGAGTGCATGAGAACTGGGTCTGAGGGTCATTTGTGTTAGATACAACATTTTATTAAACGTCTCTTAGCCATTCTTTCTTTTCTTGAAACGTGTGTATGCCACTCTCCCAGGATAAAGGTTGACTTACCATAGAGACTCTTATTTAGGTTTCTTGATCAGCTCAGTCATTCAGTAATACTCAAACATGCTACAATGCCAGGATAAACAAAGGTCAAGCAGTTTGCTCTGATTAGACTGTGACACTAAAATCTTATGACTCTTTATAGATGTTTATGCCCCTGCTTGCACTATGCCATGAAGTGTGAGCTGGCCTGTGTGCACTAGTGGCTATGATCTTGCTGTGCTTTAGCTGAGAGAGTGGAGATATATATATATGTGTATATATGTGTAGAGAGTGGAGATATATATATGTGTATATGTGTATATCTACACATATATATATCTCAGATGTACATCAGATATATACATCAGATATATACACAGGCTGAATACTGAGTACACCTGAATGAACAGTAATATAGTGAATTAAACTTCATTAGTCTCTGGTATAAAGGTATCATATGTTTTTCAAATGTCAAAACCAAAGTGATATGTGTGTCAGTTTAATGACTATTCAGAAAGAACAAACTTGAAAATACCCTTCTGTGAGTTTGCTGCTGACAGTTTATCATGATTGAAAATAGAATGTCTTGTGTTCATGAATTTTGAACATGGATAAATAGTGTGTCCTTATGTTCTCCTTCAACTAAGATGCTGTTGCTGACCTCCCACATTTCATATCCATCATGAGATGAAACCCCATTAGCAAAGTTCACTTCAGAATTTGTCCTCGTCAATGCAAGTTTGTCACAAAATATTCCATTCTCCTGCGTGAGATTGTGAAGGAATCATTATAGGGAGATGTGTTGGATAAACTTAAAGCAACAGCGCATTGTTGTGATGAACTCATTAGCATTGCCACTGCTTCAGGAATTTTTTATATCATCTATAAGATAGGACACATAGATAAACAAAATCTCATTAAAATCTTGATGGATATCCAATACTAAGCAATTTATTCCCCTTTGTTCAAAGGAAGGCGCCACATGTGCATGTTTGTTTCTGACAGAGAAGATGAATTTTTCTGTATATTCTATTTTCCCCATACTTTTCCTTATGTCTTGACCATGCTTATCTGAATGGGATCAGTTGTACTGAACCAGCAACCAGTGCTTTCATAAGAGAAAATTTGTACTCTCTTTTGAGTCTTGAAGTGTTTTTTGTTTGTTTGTGTTTGTGTTTGTTTTTATTTTTATTTTTAATATCAGGAGAACAGGCCAAAGTGTAACTGACAGATGGAGGCTGGAGCCTTGTAGGGTAAGGCACAAGTTTCATTTAATTTGATCCTATACAGAACAAAGCACAATGCCAAGTATAATGCTTTCTGATGGATTTTGATTAGCTGTGCTTGGCTAGCTCCTCTTTACATTACTTCAGTTCACACTCATTTTGAAGACTAGATGGAATTTCTTCATAGCAGTGGCATGTGTATTTGGCGCAGGGGATAATCAAGCCTGGCTACTGTTTCCCTTGCTTACTCACATACACAATAACCTGCTTTCCCTGCTGCTTTACAAGAATTATTGAAATATTTTCTCCCTATTGCCAGCTGGATCAGTCTCTGTGACTTCCTTATATTTGATTATAAATATTGTTTCAAAAATAAATGCATTATTCCTTGGAATACAAAAATAGGATGGGAAGTCACCTTGAGTTTTGCTTGGTGTTACTCTTGTCTTCAGTATAAAACACAATCTGAGTCCTCCCTGAGAATGAGAATTTTATTCCTAATGACCTCAAAGAAAGAAGATTCCATAACCTTTCAAAATTCTACCCTCTATTTATCAAGCTGCAATATTGACTTTTTTTAACCTGTTTCTGGAGATTAGGCTTATCTCACCCTATTTTTTTTCTCCACTCAGTGAAGATAGGAAAAATATGTCTGTGTCTGGGGTTTATCAAGCTTGTGTGCTTTATTAATGTTTATAAGACTTTTAGATAAATTATATTTAGCCTATCTATTTCTTCCTTTTCTTTTCTTTTTTTTATTCAATTATTATTCTATTCTTATGGCAACTAAAACAACCACTTTTGAATAACAAGGAAATGAAGTCATTATATTCAACTTAATAAAGCTAAGTAAAAATTCTATTTCTGCAGTTAAGTTTGCCTGAAAGTTTAAAGGATCTAAACTGTTAGGGCAAAGATTGATACTTAACATTTTCTATATTTGATGTGCATCTTTTCTCATAATTTCCTTGAAATGAGAGATATGGGGAGACATCATTTGTCTCAGAAAAGTAATACACTGTTATTTTAATACATACATCAATTATTTTTTTTCAATTTCTAGTTAAAATATAACACACATAAAAATCCACAAGGAGAATTGACAGTACTAGCAATTTGGAAATAGAAACTTGGAGCTGAAGAGGAGGTCTGGTCTAGACATGAAGATTTGGTAACCTTAACATTGATGTGAACAAGTAGCTTAGTGCACATGGATGAAGACTGAGATTTCTGAATCTCAGAAATCTGCTCACAACAGCTGGTGATGAAACACCCCAGGCCTTTTGACAGATCCCTTCCTCTCTCTCTCTTTCTCCCTGTCTCTCTCTCCCTTGCATGTATGTGCATGCACATACGTATACACACACACACACACACACACACACGAGTAACCTATTAACCTCCAAGCCATCAAGAACTTTGAAGGGCCTTGGGCCAGCTGGCTCAGCGTTTTTTTGTTTTTGTTTTTGTTTTGTTGTTGTTGTTTTTTTTCCTGGTGATATAGTCTGCAGGCTGTTCTTATTTTGCACATAGTATGACCCCTTGTTCTCTATACTCACTTCTTCAAGAACAGAAAAAACATGACATTTTTTTCCATTTTGCTTTAGAAGATCTCCATTGATAAAGACCAAATCCTCTGGGTTTTATTACCATGAATTTTGCAATAAAATGTTTGCTATTTGCTCACTTAAATTCAGGTTTAATATTCTGCTTTTCAAGTTCTTGCCTACCTGGCTAAAATTGCTCATGCTTCTGCTGGACCCTAATAAGATGTGTTTGCTTACTAATGTAGTATATTTGCCTTTCTATATGTATTTTCTCTAAATGCAATTTCAGAGTGTAAAACCTCTTACATTTTGCAGGCTGTGAGGTAAAACCAAAATAATTCGATCCAGACCACTTTAGAAGGTACAAGAAAGGCAACTTAGAAGCTGTGTAATTTATATTAATTGCAGAGATGTACGAGTCATAATAGTCTGGGTTCAAATACCAACTTAATGCCATTGTGACTTTATATCCATCTCCCAACTGCTAAACCTCATTTTAGTCATCTCTTTAATAGATAAAAATGTCACACCTCATTGATTAGCTGGGACATTTATAAGAAATATGCAATCCCTAGTAGATAGTGGATGTTCAATAAATGTGCGTTGTCTTTTATCTATGTTGCTGTTTCTATATTCAAACACTAGGCCTTCTTCCATCCTATTAACCTTTATCAATAAAGGGAACCTTACCCCAAGATGACAATTCAGATATAAATAAAATATTCATATGAATATGTGTATGTATTTGGAGAAATTAAAAAATTGAATTTCATACATGAAGTTTTATTATCTGTAGGTAAAGAGAATCTAATGATCTTAAAATATGGAAGGTAATTTAGATTTATGATAGGATAATCTTAAATATTTTTATAACTTATTGAAAATTGATTTTCTTTAATTGATTACATTGCTTTACTAATGATTTCTAATTCTTAGTAATGAATAATTTTATCCCACTGTTTACATATAAATATCACTCAGATACTAAATAAAATCTATTAAAAATTCTTTTTTCCTAAAATGAGGTTCCATGGCTAAATTTAACTATAATAAGAAGTTTGTAAGTAAGCAAACATCATGACAATTTTACCAAAAATCTCCTCTCCAATAATAAAATGGCAACATGGATTCACTGTACTAATATAGTAAGAAAGCTACCAAACCCATTTCCATAATGAATACCATTTCAATTTTGGTGGAATATATATGAGATAAGAATGATCTTAAGGATGGACTTAAGTTAAATTGTTTTCCCAGAGTCAGAGACAACAGGTGTCTACCAGTATACCAAGAAGCAACATTTTAATGTTGACCGTGTCTCTACGATTATTCTGACATTGACACATGTACATTAGTCTCTTCTTCAATTGCACTTCATGAACAATGATTAAAATTAGTATTACTATTTTCTTACAGGACAGGACAAAATCTACCCTGATTTTGCCTCTCCTGTTTTGCATGATCTTTTTTGTTGTTATTGTTCTTGTTTTGTTTTTTTAAAACACTTTGTATTTTCTGATCTACTTTACCCCCATATTAGTTAATCTTCCTTCATTCTTAATCATTTTGTCTATTTGCTTTAGATTCCTGTATGTCCATTGCTCCCTCATTACTATAAAGCACATTTTGCTTTTCCCAATCGATTTCTCTAACTGGCCAATTAAGTAAAAGTCTCACTCCCTCACTGCACTATTCAGCCTGACTAATCTCATGTACAAATGAGGCATGATTGGCTAAAATGGCAGGGAAACTTCCCTTTATTTACTAGGCATGATTTTGATCAATCAGAATTATAAGAAGTAATTATGAATACAGGCACCATTGCTAGAATGTATTTGAGTACCTCAAGTAACACTACAAGAAGTTGCCTTGACTTGAAATTTTGAATGCAGGTATGTGTGTGACTGCACTAATAGTGCCTTAAGGGAAAAGTAGAAATTATTTTGTGCCTCTGTTTGTAAAGCAAAAGGAAAATACTGAAATATAAGGATATTCTTGAGACATATATCACAGACCAAATAGGGAGCCAGAGCAAAAACATGAGATGATAATAATGGGTTAATCATCAAATACTGTTTCTTTCTATGTGTTTTATTTTTTTTTTTTAATTTTTTTTCAACGTTTTTATTTATTTTTGGGACAGAGAGAGACAGAGCATGAATGGGGGAGGGGCAGAGAGAGAGGGAGACACAGAATCGGAAACAGGCTCCAGGCTCTGAGCCATCAGCCCAGAGCCTGACGCGGGGCTCGAACTCCCGGACCGCGAGATCGTGACCTGGCTGAAGTCGGACGCTTAACCTACTGCGCCACCCAGGCGCCCCATCTTTCTATGTGTTTTATAAATAACAAATCTTAATTTAATCCTCACAGCTTCCTCAGGTAATAAGTATATCATTGACACCAATTTTATAGATAATAAAACTCAGTTTCAGAAAAATAAGAACAATAGGCTAAAGAAGTTCTGCTTTAGTCTTAGTGACATTAGAAGCATTGGGGACATAAAGACAAAGGAGTGGCATTCGTTGGCTTGTTTTATGTCAGAGTCACTCTGGCTATGTTTAAGAATAGAATGAAAAGGTAAGGGAAGAAGCTGGAAATTATTAGGAGGCCATTGTAATAATCTGGACAAGAGAAGAGAGTGGCTCAAATTAAGAAAGTAGCAGGTGTGATGGTGAAAAATGGTCAGATTTGGGAAGTGCTTTAGAGATAAGGCCTATAACATATGTTGATAGAGTGAAAGCAGGCTCTGAGGGAAAAGGCTATATCCAGAATGTCAACTGAGGTTGTTATTTAAAGTAACTGGAAGGCTGGCCTTGTCAGTAACTAAGATAGGGAAGATTGTAAGAAGAGCAGTTTGATAGGGAGGGGAGAATGGCAGCTGAATTCTGGACATGTGAAGTGGAGATGTCTATTAGACAACAAAGTGAGTATGTTATATAGATAATAATATATTTAAGATGGGAGTGATCAGGGAAGAACTTAATGCTGGTGATATATTGTTATAAGTATATATATGGTCATTTAAGTAGAAGAAATCAAAATGATTGCAAGGAGGGATGAGAGAAATCCAAAAAGATGACAAAAGATAAGTAATCACTGAGATAGAAGGAAGACAGAGCAAGCATATGTCTCCAAAACCATGTGAAAGAATAATTGTAGCAGAAGAGAGTGATAACATATTTCTGATAAATCAGGTAAGGTGGAGGCAGACTTAACTATTGGATTTGGCAACATGAAGGTCACTGGAAACCCTGACAAGAGGATTTTTTGGCAAAGTAATGATTATGAGAGCTTGATTTGATTGATTCAAAGATAATACTCTTAGATATACTTATAATACTCTAAGAATACTCTTAGAAAAAGTATACAAAGTAAAGTAGTTCCAAGAATTTTTTTCTGTAATAAAAAAACCGTTTAGTAGCTAAATACAGGAATAAGGTGAAAAAGACTCTTTAAAAATAGTGGAGATATAACAGAAGGTTTTTATGTTGTTAGGATAGATAGAAGAAGTTGCTGAGAATTCCTTCAGCCATGTCCTTTAATCAGAAGAGGAGATGGGATCTCTTGGATAGAAGGGGTTGTCCTTTGCTGATACCTGGAAAAGTACCTCAGTGATAGACGAGGCAGAGATGGGAATTTGGTGATGGGGGACTGTGGAAGTTCTTTTCAAATTATTTTGGTCTTCTTAGTAAGATTGGAATAAAGATCATCATCTAAGAGTAAGAATGGAGCAGGAGTTTTGGAGGTCTGAAAATTGGGGTAAAATTCCATTATGTCCTCCTAAGTGTTAGATCATGAGTTTAAAGTGAAACTAATCAATATGATTTTCTCCAGCCATGCTTGGTGGTGAAGATTTAGCATGGAAGTAGGCAGAAACGTATACTGAAGTAGTTGGTGTCTCTGGCTTAGAAAATATGATAAATGGGAGAGGGTCAGAAAAGATGAAGGTGTTTACCGAATTAGGGATTTAATCTGGTTACAGAGAGAACTAAGAACATGATATGGCTAAAGGGAAATGGAAAGTTAGCAAGGACAATAGATTATTGTAGCTCTTGATGTAGTTACAATATCACTGTAATTACATTTGTATCTTCTTTAACTGAAATCAGCTTGAAACAAGGAAATGTGACATGTTTGGCCACTAAACATTTGTTAAATATATATTTATAAACAAATAAATACATCATAAAACTGAATAAAAAAGTTATTTTACATTATTTTCTCAAATTTACAAATTCCTTATTAATTATTTTTAGAGAAGAAAAACAATTTCGCTATTGAATACAATATTCTACTTATAAGATGAATAACTGCTGTTATACAAATAAATATATAAAAAAATAACATAAAATAAATAGAAATAAATAATACCACTCTATATACTATGATATATTAGGCAACTAGATTGGGAATAGAGATGTGATAGAATTGTTGTACTTAGTAGAAGCATCTTGCCTAGTTCTGAGTTATGTGGACATTACATATGGCAGGTGAGAAACTCCTTCGCAAGTATGCATGCTGATGGTCATTTGTAGAGTGTCATCAATGCTAATGTCTTATATCTGTGCTTTTAAAATTTATGAAGTACCTCCATATTTGTTTTTCATAAGAACACCATGTATTAATCAGCACAGTCCTACAAACCAATCTTACAAATCATTCTTTTTAGATTCAGGGAAATTGAATTATTGCCCACGATCATGTGGATAAATTTATAGCAGATTTAAATCTAGTACACTGAACTCTAGTTTGTTGTAGGAATAATATCTCTTCAGCAATATTTGTGAGTAGATCAATTAAAGCATAGCTTTGCCACCACAAAAGGAATCTAAATGTTCCAAATTTTCCCATAATGTTCACTCAAATACATACATACACAGACACACACAATATTTTGAATGAATACTTGTTAGGATATTCTAAACATGGAGTTTGAAAGCCCTTATAGAGATTGATCAGTACACTATTAATAGATTTCTCCCAAGTAGTGAAAATGTATTTTTGAAATTATATACTCTTCTCCATCATAAGGACCTAAATAATGACTCGGATAATTACATGTGGTGGAAAGAAAAGGGGACTGGTCTGTGCACACATATAAGCATGAAGATCCACACATCATTTGGGGATATAGAGAAACAGAGCTAATGATTGTACTCAGTAAACGTTATTGTATTGCATTTATTTTAGGGTTGCTAGCCAAAGAGTCCTAGTCTAACTCAAGCATGCAGATGTATTTTAAAAATAGGTGTAGACACAATGGCCATAAAATCTCTTAACAGCAATAGCAATAAAACTTGGCATGTAGATAACAATATACCCTCAGGAATGGAAGTGTTTAATATCACTTTACGTTATATAATTTCTTTGTCATTAGAAATTTGCAAATCTCTGTCATCATTGGCATTTCTCTTCCCCTCATTCTTTTTTTACTACATCTGTCACTGATACTCTGTATAGATTCCTGACCGTTGGCTTTTGCTTATTTGTAGTTTCTAAATACTCATAACGTAAGCCCACTTACTGTCAACCATTGCCTCTCCTGCTTCATCCTTTACATATGTACCCAGTCTCACTGTCTGTTCTGATTAGGAATTGCTTGACTCTTTCATATTTTCTAGTTATAGTTGCCAAAGGAGATGATCTCCCTGTGTCCAACATTGTCCCTCTTTGAAGATATAAATCTTTTCATGCCAGACCACTTCATTTGGTGCTGGCTGGCTTATGATTATGGTTCCTGGATTCATTCAGTTGTGGCCAAAGCATATGTGATGGAATGTGGCCCCTAATAGTTTCTCTCAGGTAGAAAACTTGCTGTGGGGCAGCATCTTTGCTAAGAGAATATGAGTATGGTAGCTGCTATGATTGACCTTTATATGATATTTCAATGTCTGGGGAAGATTTATAAAAAATGAGGTCACATATCATAATTATTACTCATTTTACCTGGTCTGTACCCTGCATGGAGCAGACAGAGTTCCAATCTTATCTTTTATCACTTACGTTTGCTGGCATCTACATAAAGGTCCTTTTTGAATTCCTTAAATAACTCAGATAAAATAATAAAACTCTTATATTAGGCACTGGATAGCAAAACAATGTGATTTAAAAAGTTGTTGAACTCCATTAAGCTATATTAATTTAAAGTAGTAAGTGATCCTGTTCTTTCGCTCTACATACTTTCTTTCTACAAACTACTAGCATCAGTGAAAGTGGAGATTTGTGTATAGCAGTTGATACGCATATATCATAGTTTGGGGAAAAACAGAAACAACTTAAGAAAGATGGATCACATTACAAATGCTAAAGTCTTTTTTGAACCAACAGATCTTTAAATCATTTTTTCAGGTTTTATTTGCATATAATATGACAATGCACGTGGGAAGTCATAAGCACTCTGATACAGAAACTGGGATAATTTGATCTTGTATTTTCCACTTCATATGGACATAAAAAATTATGAAATACCAATAACAACTTGATGTCATTTTATTCAGAATGAAATATGAGGTTGAAAAATAGAAATTGTGATTATGTAGGTATATTATTTACCTTTAGCAGCCCCAAACATAACCTTTAAAAAAGCAAACTTTTGCTACCTCAAATTTTCTTTCGGTCAAGAACTCATAAGTAGCTTAGCTGAAGTGACTCATCTGTCTTTCACTGTTTCAGAGAGTCTAATGGAGTGGCAATCAGGCTTTGAGATGGGCTGCTGTGAACTATAAGCTTGCGTGGGCTAAAGTTTCCTTTCACTCCCAAGGGTCTTGGCAGGAGGCCTGAGTTCCTTGCTACATGGGCCTCTTGCTGCATATGAGTAGCCTCACATTCCTCCAGAGCATGGGATCCAAAAGAAAGGACAAACAGGAAGGTGTGATGCCTTTTATGACCTAGTCTGTAAAGTTGTACACTTTTACTTTATTTTTATCTTCCAATATATGTATTTTTTGAAAGTGAGTATCAAGTCCAAGTTACACTCAAAAGAAGAAGGCTTCTTCTTTTTGAAGGGAGTTTCAGAAAATGTGTGGGCATATTTCAAACTACCATAAGGAATACGAGCACATTTACTCAGGATTTTTTTTTTCCGGGCAGAAGATGAAATTCTGTAAAGGTAATGCCCTTTCTCTGAACAAAGTGGCTAAGGTAGTTTTCCTTGCATATATGGCATTGCTGTTTGGTCTGTGACTTTGCTTCCAAGGCCACAATTTCATGGAGCAAAGATGAGTGCTGCCTACAGCAGCTAGCTGGAAGCCAGACAATGACACGGACTCTGGAGCACTGTGCCAATTAAGGACACAATCTATGGAATACATACAACCCAACCACACCTATTCACTGCCCTCCTTTGGGGAGCGTGATTTTAAGGCTATATTAGGTTTTTATTGCTATTATAAAACATAATCAGATCATAAAAACACAAATTTATTATCTCACAGTTCTGTAGTTCAGAAGTCTAGATTAATTTGGCAGGTTCCTTTGCCTGGAGTCTGACAGGGTCAAAATGAAAGTGTCAGCTGGCCTAGGCTCTTATCTAGAGGCCCTGAGGATGAATCTCCTTCCAATCTTTTTCAGGTTGTTGGCAGAATCTAATTCTTTTCAGGTATAAAACTGAAGTCCTCATTTCTTCATTGGCTGTCACCTGGGGTTCATCTTTAACTTCTGAATGCCCTTCTCTGGTTCTTACTCATGGACCCCTATGTCTCAGAGATAACAAAGGGGTATCAAATCATTCTCCTACTTGAAATCTCTCTGAATTTTCTTTTTGCCACATCTTTTGACTCTAGCTGGAGCAAGATCTTTGTTTTAATCTCATGTAATTAGATTGAGCCCCACTGTGGATATAATTAAGGTTACATACCTCAAATTAGGGAGATTATTCAAAGTCCCTTTTGAGATGTAACATAACATCTTCACAAGTTTCATACCAGGAGGGATGACTTTTTAGCACCAGAAAATATTCACATGCGTCCATGCTTTTTACTTGTATCTTTCCAATAGTCTTTGATTCTGGGCATAATTATACCTGAAGATATTTCTGCTCCAAGGATCCCAAAGGAACTTCACAAAAATCTCAGAAAATAAATGTGTGTGTGTGTGTGTGTGTGTGTGTGTGTGTGTGTTGTGTATCTGAGGGGCAGAGAGTATATTTCTCTTAAGACACACATGTATGTGGTAATGAAAGTCAAAGGTGGCATCTGTCCACCTGAAATATCTTCCTAATCGTGTCCTTCCCTTCTCTTTAAGAAAAAAAACACCATCAGTTTTTGCAAAACTCTTTTAAAAACAACTAATTATGTGAAAACCATGGTAAATATAACATAGAAAAGAACAAAGGTACAAGAATTCTTAAAGGCCCATTAATAATTGTCACCCTGATCTTCATTGAAATGTAAATAGAATTAGATTTGCCCTTTTTCAGTTGCCCTCTTAGTCCTGCACTGATTGGCCTCCTCCTACTCTTGTCTTGAAATTTCATCCTGCCCAGCCCTTTCCCCCAACATACTACTCTGTGCATACATCAGTGACAGCATTTATCACTGTCTCTAATGATCTTGACTTCTATCTCTCCTAGTTTTGTTTTTTTTTTAACTTCACAATATTAAAAGACAAGAACTGTATCTTATTCATTTCTCAATATCCAGATCCTAGCATAGTAACGGAAATATACTAAGAATGTATATGAGTAAATGCATGAATGAATATACATTGGATTTTCTCTCCTCCCTTTGGTAAGTCTCAGTCTGGATATACTACCTTAGCCTAAGGAGGCACAAAAGGTAATATGTGTCAAATGTTTACATGATAGACCCAAAGAGGTCAAGGAAAGTAATTTACATCTCACAACAAACTCCGCAGGACTGTACAATCTAATACAGCAATGTTATCCTAAGTGTTTGTGCATATGTTCTATGAAATCTCATTTTTAACATATTGATTTTTTTTTGCTGAAAATGTATTGCACATAGGAGCACTAAAATGATCTTTGACTTAAGCATAAATAAAACAAATTATTTCACTTTCCTTTTTATTATCAAAATGGTCACTTTTTTCATTTAAACTCTTGGTAGGGTCATACGGCTTTGACCTATCAAGCTTTCATTTCCTGCTGTCTGAAATGAAACATCTCTCCCACCTGTAACTGACAAGAGTCCCATTTCTTGTGGGATTGATTTCTTTCATCTCCTTTTTCATACCCTTATCTTTCTTTTACTTTCTTCCTTTCCTTCCAGTGATAAGGTCTCTATATTTTCTTGTTGTGTTCACCTTCATGCTTTTGTCCTTCATTTATCAGTTTTCATCTTCTTAATTTATATATTCTCTCTCCATCTTCTTCCCCATTTATTTGTGGTTTTATCTTGTCTTTCTCTGTTTTATCTAATTAAGCCACTTCAGTTGTAAAACAAACTAATACTTTATGTACTTCTAAGAAAAAATACTATTAAAAATAGTGTCAAATAAAGTATGGTAAGTCATCAATTATTATCAGACATTACAATTTTAGAGATATTTAAATATAAAAATGTGGCCCTTAGAACTGAAAAATTCGATTTTATCATGTGGACTCTAAAAAAGACATTATTTGATATTCAAAGGTTTACCCACTTTTGTTGTGGTTTTTATTCTTATGTGAAATAGAAGATACCTTCCTTTGATGATTCTGCATTGACTGTACTGATCTAGAAAATGCCTGGCACGCAGAAAGCATCAATAGCAACAATCCACTAAGACTATTTGAAGTCTAAATCAATTAATCCAAGTAAAGCATTAAACGTGATGAACCTCAATCTATAAACTCATATTTCATTTCTTTAAATTAATATAATCCTGATTAAGAACACCTGTGCATAATAATGTGGAAAAATCCATATTTTTGATTATTGAAGCCACTTCCACTTTCCTTTCTAGAATATGGGATGTTTAATTGTTATAAGCAATTTTAATCCATCAAATATTATTACTACTAAAATACCTTTTGTGGAAACCTTTAGTGCTCCTTTGATGTGAAGTAATTTTCTGCTTCTCCATGGCCAGCGAGAAACTTTGCTGAGTACAAACACCAATGCCCTCCTACTACACAGACACCTTCCCTGAAGTCATACCACAGCCCTTTTCTTCCCAAGACCCACTGAGATACTAGGGTTCAGAACTTTACTTCTGTTCATTTCCCAGGGTGTTTTGCTTTCTCCACTCCCTCCAAACCATCATGCATAATCTTTCAGGGAATTTGGGCTGTTTATAAAATACTAAAGATAGAGTCACATATTTAAGGCAGCTATTTCTTCCTACCCTTTCAGTGTTCTCCAAGCAAGAATAAAATATTGCTTGAAATGACAATCAAGGGATAATGCATGCTAGCTATTTTATAACTATTACTCTCTGTATTCCCCCAAAAGAATAGCTTGAGACTGTCTTAGCTGCATGAATTTGCTTTGTGGGGTGAAACAAAATGAAGGAATATGGAAATGGAACAGGTAGGGTGAGGTACTGGTGGAGAAAATGTTAATAAATGTATGTTACAAAAGTCATTGTCATAGGGTCTCTGAGTTATGTACAGAGCTCCTCCCTGATCCTTTCTTCCAAAGGATGAAAGGCTAGAGCATATGTGCCTTTTCTCCCTTCTCCTATTATTTGAGTATAGTCCCTGGAGTTAACTTTCTAATTTCAGAGTTGGGCCTTCTTAAACTGAGCAGCATCTTGGACTTCAGAGGGGAGCTTTGAGGCAGAAAACATTCAATCCATTGTATTAGTGCTTTAGGTATCGCTTGTCAGTATGCACCAAGCTCTTTTCCACATTGATGGATGAAATCAGAAGTGGTCCAAGAGGATGGGAAAGTTGTACCAAATCATTTGCTGGAGTTCATCTCCAGCTTTCTGTACATGGTCTCATGACCCATACTAAATCCACACTGTTATTCATTTTTCCAGTTTTGCCTAGCTGCAATTTCAAATACAGATAATATCAAAATCTAGATGAATAAGTTAGTCCTACTTATGCTGTTGTTCCTGAAACTGTAATTGATATTCATCATTTTTCCTTCACCCACCCAGTCTAGATTTCCCTCATTATCAGCCATCCAAATCTAGAATTGGTGGTGAAAGAAGAAATAAAAACAATTAATGCCTCAAGATGAGCTGCAGAAGTAGAAACTGTAGCTCATTCCAACCTACTTTTCTTGGCTAGCCTACTGTAGTCATAAGGTTAAAGGAATGAGCTGAAGGATAGATATAAGTAACAAAGGTGAGTTACAAAGGGGTCTGGGCTAGTCACTGAAATCACTTAAATGTTTTGCCCTTGACTCTTGGCTTCAATTCCAAATGCATCATTTTTTTTTAATGTTTATTTTTGAGAGAGAGACAGGGATAAAGCATGAGTGGGGGAGGGGCAAAGAGAGAAGGAGACACAGAATCTGAAGCAGGCTCCAGGCTCTGAGCTGTTAACACAGCGCCTGACATGGGGCTCAAAGCCACGAACCGAGAGATCATGACCTGAGTTGAAGTCGGACATTTGACTGAGACACTCAGGCGCCCCACAAAGGCATCATTTCCGTGGTACAATGGTTTGCTACAATGATTGCCTGATAATTATGATTCGATGGATCAGAAAATACATGCATAGCTCATTTTTGCTAGTTCCATCCTTTGAGGTCCAATGAGAAGGTATTGTCTCTATTACAAACTTAGGAGATCTTTTACAAGAATTAGGTTTTTCTCCATTGTAAAAGTCATGGCTTTGTTCTAAACCCTTAGTGATTGGTGTTTTCTATTTGGTTTTTCAGAAACTCCATCCATTGTACTCATATCCACAAAGCAAAGATACTTATCCACCATCTCTCATCTCTCTTTTACTAAATGTTCCTTCAGAGACATTTAACTCTTCTGCCATTCAGGGTTGTAGCTATGTATGTTGAACAAGTTCCTGTATAAGTTTGGAAAAAAGCCCTGAGAGAAAACAGACTCACTTCTCTGTCCAAGTCAGTGTGCACTGAGCAGTCAACTGTAGCTATGTAGCCAAAATCAGAGGGAAGCCATAAAGATATCATGTAGGCACCAAAGCTTCCCAAAATTTATAACAGAAATCTATATATTTTTCTCATTTTTAAAGGTTTTCAATGAACTGCATAAAATTGTTTCCAATGTTGTAAAATGTTTAGCCTCTTCTCAATTGAAATTCACTTATTAAATATTTTGGATATATTTTGTTGATCTCTTAGCCTTTTTTTTTCTTGGAATTCATGACAAATATATTTTACTCCTTGGAATCTTGATATCAATATTGAAGAAGTAAAAATGGAATTTCTCACTTCTTATGGGTCATTCTATGTAAAGGTATATCAGCAGAACAAAAAATTGCTCACCAAATTACGTATAAGCAGATCCTTCTAAGAGTGAGGGATAAAACTGGCAGCATCTTTATTCCTATCTCAAACTGTGAGCCAGGGGCATTTTAATTAATTCTTTAATTTTTTACTTACCTAGCTTAGGAAATCTGTGTCAGGTATTTATTCCTTAATTTAACCCTTAACTAGAACTCCTAACTAGAGCAGTTGGCATTTGTGACTTCAAATGGTAAGAAGGAAAGGAAGAATTCAAAGTACAAAACTTATATTCATCAAAGCTCAACTCAGTCAGTGTGGGCACCCAACTTGATAAAGAAGGGTCAAAGTGGGTCGTTTTTTATCATTACATGGATAATTTCTTTTTCTATGTATGGGTGAGCTTTAAATGTTAATATCATATTGGACTTTGAGGTAGAATTCTGAGTTTTTCCACACTGCATCCATTTTCTAGTAGATAACTCGCACTTCCTCCACTTTCAGCCTATGTAGTTTGGCTGAGGTAACTCTCACACCTCCCTCCAGGAGGTGACTATAATCTGATCAATGAGAATACAACAATCACTTGCAATGAGTAGTTCTGTTCAACATGAAGTTATCTTTGCTAACATTATCAGGGAGAACATGATCCTATCATTTACACTGCTAAACAACAGGATATACCACAGGAAGTAGCACTTACCTTTGGAACTATGTATAGGTCTCAGGCATGAAGAATCCACCTCAGGTTAAAGTCAACACATCAGACACAGAACAACTGAAAAATGAGATCTATGGTAATGAAATGGTTGGAATCCTGGATTCATTTATACCTAATCTACATCAGTATTTTTTAGTTAAGTGAGTCAATGAATCCTCTCCCACACCCTAGTTTTTTTTCGGTTTTGTTTTTGTTTTTTTATTGGTTTTGGTTTTGTTTTGCTTTAAGTCAATTTGAGGTGGAATTCTCTTCTTTAACCTGATAAATCATCCCTTCCCCCTATTATAAAGTAAAGCTTTGTGGTAGATAATTGTCTTTCTATTCTCTGGAATTTGGTCTAGTCTTGTTTGTGGTAAGACAAAGGATGAGAGGCGCTTGTCCTTTTAAATTAAAAAAAAAACACAAAAAAACCTACAGATTTCATAGTACAGACATCAAGTAAGAACAGGTAATAAGTAGGTAATAAGTATAATATTAGGTAATATTATAATTACCTAATTATAATACTGATAGGTAGAATACTGAAAGGTAATACTGATAGGTAATAAGTATAGCCAGTACTCAAATGTATGTTTATTTCATCAAATCTACTTTGATGTAAGTATATCAAATTTAGTGCACTTAACTATTAATTTACTAAATGGTACCTGAGTCACCTGAATTAATGGAGTATGAAAATGTACATTACTAATCTATTTTATGAAGTGGAAAAAATCTGGGTCATTAAGTGCCTAAACATTCATGATGAGGTGATATCCATCATATGTGAATATAAAAATTTTTAAGTACATAGATTTTTTTCAGTTGCTCAAACATCCATTTTTTCAGCAATTAAAATGTCTACAGATACATATTTTTAGTTTTCTAATGCTCTTCTAGCCAAAGGCAAGGGATGGCAATGGCATATTAATAACTCTTCCCTAAAAGCTCTTGGAAACCTGGCAAAAGTGGCAAATTGTGTGTATTCTTTCCGAAAGAGCTTTGTTAATATTTCAAAAGTAGAGCATCAAACCTGTTACTTGGTAGCACAAGAGTCATCTGTATGCAAAAAGAAGACTTAGGACTTGCAGAGCTATTGACTGAGTTAATGACATCAAATCAGGGAGCCAAATCAACAAATGTTTTATAAGGATGCACTATATGGAAATATTTGTTCCCACTTGAGCATTGTGCAGCTGCTGTATATTTTCTGAAAGAACCCCACACCATACAAGTTCACTCTAGAAAATTCCTCGGCATCCATCAAGTCTCAGTTCTATCATTTGATTCTTTTGCACAAGTAACCAAATAAATTATTTATAGTGTGATATAGGACATGATGAAAGAAGTATGAAATACTAGGAACTCATCTGAGGACAATCATATCTAGGGGTGTCTGGCTGGCTCAGATGGTAGACCATGTGACCTTAACCTCATGGTTGTGAGGAGCCCACTTAAAAAAAATAAAATTAAAACTTAAAAAAAAATAAAGAGAGTCATATCTAAACTTAGTGGTAGTGGTAGTGGTGCGGGTGCTGGTTCTGGTGTCAGGGTGTGTGTATGTGTATGATCATATATTACTTTATGGACAAAGTACTCTGAGGATTATCTAGCATTTGATTTCTAGAATTTGATTTCTGTGAAGAGAGAATTTCTTTCTTTCTTTCTTTCTTTTTTTTTTAAGCTGTTGTATCATCCATCTAAATTTGTATCCTGGAACAAGACAGGTTACCCAAAAAATGTTGACTATATATGAACCAATAAATTTTTAAAAGAAAAATAAGTTATATTTGAGGTATACATAGAGATATTTGGGTGAAAAGGGAGGATGCATATTTTAGAAAGGGTGAACGGAAACAAGCAAATATATTGTAATTTCTGCATGGAATACTCAATAATGATTATGTCAGAATGTTTGCATGTATGCATGGGTTTGTAGAAAGATACTGGCAAGGCAGGGTTTGGGAAGTGACATTTGATAAAGATGTAGAGGGGACTGACACTGATGAAGTACCTTTAATTTATTTTGAGAAGCAATAATAAACCACCTGAGTGTCAACTAAACCCAATGAGTAGAAGAATAGCTTTGGATGTAGACAATAAATTGGTTTAAAGGATTTATTTTGCTAACTTTATGATAAAGTAACTATTATGTATTTGTTTTAGAAAACTTTTTAAATTTTTATTATGTAAGTATAGTTAACAAATGATACATTTGTTTTGTGTTCACAGCATAATGATACAACAATTCTATACATTAGGCAATGTTCCCCAGGATAAATTTAGTTACCATCCATCACCATGCAACATTATTACAATATTACTGACTATATTCTTAATGGTGTACTTTTCATCCCTGTGACTTACTTATTTTATAATTGAAAGTTTGCACCTCTTAATCCCCTTCACCTATTTTGCCCATTCCCCCAACCCCTTTTCCTTTGGCAACTACCAGTTTCTTCTCTGTATTGGAGTCTGTTTCTGTTTTGTTTTGTTAGATTCCATATGCAAGGGAAATCCCATGGTATTTGTCTTTGCTATTTCATTTAGCATAACACCTTCTAAGTCCATCCATGTTGCCACAAGGAGTGGAATTTCTAGGAGTGGAATTTGCAAGTCATGGTAACTCTATGTTGAACATTTTGAGAAGCTGCTAAACTGTTATCCAGAATGGCTGCACCATTTTACATTCCCACCAGCAGTGTATAAGAATTACAATGACTCCACATCGTGATCAACACTTTATTATCTATGTTTTTATTATGGACTTTTCAGTAGGGGTGAAGTGGTAACTCATTGTTTGCATTTACCTATTTTTTTATTTTTTAATTTCTTTTTAATGTTTATTTATTTATTTTGAGAGAGAAAGAGAGAGGGTGAGTGAGGGAAGGGCAAAGAGAGAAGGAGAGGGAGAATCCCAAGGAAGCTCCACACTTAGCACAGAGTCTGACATGGGGCTCAATCCCACCATGACCATGAGATCATGACTTGAGCCGAAATCAAGAGTCAGATGCTCAACTGACCGAGCCACCCAGGTGCTACTCATTTCTCTATTAACTAATGATGTTGAGAGTATATCCATATGTCTTCTTTGAAGATATGTTTACTCAAATCATGTTTCTAATTTTGAAATTATATTGTATTATTATTGAGTTGTAAGAGTTCTTAATACATTCTAGATACAAGTCCCTTATCAGATAAATGATTTGCAAATATTTTCTCACATTTTATGGATTAAATTTTCATTTTTTGATAGTGATCTATGAAGCTCAGTATGTTTTAGTTTTAAGTAAGTCCAATTAATCAGTCTTCTCTTTTATCACTTATACTTTTTGAAGTGTAGCTAAGATATTGTTCAACACATGATCACCAGCATTGATTCCTCTGTTTTTTTCCTAAGATGTTTATCGATTAACAAAATATTGTGTATTTATACAATGGAATATTATTAGGTGATAAAAAAGTAATGAAATACTGATATATTCTACCATATAGATGAACCTTGAAAGCAATATGCTAAATTTAAAAAGCCAGACAAAAAAGGCCACATACTGAATAATTTCATTTATGTGACAAGATCAGAATAGGAAATTTATAGAGATAGAAAGTATGTTAGTGGTTGTTAATTAGTGGAGGTGGGGGAAAATGGGGAATGACTGATAAAGAGTTCAAAATTTCTTTTGGAGACTAAGAAAAGTTTCTAAAATTAATATGGTCATGGTTGCACAACTCTGTAAATGTACTTAAAACCACTGAAATGTACACTTTAAATGAGTGGACTTTGATATAAATGATATGTCAAGTGGCTTGTAAACATTTTGCTTGGTAAAAATTCAAACGTTTCTAGTCTTAAAAATAAAATTCTTGTAAAGCATAAGAATTCAAGAAAACAGAACTTTCAAAATCCAATTAGGTTTTATCTTTTGGTATATTTTATCACCTCAGTTAATAAACATAATGGCAAAGATAATAAGTTTAAACATGATTGTCGTTAACTTGAGAGAATATTTCAAAGTACATGTATTCATGTGAGCAGAATAAAGTATTAAATTGACCATTTAAGTGTCCATTTTTCCCCAACAAAGAGAATGTTACCACTGTAGGCCCTGTTCTTACTACCAGTCTTGGTAGAAGGAACTTAATTCAGAGTGAGTCAAATTTATAAACTGGAGAGGAGGGATAGAAAACTACCTTTTTTTTCTTTATAAAGATAAGATTTACACAAAATTTTGAAGCATATGCTTGAGAATTGAGGGATTTGCTAAGAACAGTTGGCAAATGAAAGGTTCTTTAGGGTGTGATATATGAGAAAATTGGGGGAAAAAAGAAATGGAGCTACTCAGAAGGATTGCTGTGGTTATGAATTAGATGTTTTTAATGTTCTTTGACAGATGTGAGTTAAGAATAGAATTCCTTTTTAATTATCCTTGCATGGCGAACTGTGTGTAATGTTCAGATTCTGAGCTCTGATGTTTGTCAATGCATTTTCTTTAAATAGTTAGGTATCTAGCAGATTACCAAGGAGGTGAAGAATAAACATTAATATCTTGTATTTCACAATGCTCTAACAATTCAAGCATCATCCCATATGTTAGCTATCCCTGGTTTCATCTTTTGAATTTATCTGCAAAAACAAGAGAAGTTTATTCAAACAACATTTAAATTCATCCCTACTTACTTTCCACAAAGTTTTTTGGAGAATTAATCAACTGCAGTGGCTCTTGAATAAAATGCTCACAATATAATATTTTAAGCCACAGCTAGCCATTAACACTCTGAAAGATGAACTGCACACATGTTTCATGAAGATTTATATGAAGGGCTGATCTGAAAAATAAGAGATGCTGATAGAGAATTCACCTAGCTTCTAAATGAGGCAATACTTTCCCTGAATTTATTTATTACCAATGTATTTCAATTGTGAGGGATGGTATAAGAACTTGGAACCCACAAGCATCTGGATAGAAATATGAAGATGGCTTGACCTTGCCGATGATGAGTTATTCGCCACTGCTCTTGGGTATTATTCCATCTGCTGTAGGTAAACAGCATGATATTGCCAACAGGGGGAGCTACAGACAGAAGACAAATGAAGCCGATTTTGTTTAGGACTGTAATTTAGCTGAACTGACAATATATTATACCTTAATGGCCCCTCAGAGTGAATTTAATTGATGACCCAACTTAGATATTCTCTTAGAGTATCTTTGTATTGGATTGGATGCAAGCTGGGTGCTTAAGTTTGCTTTCCTGCTGTTAATAGAGTCACTGCCATCTGGAGAAGATATCAGCTAATATGTTACTGAAATTTTTTTCCATTGTTGCTGCTTCTGTAAAGAACGCAAAAAACTGCTGATAAGCCAAGAAAAAAGGACAAAACTAATGCTTTTCTCAGTGAGATCTAAAAAGGTTTAGTAAATAGACAAAGATCACTAACATTTTAAATGTAGTTTTAGTTTCATTTTCAGTCAGGTGAAGTGAAAATAAAGTTTGTATTGGATAATAAAATTAATGTTTTTAGTGTTGGAACTGTTATTGACTTGTGTACACAAACACCAAATAATAATCCAGAAAAAAATTATAATAAGGAAAGTAGAACTGAGTAATCTTGCTTGATAGCATAATTTTAAAAAGTAATGGCAGATAAAAAGATTTATTCTTACAATTAAGAGTAGTCATAAAATCATTGGTAATCCTTAATTATCAGAAACCTAATTCTAATAATCTTGTTTCTGAAACAAAGAGGAGTGGAAACAAAAGTTAGGACTAATCGGTTTTATCTATTTATGCATATACTAGAGAGCTTGGGCATTCCATACTGTGACAGTATACAACAATACTAATTAAAAATGTGGTGCAGTTCCCCACGTCAGGTTTACTACACCTCAGGTGTTTTTCTGATGTGACATTCATTCGTTTATTTATTCACTAAGTGTTGATTAAGCGTATTCTATGTGTCAAGTATTAAATTATGTGCAAGAAACATAATGACTCAGAAATGTCCTCTGCCTTCAAAGTGCATATATAACTTAGTAGGAAGAGACAGTTATTTAAATATATGACAGCAGTAAGATTATAGATGCTAAGGTAGAAACATGCATAATATATACAGGACATAAAGGAAGCAGTTGTAGTGCTATTTGTCGATTGTGTTCTGTCTAGAACCTATACTATAAGAGACGTATTAGGCACATATCACTTTGAGACTCTGATTGTTGTTTAGAATACAAAAAGGTCATGCCCTTAAGGAACTCACACATTTATGGAATCACAATATCTTAGCACACTTCCAAGTCCTTGGTGATCATCTCCTTTTTGAATAGTCCTCTAATGTCTTAAAGTCAATATGTATCAGACTAAATTTGTCTTCCTTCCTATTTTCCTACACTTGCGTTCCCATCATTTTTCTACTCTCCAAAGCACAGAGATTCAGAGTTATTTTCTTCTTCTCAATTACTAATCTTGTGCATCTATTGACATGCTCTTCTATATCTGTTATCACTACGTAGCACAGGACTTTTGTCATACTACCTAAACTCAACATCTTTAGTGTTTTTCCTTTCCCATTCCAATATTATATATATATATATATATATATATATATATATATATATATAATGTTTATTTTTGGAGAAAGAGAGAGCATGAGTGCGAGCAGAGGAAGGACAGAGAGAAAAGGAGACAGAGAATCCCAAGCAGTCTCCACAGTGTCAGCACAGAGTTCGATGCAGGGCTCAATCCCATAACGCTGAGATCATGGCCTGAGCTGAACTCAAGAGTCCAATGCTTAACCGACTGAGCCACGCAGGCACCCCTGCAATTTAAATTAAATTCACCTCTAAATGAATTATTAGAAACATGGTTCTAAGCTTACTTTTGTTTTCTTTTGATTTCAAATAATGTTAATGGTTTCCCTACACATTTCGAAAAAAATCCTGGCCTGCTATTTAAAGTACCCCATGCTCAAGTGAAAGAAGGGAAGTATGATGAATAGCTCCCTGGCTGGCTTGTAGAACAAGATGAAAAAAAGATGGTGTCCTGTTTGTATGAGGGGCTATTGGAAAAAACCAAACCAAACAAACAAACAAACAAACAAAAAACAACTAAGTTGTATTGGAAGACCATGAGTTCATTTGCTTGGCTGAATCTGAAGAGTTTTTATGGCCATGTATCCCAGCTCTCCCTAAACATGATCATCACATAGGAAGCTTTTGAAAATATTGGGGCGCCTGGGTGGCGCAGTCGGTTAAGCGTCTGACTTCAGCCAGGTCACGATCTCGCAGTCCGGGAGTTCGAGCCCCGCATCGGGCTCTGGACTGATGGCTCGGAGCCTGGAGCCTGTTTCCGATTCTGTGTCTCCCTCTCTCTCTGCCCCTCCCCCGTTCATGCTCTGTCTCTCTCTTCCCAAAAATAAATAAACGTTGAAAAAAAAAAAAAAAAGAAAATATCTCTAAATGTTCTGATTTAATCTTTTTCTTTATGGGATAGATATATCATGTCAATAATTTTTAGAAGCCCATTAATGATGTAATTCAATGTAGATAGCCAGATGTTGTATAAATGTAAACTCTCATGCATATTGCTTAAGCATAAAAATCTAATAAAATAGTATTAGAATATTAAATATGTAAAATGAGATTATGAAAAATTTATGATAATGAAGAACCCTTTTTTTCTAGTAAGAAACCATAGTATTAGCCAAGAATTTCATCAATATGTTGCTTTTTTTTCTCCCTGGAGAATTTAAGTATTAGTTTTTCAAAATATTTTCCTCCATTGGTAATGTTGAAATTCAGATTCACTTCACATAAGTTTCTTTCTAAGCATGGAAATGTCTTTTCTCTTCTGGAATTGATGTTTTCCGTTTAACTCCCAAATCTTGTTTTCTTATATTTTTCTCATTCTTTATTTTATTTCATTATTAATACGTTCAGTCATGTAAAAATATTTCTTATGGTCTTATCCTTTCCTATGTTGTTACTAGTAAATTCACTAATAAGCTATTGCTTTCATAACTGAATTTTACATCAGGTATAGCTTTTGGAAATGTTTCATTTTACTCTGACTTTTTAATATAGTCTACATTAAAAGAACATCATAGTGTTTGCTGTTAATCATAGTTGAAAAATAGCTTCTACAACATTTAATGAAATAAATTTAATACTTTAAAAAAATAAATAAAAAATAAAAATAAAATACTCCATGCTCATACTCTTTATCTAGCCTGCTTTCCCAATATGTGTCTCATTACTTCCTGGTATTTTTCAATATTCCATTTAAAGAGAATTATATGGTATTTCCTCTACCTATCTGGCAATTTCCTGATTCTCTGCTTTTTTCTCTTGTCATTCATTCTGCAGGATATTTCTCCATAATCCCAATTCTCCTTGTTAGATCAAAAATGCTTTTACATCTATGAGACTTTCCTCATTTCCTTATAAATTCATAAGATTTTAGGGGCACCTGTAACAAAGAAGTGATTATTTGAGGTTTCTATGGTATAATACAAAAAGCATTAGATTTAGAGTTAGATCTTGAGGTTCGACTAATGTGAACCTACCACTGTTAACATTGCTTTTGTGAATTAGCCAAATCCCATACTGTCAGTCATCGCAGAAGTAATAATAGCTATTAATAATAGTGATTATACTATCATTAATATGTGATAATAAAATAAAATAATTGCTAACACAAATTGAAATATGTTAAATATAAATGGGAGATAGTTAAACCCTAGGTTTTAATCTTTGGTTCTCATCTTCTATATGAAAAGATAATTCTTTAGGGTTCATTTTCTATTACCATTGGGTCTACATGAGTTACTGTAGCTTTAAAGTAAGAGTAAAGGAAAATGTGAATAACTGGTCTTTATATTTAATAGGCACTTCAATAAGTGACTGAATGAATAAATGAACTTCAGTAAGAGATACTATATCTCTCCTAGATAGCATTAGGTTGTATATAAAAGTCACTAACATTAGGTTGTATATAAAGTCATTAGGTTGTATATAAAAAGTCATACATTATATATGTAGTAATTTTAAAAAAAGATAATAAAATTTGGCAGTTAATAGCATGCTCAAAATCATCACTGGTGAGTTTTAATTTTTTCAAAAAGAAAAGAAGAAGAACTTGGGCTGGGTTGAGAAGAGCAAAACCAGTTTTATGCTCTCGACACCTCTCCTAATTAAGATGAAATATGCTAAATGAAAAAGACATGCTTGAAAAGGGAAATAAACAAAATTACAGAGTGATAGGCTATTTTTATTTTTTAATTTTTTTAAATGTTTATTTATTTTTGAGAGAGGGAGAGAGTGCGCGCGAGCAAGGGAGGGGCAGAGAGAGAGACACAGAATCCGAAGCAGGCTTCAGGCTCTGAGCTGACAGCACAGAGCCGGGTACGGGGCTTGAACCCATTAACTGCAAGATCATGACCTGAGCTGAAGTTGGATGTTTAATGGAGTGAGCCACCCAGGCACTCCAGGAAGCTATTTTTAAAAAGGCCACAGGTGGGGGTACTTGGCTGGCTCAGTTGGTAGACCATGCAACTCTTGATTATGAGTTTGAGCCCCATACTGACAGTAGAGTTTACTTAAAAAAAAAAAAAAAAAAAAAGGCCATAGGTAAATGCTTCAAAAAACATTTATTGAGTTCCCACTATGACCTAGACAATATGGTAAAATTTAGCTTTACACTGATCTTAAATTGATGGCTGATTAATTATTTTGCTTCTCAGTTGATCTGTTAGCACAACGGTACGCTCCAGAAACAAAACAAACAGACAAAAATGAAACCTAACCCAAACAACTGTTTATATCCTCACTGTCATTTCTCCAGTTTTCAACTCACGCTGCCGAAAGGATTGTAAGAAATATGAAAAATCATGGCATATAAAAATATAACACACTAGATGGGAACCGGGAGACAACAGTTTCACCGGAGAGACTTGAAAGTGATAATAAAATGGAAGACATATTTCCTCTCTTTAAAAAGAAAATAATAACCTAACTTACAGTGTTTTAGTTTTTCAGTTAATACAGATGATTATTCTGTATTTATTCAAGTGGAGTCACTTCCTTTAAAAAGCTATGCACAGCTGAGGCTAAAGAACTTTAGTCTGAATTCTTACCTTAGGTCTGTTTGATATGAGGATGACTCTGAGAGCAGAAGCATCCTCTGTATAAATGCCAAAATGCGCTTTGATTGAACATGCTTCCCTGCACCCATCTAAGACACATACTCACTCAACTACCTTCAGTGTGTTGGGGATTCCATTGAGTCTCTTCTTACTCTACTAATCTGCAATACCTATTTCATATGAATTAGAGAATTCAGAACCTAAAAGAAAGCTTCCTCTAGTTTGACCCTGTCTATTTACAGATAGACTTGCCTGAGGTTAAGTAGCTTTCTACTAAAAGAGGAGTGAAAACTATCTCTGTCTAATTTTAGAATAAATACACAGTATAGTCATTTTTTTTAGTCCTGTCTGCTGGCACCATGTAATTGATCTTTCCAGACTTGTGTACATAAAAAGCATAAGATATAAGGTATCCTTCATAAAACTATGAAATAATTCCATAACTCTAAATGCATATAAATCTTGAATTCAATCATATACTATAGAAATAGACATAAATATGGATTTTTTTCTAGAATTTGTTTTACTACAACAACAAAAAAGGAAACAGATACATTAAATGAGCCAAATTTTAACCTAAACAGGAAGCATTTCTCTATATTCCTTGGGATTTCTCTATTCCTTTAAAGCTACAACACTTAAAAATGTCAGAACCATTTGGCAATAATTGTTGAAGATACGCATGTGACACATACTTTTATTTTTTCTTTTGTTCTGTTTTTATTTACTGCTGAATTATGGTAAAATAAATTTGGGGAAAAAAAATAATCATCCACAGACGAGAAATGTAAAATGAGCTGTAGGTATGTTAACAACCTTTCAGTTAAAGAAACTGTTGTTTGGCATTAAAAAACAAAACAAACAAAAAAAACCTTCAATGAGTTACTACTTCTGAGATCTCATTTAATCTGAGATACAGTTTTAAACTATTAATATTTTAATTCTATACTGTTCTAATTTAAATACCTTCTATGGCATTATAAAATCAGATATCTTAAGAAAAATAGACTTTAAAAAGTCCAATATTTATTAGAAGTAAACTGAGCAATGATAAACTATTACTTTCTGTTTTAAAAGTCCATTTATTTTCCTTCTGATAAGACATACTTTAAAAAAATTTTGAAGGAAACATTAAGAAACAAAAAAATAAAATATTATTACTTCTATTTTAGCATGGTTCATTAAATCTAAGGATAATTAGGAATTATTAAATCCTATAAAAATGAATGTGAATACTTTTATCAGTGAACAAAAAACACTTATAGTGCAACTGGGGATAGTTCCTAAATATCAAAAAAGTATATGTATAAAATGTAATAATTCATTACATATGTATGTGCTTTTAATTTAATAAGCATATTTTAATGTTTCTCCCTTTTGATATTTACAAAAATAATAAAGGAAAAGAATCAAGCAGCGCTATTACCTCAAATATAAAGAAAAAGGAATAAAAGAGAATGACTACAGATTTTTATTCACAAACTGTCACTTCATCATTTCTGGGCTTACCCCACAGGTTGTGTGACCGACTATACACAATTCATGGCAGCCTCTAGTTCATTAGCTAATGGGATCATCTAGGCTTTTCCATCTATAAGTTCTATAGAGGTTGCTCCTAATGTTTTAAGAGCCTTTTAGCTTTATATTTTGTATTACTTTATAAATATTGTTCCATTTTTTAATTAAGAAATTAAGCTCTGGACAAATCTTAAAATCCCATAGAAAATAGCTACTTTTAATGGAACTTTCTTGTAAGACTAGAAGTGAGATCAAATAGTGACAGAGCATCATATTCAGGGGATTGCAAATTGTATTTCACAGTCCTTGGACTGCTTTATTCAATGAGTAAAACTGATAAAAATCATTTTTTGAAGAATGTGGGACACTTGGCACTTACGTGGGTTGAAAACCATTGATTTAGTTTAATCCAGTGGAACAGTCATCTTAAAGTATGTGTGGTGAAGTAGTAAATTTTTGTTTTACCTTTTTCTTTGTTTCTCCTGTTTTTGTAAAATAAAATAAAAATGAATGACTAGAAAAATTCAACAAAAGCAAAGATACAAAATTTAAGTCCTCAGTGTTCTAAATATTAGACTTAATAAACTGTATATATTTAAATTAGTAAATCAGAAAAAGATCACAGAATGAAATATGTAGAATGTACACATATACAGAATATATGTGTAGATTATTGAAAGCATCATAGTAGATGTATAATCTGGAAAATTATTACATACACAGCATTTTGTTGTTAGGAGTGAAATAAGGATTCTGAATGTTGAATATCTATACACTTAAATTGAACAAACACATTCCCAATTTCTTTACATATCTCACCAGTTTAGTGACAAACTGGACGACCACTGGTCTGCAGAGCATGCTTGGAGTAGCACCAGCCCAAAAGACAGTTATTGGTTGATATCCAGTATCTATACTCTCTTCCCATTTTCCCGTTCAGACTTTCCTTGGAGAACAAGTGTTTTCCTCTTATTAAAGTCAACTTACAGTTTGGGTAGAATTGACTCATTTCCTAGACTTATTTGGCCTAAATTAAACCGTGTAATTCCATCCCTTATACAAGTGTTGGTTCAAGTTTGGGCGCTTGACTTAAGTTAGCCCAATCAAAATAAAACTCAGAAGCTTTTCTTTATTTTGTAATAGTTAAGTGATACTCTATTAGTGTGAATACAAAAACGTGACTTTAGAAGCTATGGCACCAGAAAGAGAAGGGGCCTTAGAATGACGTTGTGATTGCAAAAGGCAGAGAAGTGATCTAGAAAGGCATCGGGTCAGTGATATATTTTACCTTAATTAAAAATGCATAATATGGAACAGCAGTCTTTTGCAAAAGTACATAAAACAAAAGGTACACAATGCATACCTTTACACAGCTGCCTAGAACATGGAATAGGAAGGAGAATGGGAGTGAAAAATTGGGTTGAAATAGAAACAGGTATTAGATGGGACTTACACAGAGAAACAAATATGCTTAATTGAAAACTCTGCACCCACTGTCATGCATAACTCTACCTATACCGACGTCTAAGTCCATATCTGCATCCATAGATACCACTGTTTAGAAAGTTGTGTTCATGTTGACATTGGTGAGTGGCTGGATAAAACCAACTTTGAAACCTTCCTTGTTAACAGTCAATAAAAGGAAACTGTGAACAGCATAACCTGTTGGCTAATGTGTACTTTAGTTCACTTTATAACCCCAAAATAAAATTTAATTTTGTTTCTACAGTCAGCATTCACTTATATTCATCACACATTTATTAACTTGTTCTTCATTCCTTTCATTTTACAAAATTTCCCATTTTCGATTATTGTCCTTCCATATGAAATACAACTTTTAAAATATTCTTTAAAGAGGTCTTTTGATGGCAAAATTTCTCCATTGTTCTAAAAATAAATTTTTTGTTGCTCTATTATGAAATGTAATTAAGTTTTAAGTGGAAAGTCATGTTTTCTAAGAAAATTTATATATGTATATATATATGTATGTTATCCCACTGATAAGAAAACAGCAGTAAATGTAACATTTTATCGGAAGACATTTTATCATCTTTCTTCCCTTCCCCTTTACCCCCACCTTCTGCCACTTCTATTTGTTCTCTAGATCTCCTCTTTCTCTTCTTGAATTTGTGTTTTATTGGGATGTTCTAGGCGTAGATTCATTTTTATTTATCCTTCATGGTTTTATTGGGATCTATGGATCAGAATGTCTTATAAGTTGTGAAAATTTTTCAAATCTTATTCTTCAGATGTCCTTCTGATTACTTTTTTTTCTTTCTTTTTTTGTGTAGAACTCTGATTAGATACACTGAGAATATAGCTATGCTTTCCCAGTTCTGTAAATGGATCAGAGGGAGGTGCTCTCCTCAATTGAATGCCTACTTTGGGTAAATGCTGGCTTTTGTCTTCTATGTTTCACAAACTACCACAAAATGTATACTGTGCAGAGACCAGAACAAAGTGAAGTATTGAACACAAAGATAATTTACTGAACTGGATAAACTAAAGTTTCAGTTTTCATAGGTTCAAAATTTGTGAAGGTGACATTTGCAGGTTTGGTCGGGGTATAGGTAAGCAGAGTGCGAGAAATGAGAGTTCCTCTTATTCAAATTTTAAATATTTAAAATGATATGTAATTATTGAAATGTATATATGCACATTTAATGTTTTTGCAAGAGAATGTGCTTTGTACCGTTTAAAGTAAACTCATTTTGGTTTACATTCTCCATGAATATGAGTAAGTCTTTTAGAGACTGTTTACGGCCACCTGACAGCTTACCACTTTCATTTAAATCTAGCTCTAAGTTGCTTCTGTTTATATGTGAATACGTACACACATACAGACATGCAAAGACACACTATCTCTTAAAGTGGTTTAAAATTTCACTTTCTGGTAAAATGTATAATGATACCAATAAGAATGAACATGTCAAAAGGAACAATGGTTCTTAGCATAAAATGAAATTGGGTGTAATATTAAAAGCTGCTGTAGCTTAGATCCATGATGTTAAAATGTTTTTGAGGTGATGGAATAAGTACAAAATTTGGGGGGAAGGGACAATGGTGGTAAGCAAAATGAGTGCTGTGAAAGGGCTCTAATTAAAAACATCTTAGGGAGATTTGTCATAACTCATGTGCTTGCTCCCTGCTTTACTTTTTAGAATATAAAACTGACTTGGAAAAGTAGAATGGAGGTGGAAAATGAGAAAGAGACATGCATGACATTTTCTGTTTTGTAGAAGTATTTACTCTATTTAAAAATATGAAGTGAATTTATGCTATAAGAATAATTTATTTCCACAAATCACTGTTATTTATCTTTGTGAATAGTATGCATATGACCTCTCACTAAAAATTGGATGAATAACCTCTTACATTACTTAGTAGATATGCATGTATGCATGTGTGGTTTTGCACCTTTATGCTTTTGTTTGTTTTCCTCGGTTAAAGCAAATAAACATATAAATGGGCTTTATATAACTATTCATCCTGATATTGGTTATAATAGTTATAAGTAGATGAGGTTTTAAACTAAATCTAAAACTCACCCACCCTTCATAATTAATACCAAATTTGTTGATGCAGTAATGCAGTTCTCCTTGCCCATCATATTTTATGAGGGTATAAGGATTGAAGTTACCTTCTCTGAGTCCATTTTTAAAAAACATATGTGGCTTTAGCAAATTAAATCCATGAACCTCCACCGTCAGTTTAACACATAGTTGACATTGTCTCACAATGTGAAATTTGCTCACCCAAAGTAGAATGTGATATAGAGAATAATGAGTTTTTAGATTGTTTGTTGGCAGAAAAGTGACATGCTGGAAATGATCTGTTCTATGTATCCAATAGTATTCAACTGATGTTCAATGAAATTTAGGCCAGAAAAGATATGGAAGTCATTAGTAAATGAATTGAACTTGACAGTTCCATATATAAACTGCTCTAAATGTATCTAGATAGAGGCGGCATTGACAAATAAAACCTATTTTTTAAAAACTTGAACATACCTTCTTTCTCAATTGTATAAAGCTAGAATGTAAATTGTTGTGTTATAACTAATGTATGCAATAGAGCTACATAAAAGCTCTAAAATTAATAATAATATTAGTAATATTATTATTCAAAAAGATAATGTATTCTCTGGTTATTTGAAACCTTCAGTCATTAAGTACATCATCTAATATTTATCTTATTGAAACACGTATGAATAAAATCTGGAAATCACGGCACCTTGTTTATTTCTTCATCCACTGATTTAAAAGAACCATCAAGATTGCTTTGGCTATTTGGGGTCTTTTCTGATTCCATACAAATTTTGGGATTATTTGTTCTAGCTCTGTGCAGAATGCTGGTGTTATTTTGATAGGGATTGCATTCAATATGTAGATTGTTTTGGGTAGCATCGACATTTTAACAATATTTGTTCTTCCTATCCAAGAGCATGGAATCTTTTTCCATTCTTTTGTGTCTTCTTCAATTTCTTTCATAAACTTTCTATAGTTTTCAGTGTACAGATTTTTCACCTTTTTGGTTTGATTTATTCCTAGGTATTTTATGGGTTTTGGTGCAACTGTAACTGGGATCGATTGCTTGATTTCTCTTTCTGTCGTTTCATTGTTGGTGTACACGAATGCAACTGATTTCTGTGCATTGATTTCATATCCTGCAACTTTGCTGAATTCATGAATCAATTATAACAGTTTTCAGTGGAATCTTCTGGGTTTTCCATGTAGAGTATCATGTCATCTGCAAAGAGTGAAAGTTTGACCTCCTCCTGGCTGATTTGGATGCCTTTTATTTCTTTGTGTTGTCTAATTGCAGAGGCTAAGACTTCCAATACTATGTTGAATAAGACTGGTGAGATTGGACATCCCTGTCTTGTTCCTGACCTTAGGGGGAAAGCTCTCAGTTTTTCCCCATTGAGGATGATATTAGCATTGGGTTGTTCATATATGACTTCAAGCAATACTACAAAGTTATAATCATCAAGACAGTATGGTAGTGGAACAAGAACAGACACTCAGATCAGTGGAACAGAATAGAGAACCCAGAAATGGACCCACAGACGTATGGCCAACTAATCTTTGACAAAGCAGGAAAGAATATCCAATGGAATAAAGACAGTCTCTTCAGCAAGTGGTGCTGGGAAAACTGGACAGAGACATGCAAAAGAATGAACCTGGACCACTTGCTTACACCATACACAAAAATAAACTCAAAATGGATGAAATACCTACATGTAAGACAGGAAGCCATCAAAATCCTTCCTTTGACCTTGGCCTCAGAAGCTTCTTACTCAACATGTCTCCAGAGACAAGAGAAACAAAAGCAAAAATGAACTACTGGGACCTCATCAAAATAAAAAGCTTCTGCACAGTGAAGGAAACAATCAGCAAAACTAAAAGGCAACTGAAAGAATGGGAAAAGATATTTGCAAATGACATATCAGATAAAGGGTAAGTATCCAAAATTGATAAAGAACTTATCAAACTTAACACCCAAAAAACAAACAATCCAGTGAAGAAATGGGCAAAAGACATGAATAGACACTTCTTCAAAGAAGACATCCAAATGGCCAACCGACACATGAAAAAATGCTCCACATCACTCATCATCTAGGAAATACAAATCAAAACCACAATATATACCACCTTACACTTGTTAGAATGGCTAACATTAACAACTCAGGCAACAACAGATTTGGCAAGGATGCAGAGAAAGAGGATCTTCTTTACATTATTGGTGGGAATGCAAGCTGCTGCAGCCACTCTGGAAAACAGTATGGAGGTTCCTCAAAAAACTAAAAATGGAACTATCCTATGACCCAGCAATTGCACTACTAGGCATTTACCCAAGGGATACAGGTGTTTTGTTTCGAAGGGACACATGCACCCCAATGTTTATAGCAGCACTATCAACAATAGCCAAAGTATGGAAAGAGTCCAAACGTCCTTCGATGGACAAATGGATAAAGAAGATGTGGTATATATATGTGTGTGTGTGTGTGTGTGTGTGTATGTATATACAATGGAGTATTACTCGGCAATCAAAAAGAATGAAATCTTGTCATTTACAACTACATGGGTGGAGCTGGAGGGTATTATGTTAAGTGAAATTAGTCAGTCAGAAGACAAAAATCATATGACTTCACTCATATGAGGACTTAAGAGACAAAACAGATAAACATAAGGGAGGGATACAAAAATAATGTAAAAACAGGGCGGGGGACAAAACATAAGACACTCAGGAGAACAAACTGAGGGTTACGTGAGGAGTTGTGGGAGGGGGGATGGGATAAACGGGTAAGGGGCACTAAGGAATCTACCCCTGAAATCACTGTTGCACTATATACTGACTAATTTGGACATAAATTTAAAAAAATAAATAATAAAATAAAAATAATAAAAATAAAAAAAGAAACACTTCAAAATAATTAGCATCAGTTGCTTTTTATACATGGAAATAAAACTTACTTCATCATATGTGTTAATGATTCAATCTTAAAATTTATGATTCCTTAATTTAATTTTTCAGGACAATTTTTTTATCATTCTCTACAACTTCTTTGTATAAGATATAATTTAGATAATTGTCTTTGGTTACTTTATATTGTTACCACTAAAACCTTCTCTATTTTGTTATCTTTCTTGAAGAAACTAATACACAGGAAGTAAGAATGTTTTGACCAATGTAAAATGGCAAAAAGTTCTTAGAAAATACTGGTTAGTTCATACCCTATTAAATTTTTCAATTTAGATATTGCACTGAGTATCTAAGTTGAATATAAATTGATATAAAATAATATGGCTGTAAAGTTTTTCTGTTTTTTTTTTCCCTTGGGTGTTTAGTATAACATTAACAGAGACAGTTAAATATACACAATTATACAATGCTACTTAATTTTACATTTAATAGTTAGTAATTATAATTACAAAGGATGGCCTGGCTAGGGCTGATCAAATGTCCTCTTCCCTGGGGAAAAGTGAAATGCAACATTATGCAAATTTATTTCACAGTGGCTTCTTGGTGATTTTTTTTTTTTTTTCAATTCTTGGGCCTTTTTACCTCTATCTTCTCTGACATGTGTTCCTTCATGCAGAAATACCCTTCTTTTCTAAATTTTTGGAATCTCTTGGACATTGGCATTGTTTTGATTAATGATCTCATTTTTATTCATTCTAGTTAGATCTTGCTGAACAAAAATGTCCTTTTCTTAACTTTAGCAATGACTTTTTATTCTTAAGGTTACCACTGAGGCACTCAAACATTACTCTATGCAAGTTCTCAGACACCTTTATAAAACAGAGCTTTAGAACTCAAGGCTCCTAATCAGCAAGTCCTTTCTTTTTGTTCAATAAGAACATTTGCTATTAAGTAGCCGAATTTAGAAAGAATTTTACTATCTTTATTTAATCTACACAATAAAATTGGTCTGCTAAATTCAACATTATGATCATCATACAATGAACACATTATCACTCATAATACCTCAAATCCATAACCATGCATGTATTTGTTCTGTTCATTTTTACTCTAATGCCTTTCTATTTTCAATCATTATATTTAAAAAGATGAACTTAATTCCTTACTGTGTCACATAGTGTTTTGGATGTATTAAATATTTTATATGCATTATAGTGAGACATATTTGATATTCTTGTTTGGTGAAACCAAGGTAAATTGGAAAAATTTGTTTAACCTCTCCTTCAGAGGAATTTACCGAGCATAATCAAAAAGAAGAGAACATGACTGTATTTTCATTGAGATATGCACATCTACTTCCCTGTAACCTGATGGAAACATTCAGAGTTGAATTATATTTTATGTTTGTAGGTTGAACAAAAGGTGTTTTTTATATTATTTAGTTTTCAGGTACTGTATGTATTCACACCATTAATTATTAATTATTCATAGATTTGCTTAATAATTGTCAAGGCTTTATTCTGAGTTGCACTGGACAGGGGCATGTCAATTCATTTCTTTTGTCTGTCTGCATCCTCTATGTATATTGCTGCAGTCAAATTGCTCAAGAAACCATGGCATCAATTGTTAAGGTGGCTAAACGAACTGCAGTATTCTCTAGCCAATGCATTTTTCACAGAAATGTTACAATATAGTGACTTTGATCTAAAGGCAATTTAAATATAAACAAATTCAATATTAGTTCAGCTACAATCTGTCAATTATCTTCATATTTCCTATGTGAATACATTTTCTAATATAATACAGCTTCTATGAAACAAATAGTGCTATTTATTTTCATGCTTTATCTTAAATATAAAATATTAACTTTCTTGTAAGCAATCACTGGTACAGAGAGAACATTGGGAAACATATTGGAAATTAACATAATTATATCAAGAGTTCCCTAGCGGTCAAGAGCATTAGTACTCAAATTGCATTATGAATATGCAAATCCAATATTTTTGATTTAGGTCATTTGTCACTGGTATCAGAAATTGCAAGTCACTGCTGGGCTGTCTAAACTTCTGAAAGAGCTTCAGATGACTGGTGACTTAATTCAAAAGAACCTTCTGGTACATCAACAATCTATCTGAATTGTATAAGATCCACTGATAGGCAAATTTCCTTTATGTTCTCACTTTGTTTAAGCACTAGCACACAATCCCCCTTTCCATTCGTCTTACATTTTGGAGTGATGGAAAGGCACTGAATGAAGAGCAATTCCTCTGAAACTGGTCTTTATCAGAAGCAATTATATTTGGATAAAATATGAATTCAGAATCAAACTTACATTCAGTTTGTTCACCTAGCTAGTGCTTATTCCTCTGTTGTGCAAGGATCATTACTTTTACACTGTGAGTTTAGATCATTAATTTATTAATTTTTAACTGTGATTACAGATATTCACCTTGCAGCTGGATTTATACAGCATGCAAACACTTGTATACGGCATAAAATTTGAACAGGTCATAAGTGCAGAAGTGGTGTTGCTAGATACTTATCGCATGCCATGACAAATGGGTGCAGCTCAACGAATCGGATATTAGAATGTTATTTTGCAGCATACTTCAGCCACTTCTGTAGAGACAAGGCTGCCGTTAGTTGCATACTAAATATTGTTCTGACTTAGATCATTCCATCCAAATATAGACAGGTAAAAGAAAGGAATTAAACTAATAAGTGATAAATAATTTTCAAGATAAATAAAAAGAAAAAAACAATATTGGCTACAAATTTGCCTCTCTTCAGGAACTTACCTGTTTCATAACTTTGCTGAATTATATGACCTCTCTAAGATTTATTTACAGGATGATTATGAGAATTAAATAGTATTCATACTAAGCAATTAACAGCATGCTTGGTATATAAAAGATACCAGAGAACACTTACAAAATAAGTTTATTGTTATAAAACTGTGTATTTTTTGGAATAAGTAGTGCCTAGTGTTTTGAAATTATCCCTCCAATCTCATTTTCTCTTGACATCCAGCTCACTCACTCCCACTGCAGCCATATTGGATCTCTGTGCTTCTTGGACACTCCAAGTATTCACTCTTCACAGGGCCTTTGCCTTCAGCACTCTGTCCCCATGCAGCCATGTGGCTCACTTCCTCTCTTCTGTCAAATTTTTGCTCATATCACACTCTAGCAATGAGGTCTCCTCCTGGCTACTCTTTATACCCTAGTTACAGTGCTTTTGAAGTCTTTATAAAATAGCAATATGCTCACACCTGGCAGTTTATAATCTCCCTTACCTAACCTGTTTTTTTTTTCTTTTTAGTAAATTTTACTGTTTAGCTTATAATAAATTTAATCATTCATTCATTTATTATCCTCTTCTCCCACTCCTCATTCCAAATAAAACATAAATTCCATAAGGCTAAGAAAATTATGTTTCCTTCAAAGCATTTTCTCTAGCATCAACAGTGCTGGACAAAATCTATATTATTTTTAAATGAATGAATAAAGAATAAATGCATTTTTAATTTTTACATATTAGACATAATTTAATACTATACTTAACAATATTACCTAGTCTCTATCTTTTAATCCAGAACAATGCAAATCTAGATTCTTTTATCCCAGGGATAGATTTTCACGTGTTCATCCATTAATTATTTTTAAGTTAGGGCTTAAATTATAATTTTCTTTTTGTTTAATGAATACAAAATATGTCTGTGGGCTTTATCCTTACAATAAACAGCTACTCTCTTGCCCCATTTCTAGGAAATAATAGGTATTGATCTGTAGTCTCCATCTGGAATCAAAAACTAAAGGTAACTTCTCAGGAAAAAAAAAAAGATCGTTCAAGAATGACACACTCAATTCACACAGTATTTATCAAGTACCTACTATGTTTGCTATAGCTCTAAGAGCTACAGAGAAAATGAAGATGAAAAGAAATACTATATCTTTGAACATGTTTAATATTTTTGAGAATACGAGAGGTACATGATAACCATATAAAAGATCTTAACAAGTCAACCATTTCTCCTTTCTTTTCCTAATGTCTTGCTTATGTACTAAATATATTCACAGAGTAAACACATTGAGAATCTCAGTAAGTTCAATAAAAACCTCAGCTCCTCAACAGAATCACTACCCTGGGGCTGTTTGTAGTTTCCAACATACAAAAGTCAGTACAACATTAAAATTAGATGATCTAGGGGCGCCTGGGTGGCGCAGTCGGTTGAGCGTCCGACTTCAGCCAGGTCACGATCTCGCGGTCCGTGAGTTCGAGCCCCGCGTCGGGCTCTGGGCTGATGGCTCAGAGCCTGGAGCCTGTTTCCGATTCTGTGTCTCCCTCTCTCTCTGCCCCTCCCCCGTTCATGCTCTGTCTGTCTCTGTCCCAAAAATAAATAAACGTTGAAAAAAAAAATTAGATGATCTATATTAAAAATCTGTATGAATGAAAACAAATAGCATCAAAGGGAAAATGTTTATCAATTGGGTACCCAATCTTCACAGGAACTTATATTCCTTAAAAGTAAATTTAATATTGTTAAAAGATTTTTCAATGATTAAAGGAATTCAAAAATGTTTATTGTGGTCTCAGTAAATATTACTAATATAAGAAAGCTTTGATTTTTTTAATTAATTAATTTTAATAAGCTATATTCTTTAGCTTGCACAGAAGACCATGATGTTTTAACTGAAAAATGGTCAGAGTATTTCCAAAAATCTTGTTGGTCCTAAAAATGTTCTAGATATGTTTATTCTTTTTGGTAAAGCGTCATGTAAACTACTACTCATAAATATGTCATAAATGAAGGACATGGCACAAGGTGAGAAGTTCTTAGAAAAGGAAGTGTGTAAAACCAACCTCAATAATGAAAGACCTTTCTAAGCACTCTTAAGTTATTTTCTTTTTTTTTTCCTCCAGCATATACACTTCTTAGATCTAGTACATCAGCATTAACTAATAATTGCCTTTACTTTATGTTTCTCAATATAAGAGAAACATACAAACATACTCACCCTTAACCACCATTAAAAAAAATGTTGCTTAAAATTTATCAATCAAATCTCAAATTGACAGACTTACTAAAATTAAAGATTCTGTCATAATGGAAAGCTCAAATCTGTTTCCTTATTCAAAAATAATAAAGTTTTCTTGACTATTAAAAAAATGATACCAATTTCTCTTATCATGTAATTACTTCAGTTGCCTCTACCACACACTTTTAGCAAAATTCTACATCGTCCTATCTTGCTGTTAGTTATTTTATTATGTTAATGTCATTTCACAAGATGATACATTTTTTAAAAACCTGTTAGCTTTATAAACCTATATCTCAATTGCTTATTCTTTATGAACCAAAAAAGTTTGTAGTATTCCTTTTAAAGTGTTTGCTAGAAGACAGGAATCAGAAGATAAATAAGATGTAGTATCCTGTCTCTCAAAGATCCTCAGGATCATCCTACAGGTGTCTCTGTGTTCTTTGAACAGGCCAAGGTCTTTTCCTACCTCAGTATTTTTGCACTTGCTGCTCTTACTTCCCAGAATGCTCTTTGATTGGACACCATCAATTCATCCATATTCCTATCCTTTGGTCTTAGGACATATCCTTAGCAGGGTCTTTTCTGATTGTTTTACAGAAGATTGATGCTTTGAATATGCTTCACTCAGTCACATATTTTGTCATATATTACCCAATTTGTTAATTTCATGACATTTCTCACAATCTGCAGTCATCTTGTTTATTTACTCTAACTTCTCCTTACCCCATGCATGTGAACCCTGTTAGAAAGAGAACATATCTCTCTTAACTTACTATATTTTCTCGCTCAAAACCTGTGCTGACACTCAATAAGTGTATTAAATTAATAAACAAATGTTGTTAAATAGTTTGAGGAAACAGTTACTCTAAAGGAGAAAGCTTTATAAAGCAAAGCTTTAGAGACTTCATGACATTTAAGTTGATTGTTACAGAGTGAAGGGAACACTTCCAGGTTGAATAAAACTCATTCACTACTTCATAGAAGTAAAGAAAAACCTATGATTTAGTGGAAGTATGTTTCTATTATTAATACATGAGACTTTAAAGGATTTTCTATCTTAAGAAAATATAAATCATTTGGACCAGAAAACTCAAACTATTTAGGGGGGGGAATGTCCACAAACTGCAAGGAAGTTGAAATGTTTGTCATTTGTCACTTAAATTATTTTAAGATTTTGTGGTGTGCTATACCATTCACTGTCAGTCATGGAATTATTATTATTGTTGTTGTTGTTACTGCTATTTTCAAAGTGACATAAGTCTACTGTAAGCAACTTCCATGCCAAAGATTTCTGCTGTGACATTACTCTTCACGGGGAAGGAAAAACGCCCTGCATAGCATTGTCTTCTACTCTGCCGCCGTCAGATATATTGGGTGGGAAATGTCATTAGGTTTTCTTTCCAAATCTCATTACCAGCAAGGAGTATATGTCAGGCTGAATAGCAAACATACCAGTTACCATTACAGGCTGATATCAACCCAAGGTAAAGACAGGCAGCTTTGGCCAGCAGTCCTAGGTAACAGATTTTGCCTGGTGAGATCTGATGTCTTATTCTATCCCACTACCATTGACATTATATCTATGGATGGAAACAACAGTAGGATTTTTCACCTGCTGCTTCATCTTGCCAGTGATGAAACAGTTACATGACTTGTAGTTTTTCATTAAGGAAAAGAAAAATGGTATTATTAAAGAACAAATACTTCAGCTTTTGGAATTATAAATTAAGAGTGTAATGTATATCTCTACCTATATTAATCTATGTTTAGTAAGTCAATATAACTTAAAACCAAATTTTATTGCACCTGCGAAAACAGCATTTACTATAATAAATTCTACTGTTTATAGTGATTTTTTCTGTACCTTGCAGAGTAGTTCCTTTATAAATATGTTTTCATTCAGAGTTAAGTTCACAATAGAGTAAATTTTAACATTAGGAAATGTTATTGGGAGTCGAAATGCCAAAGATGTACATGAGGTGAAAGCTCAAAGGAGTGTAATTACTGGAGAGAAAATGATCCCATCTACATAAAATGCAGGGCCAGCCAGTGTTTCCGTGGATAGCAGTATTTCCATTGAACCATAGAGCTACCTATTGCTGTTGGCTTCTTTCAGAAGCACTCTCAGCTTGGTACTTAGAGCTACAAATTCATGGGCAACTTCTAATGGTCACAGACATACCTCTGGATGCAGCGATTGCATTTTGCTCAGCGCGTGTTTCTCTGAGGGATAGAAGAATTGATAGAATGAGTATTCTAGCTGGCTATCTGCTTTAGAGAAATTGTATTTTGGTAGAGAAGATTTGCATTTGTGTCTGATTATCAGAGATAATCTAATAATGCAAACTGTTAAAGAGAAATAGATCCAGACACTTGTTGAAGGCAGTAAAGACAAATTTTATCTGGTACTTTTTCAATAGGAAGGAGAGATTTTGGTGTATCACTGAGCTCAACTCTAAGTTCAACAAGCACAATTTGGAATTCGTGGCCAAAGAGAAAAGTGACAGGGTCAGTAGATGGAAATTTTCTAAGAGGAGAGAATCATGAATAGGGAGATTTTCAGTAAGTTGGCTTAACAAGATTCATGCTAAAGGAAGACCAAAGTGATCAGATATCAAGGGTTGTAATGAGGACTTTAAACAGATATCAAGGGGCATCAGATATCAACAATGCAAGCATTTGGGGGAGATTCTCCTTATACTTCCTTGGCAAGATTCTTGCCAAACTGGGCTAAGCAGGCTGAGGACAGGTCCAAGATGAAGCCTAATTGAAAAGAGGACTAAAATTGGTCAGTGAGACAGTCTTCATCAAAACTCACATATCAAAGTCAATGTCCAAATTGGAGCTCTTTTTTCCCCCTCCTAAATCTGTTTCTCCCCAGCCTTTCATTTTATTTAAGGATACCACCAACCATCTTGTTGCTTATATAAAAGTCTCTGAAGTCTGATCCATTAGGAAATCTTGTGAGTGCTACTCAACAAGTATATTTTGAACTCTCTACCTTCAATGACATAACCCTAATTCACAATACTATCAGTTCTCACATTGTTTTCTACACTTGCCTCCTTCCTGGTCTTTCTTATTCCATTCCCACCACCCCAACCTCCCAGTGAGAAAGTGTTTTAAGTGTAAACCAAACTCTGCTCAGACTTTTTAATGGCGTATGCAAGGAGAATAATAGCCAACATATTATTGAGTCTGAAAAGACCCTGCACAATTTGACTCCAACCCAGCCTCCAATATCAATTTCTTTCTACAGTCTCTTCTTCACTTTTGATGCTCTGAATATGCAGCCTCCTTAGTATTTTCATTAATATTCAACAAGCTTTGCATTTGCTGTTCCTTCCTCCTGAAAGTCTTACCTTGGCTTTTTGCAAAGTTCCCTGACTTCCTATCATTCGTGTCATAATTTAAATTAAAATGCCAGGCAACTTTTTGTATCTGCTTTATTCTGCAGATTAAGATTTCTAGATTCTTCCTCCTCTCAATACCTATCACACCCATCTTAGTCACCTTGGGCTACCAGAAAAAAAGTACCATGGGCTGGGTGGCTTAACAACAGTTATTTATTTTCTCACAAGTTTGAATGCTGGGAGTCCAAGATCAAGATGCCAGTATGATTGGGTTCTTGTCAGAGCCTTTTTCCTGATTTGCAGACTGTTGCCTTCTCACTGTATCTTCACATAGAAGAGAGAAAGCAAGCCCTGGTGTCTCCTCCTCTTCTTATAAAGGCATATTCCATCAGGATGACTCCGCCTTCATGACCTTATCTAAGCTTAATTACCTTCCAAAGGCCCCACTAAATACCATCACACTGAGTATTAGAGCTTCATTATATGATTTTGGGGGGAACATAAATGTTTGGTCCATAACAGCCAAAGTTAACAAAATTGAAAGGATATGAAATCCCATCTCATTTAGACCAAACTAAAAATAAATGATTGCATATTAAATATTAATAATTAAACCCTCAAGTTTTCAAATTGCATTCAATCACATTTGAATGTGAATGAATCACATTTGAATCACATAGCAAAATTGTACAGCTACCCTTAGCATTCAGTACACATACACATATACATGTATGAACACCCATTTCCTCTGATCTTACTCTACATTCTCTGTAAAATCATTCCAAGGAATAGGCAATGTCTTTCCTGCTACTCCAGGATTAGTAAACTGGTATGCTCTCTCTCTCTCTCTCTCTCTAGATGTAGATAGGTATAGATATAGATATAAATATCTATGTGTGTGTGTGTGTGTGTGTGTGTGTGTGTGTGTGTGAGGGGGGAGATTCTGTCTTTTTTTTCAAGTTTCATTGAGAAATAAATGACATACATCACTGTATCAGTTTAAGGCATACAACATAATAGTTTGATTTACAAATATTACAAATATGATTACTACAGTAGGTTCAGCTAATATCCATCTTCTTATATGGATACAATAAAAGGAAAAGAAATAAGGGGAAAAATGTTTCTCCTTGTTGTGAGAACTCTGAGGATTTACTTTCTTGTGTATATCACACAGCACTGTTAGGCATAGTCATCATGCACATTACATCCCTAGTATTTATTTACCTTATATTTATAAATTTGTACCTTTTGACCACCTTCTGTTAATTTCCCCCAATTGGTTGTTTTAATAAACCAATTTAATACAAAATTTAACTTGGAACATTGATGTATTTTTATTAGATAACACATGTGCATAATCACCTTACCCAAATAAGAACTATTAGGTATATTTATAGGGAGAAGGTAAACAATGACTTAATAATTTTAACCATCATTACAATAATGACTCTGTTTACTCTTTTTTTTTTACTAGGCAAAGAACTTTATTAATCTTGTTTCAAACCTTATTCCCAGGCTTCTTCAGCTTAATTAGCTGCAAAGAATGAATTGTGTATAAGCAAAAACTGAAAAGAGCTGCAGTGTCCAAGGGGCTTGGGATTAAAAATATTAGAGATCTAGAATTTATCAGATCCATGAACAAAATTTTTAAAAAGCAGTCATAATATAAAATAGCAGCTCCCAGTAACTTCTTCAAGTTTTATCTTCTTCAGAAGTTGACTCATCTCCGTTTGCTTCATTCTTGGAAGCGTCATCAAAATTCTCCCTAAGATCTGGAACTTCATCATCATTATCCCCTCCGGTAGCAAGTGGTGCCTTTCCATCCACAGATTGTTTGTGCAGAGCTTCAGCCAGCCTTCTTAACCTAGTCAGACTGTCTGCACCAAGTTGGTTTAAGATAATGGGCAGCATTTCTGTCAGCTGCTTTGTCTCAGCGCGGCCTGTAATGGTGAAAGTGTTCACTGCCGGGGATGCCTGAACTTTAGGGTTGTTAAAGTGGGTCACTGTTCCGTGGTTTGTGAACATACTCACTTCTTCAAAACCAGAGATATTGTTTACCCCTAACTTCTTTAAGGAGAACTGAAGTTTTTTTATCATCTGCTGTAGCTGCTCTATGAACCACCTTCTTCTTTCGGGGAGCACTTCCTTTCCCACCAACGCGCACTTGTGCTTGCAGTTTGGTGAGTTTCTCTTGGTTCTTGATAGTTTCTTTCATCTTGTTGGAGCAGAAACGGGACCGCCCTGGGACTAGGGTTGGCGCTCAGGGGGTCTCGGGTGGGCCAGCTGAAATTAGGCGCCTAATTCTGTTTATTCTTCTGCAAGTATCATCCTAAACACTTTTACATCACATTTTTTGTTTGCTTTAAATTGTTCAGTACACACACAGGTACACAGAAACACAGTTTTATCAGTTTCCAAGAGGGGTGTTGAAAACTGTAATTGTGGATTTGTTTATTTCTCTTTTCAACTCAGTTTTTATGTATTTTTGAAGTTTTATTTTTTAGTGTGTACACTTTTATGTCTTCCTACCTGAATTGAACTTTTATTATTATTTAATGTCCTTCTATGTCTCTTATAATTTTATTTGTTCTATGGTCTAATTTACATATAGGTATATATATATATATAGCCATTTACGTTTGTTTTAAATTAATGTTTTAAATTAATGTTACATGGCATTTATTTTTTCCATTCTTTTACTTTCAATTTGTCAATATCATTGAATTTGTAGTGAGCTTCTTATAATTTGAATATATATGGGACAGTTTTTAAAATCCAATGTCTGGTTTTTGATTTGTGTATTTATATCTTATACATCTAAAGTGATTACTGATACGTTAGTGCTTTACTCTGCCATTTTTATTATTTTCTTTATTTCTTGTTTCCTCTATTCAAGACTTCCTGTGTGTTACTTGAGTAGTTTTTTTTAAAGATTTTGTCTTGTTTTATCCGCAGATATTCCTCAATTTATGATAGGGTTATGGCCCAATAAACCTAGTGTAATTTGAACATATTGTAAGTTGAAAGCACAGGTAATACACCTAACCTACAGAACATAATAATTATCCTAGGCTACCTTAAATGTACTCAGAACACTTGCTTTAGCCTAGAGTTGGACAAAATCATAAACACAAAGACTATTTTATAAGAAAGTACTGACTACCTCATGCAATTGATCGAATACTATACTGAAAGTGAAGCACAGAATAGTTGCACAGGTACAGAATGGGTCTAAGTGTATCATTGTTACCCTTGTTACTGTGTAGCTGACTGGGAGCTGTGGCTTGCTGCCACTGCCCAGAATCACAAGAGACTCTACCAAACATTGCTAGCCTGGGAAAAGATCCAAATACAAAATTGAAAGTAGTTTCTGCTAAATGCATATCAGTTTTGCACCATCATAAAGTTGACATATCCGAAATCGAGCCCTCATAAGTTGGAGACCATCCGTACAGTGTTTTTGAGTATTGTATTTGCGTTGTATCTGTTGTGCTTGCTATGGGTATTACAATATACATGTGTGACAGTGCAGTCTACATGTTCTGTGTTTTACCACTTCAGGTCAAGTATGAAAATTTCATTTCCACTTATACCCCTTGACATTCTCTAGTAAAATATTATCATGATTATCAGATGTTATAAGTTTAGTTTCAACCATCCAACATGACATAAAATCCACGAGGAAAGGGCACTGTAGTGTGTGTGCATATACTTCTGCCCTACATACCACACTGATCCTCTGGGACTCTCTTTCATCATGTCTTTTCTGTTCAAAGAACTTCTTTCAGCCAATCTTAAAGTGGGTCTTGTAGCAAAACATTCTTTAGTTTTCCTTCATCTGAGAATTTCCTCATGTCCCCTTGATTCCTGAGGGTATAGTTTTCACCAGATACAGAATTCATAATAGGTAGTTGTTTCCTTCCAGCATTTGGAAAACTGTGTATCACTTTGTTCTGCCCTCCATGATTTCAGATGCATTCTTTGGCATTCAGTTCTCTGACATTCTTTACTTACTGGTAATACATCATTTCTCTCTAGCTGCTTTCAAGGTTTGTGGGTTTTTTGTTTTTTTGTTTTTGTTTTTGCTTTTTGTTTGTCTTTTGTTTTGTTTTGTGTTTTATCCTCTCTAGCTTTTAGAAGTGTAAATATGATGTGCCTTTGGCATATATTTCTTTGGGATTATCCTGTTTGGGATTTGGTCAACTGCCAGAATGTGTAAATTTGTGTTTTTGCCAAATTTGGAAAGTTTGCATCTATATTACTGCTTAAAATAGTATTTTAATGTCATTTTTTTTCTTTTCCCTCTGGGATTGTGATGTTAGGAATATTGGGAATTTTGTTGTTATCCCACAGATCCTTGAAACTCCATTTCTTGTCTAGTTTCTCTTCACTGTTCAGGTTGGGTAAATTTTATGAATCTGTCCTCAAGTTCACTGATTCAGTCAGCTGTCATCTCTACCACTGGGCCCTTCCATTTTGTTATTTCTGTTCTTGTATGTTTTCATTTCTATAATCCGTTTTATATATATATATATATATATATACACACACACACACATATATATATGAAAATTAAAATTTTTTAATTAATAAACTTTATTTTTAAAGTAATTTGAAATTTTCAGAAAAATTGAGCAGAAAGTATAGAGTTCCCATATACCACTTCATCTGACCCCCAAACATATATACAGTTTCCCCCATTATTAACATTAGTGTGGTACACATTGGTTACAAATCAATGAGTCAATATTGACGTATTATTATCAACTAAAGTCCATACTTTACATTAGGGTTCATTCTTTTTGTTGTAAATTCTATGGGTTTTAACAAATGTATGGTGACTTGTATCCACCCTAACAGTATCATATTGAAAAAGTTTACTACCCTAACAATTCCCTGTGTTTCATTTATTCATCCCCCTCTCCCTTCCCTAGAACCCTTGGCAACTATTGATCTTTTTTTTAAATTTTTTTAACATTTATTTTTGAAGGAGAGAGAGACAGAGCATGAGTGGGGGAGGGGCAGAGAGAGAGGGAGACACAGAATCCGAAGCAGGCTGCAGGCTCTGAGCCATCAACACAGAGCCCAGTGTGGGACTTGAACCCATGAACTGTGAGATCATGACCTGGGCCAAAGTCAGACACTTAACCGACTGAGCCACCCAGGTGCCCCAAGCAACTATTGATCTTTTTACTGTATCTTTAGTTTTCTTTGGTCGAGAATGTCACATAATTGGAATTATATAGTACATCACCTTTTCAGATAGATGTATTTCTTTAGCAATACAAAATTAAAATTCCCATTCTTTTCATGGCCTGATAGCTTTTTCCTGGAGGGGCACTGAATATATTTCTTGTATCACTGTACAGCAGTTTGTTCACCTTGAAGGGCATCTTTGTGTCTTCTAAGTTTTGGCAATTATGGATTAAATTGCTATTAAACATTTATGCGCAGGTTTTATGTGGACATACTTTTTAATGTATTCTAGTAAACACTAAGGATCATATGATAATTATGTTTAGGTTTGCAGAAGACTGCCAAACTGTTTTCAGCGCGGCTGTATTGTTTTATATTTCCACCAGTAATGAATAAGGGTTTCGTTTGCAGCATATTTTCTCCAGCATTTGGTGTTACCAATGTTCTGGAGTTTGGCCATCCTAATAGATGTACAGAGATACATCATTGCTTTAATTTTCCATTCTCTCTTGATAGCTGATGTTGAATAATACCTCATATGCTTATTTTCCATTTGTGTAACTTCTTTGGTGAAGTATCTCTTAGATCTTTTGATCATTTTAAAATTGGGTTGTTTAGGGGCACCTGAATGGCTCAGTTGGATAAGCATCTGACTTTGGCTCAAGTCATGGTCTCCCAATTCGTGAGTTCGAGCCCCACGTTGGGCTCTGTGTTGACAGCTCAGAGCCTAGAGCCCATTTTGGACTCTGTGTCTCCCTCTCTTCCTACCCCTTCCCCAACTTGCACTTTCTTTCTCAAAAATAAATAAACATTTTAAAAATGGTTTGTTTGTTGGCTTATTGTTGAGTTTTAAGAGTCCTTTGTGTATTTTAGATACCAGTCTTTTACCAGATGTGAGTTATGCAGAGATTTCCTCCAGTGTGTGGCTTGTTCATTCTCCTAAGGGGTCTCAAAACAATAACAACATACAGCCTTATTGTGATATAATTCACATACCATACAGTTTATGCCACTAAAGTATATAGTTTTCTCCATACTTTGGTCATGCTAATATAACTATATCCACACAATACAAAAGTACGTGAAATTTATCTTGGTGTATGATTTTTATTTTGCTTTCAGTATTTATACTCATTATAAGAAATTAAACTCATAACTAAATAGATTAAATATATTTATATATATATAAATTAATAATCTGAAATGTCCGGATACATCTGTGTGTATTTGTGTAAGAGAGGCAGGGTAGAAAAGCTTATCTATCACAATACACCTTTCACTTTTTTTCATGTTTTGAAAGCACCATCTATTATAACACCTCTTGGACGTTTATATGCTAAAGTAGCCAGCCTAATTCACAGTAGGATTGATCTGCTTGATTCTGACATTCAAACAAAATGAAATTCTGAGATTCCGACATAAAAAGTACACACATTCAACTTTTATTTTGGTAGAGAGCTGAGCAAGCAAGGATTTCTACCAGTAATGCTGTTTCTTGTGTTGCTTTTTGAATGCATAGAATACTGCTGTGGTTTTCATGGGAAGTGCCTTAGCACAAGAATCTTTATTCTAAAGGTGCAAGAGTAAATTCATCTTGGTACAGTCTAAAACTTTAAACTCTAACTCATCCAGAGTTCAGGTAAGCCAAGCACATGGACACCATGTCCCTATTAACTAATCTGCCTTAAGTATATAAACTATCCTCAGATCTCTAGCATAGATTTTAGGTCAGTCCTCTAACTGGGTCCCTGCCTCTAAGAACATATATTGTGTTACTTTTCTTTTTGTTTCTAAAGAATATTAAAATATCTTCTTATATAAAGTGATATTTTGTTTAAAGAAGTTAGGTAAACAAGTTAGGGCCACTTTAAAATGCATAACTTTTTTTTTTAAAGAAGGCATCACTCTTTCAGTTTCAGTGAAATAACGGTAGTGGGAGTAAAGCCTCTACTTGGGTCAGTGCTAAGATGCCAGCATTGATTGAAGGACCCCCATGTCCTTGGAGAGCTCAGTATCTCAGCTCTTAGTCCAGAAGGGGAAGTCAATGAGGAAACTGCTAATTACAACAAAGTGTGATACATATCAGGATAGAAAAGAAAGAACAGAGTTCTGCATGTTCACAGACATGGGAAAAATGTAACAGGCATATTTATTATCCAGTATCACTGATACATATACCTCAAATAACAATCATACACAAAAAGAGGGAGAGATAATTTTCTTAGTGTTAAATTTAGGGAGATGTCTCTGTCTAGATATTTTTCATTGTGAACTTCTATGATGTGGGTTTGCGATGAAATAAATCTTGAACTCTAGGTATTAAGTTTGGAAACTTTTGATAAAGAGCAGTTTGGGTTGGCTGAAGCTTTTTCTACTTGAATATGAAATTTTATCCCTGGAAAGCTAGATCTGACCTTGGTTTAGACTTGAAGAGCTAGTGAATATATTTTGTGATGGGTTTATTCTAAGATCTATGTTTAAAGAGTTCTTCAAAGTGTTAGAAAGAGGTTCTCTGAAGAGCCATCTAGAATATCTTCTCTAGTACACCAATGCAGAAAAAGATGTAGAAACTCAGAATCCCTTTGCAAAAATATGTTTGTGTACTGGGAATGGTAGGCGGAATTCTAATATGGAACCCATGTTCTCCAATTGCTGGGTGTTATTCCTTGTAAATACTCTCCACTTGAGTGGATGTGAGATATGACTCACCTGTATAAGTAACATATGGCAAAGGTGATGGGCATGGGATGTCATCCCCATGATTTGGTTATACATGATTATCTGTCTATATATGAATTAGGTAGACTCTCCTGCTGGTTTTGAAGAAAAAGCTGCCCAGGGGCTGAAGTGCCCGGGGAAAGAGAGCAACATGGCAAGCTATTTTTTTTTTTTTTTTTATCCTACAATGTCAGGGAACTGAAATGTGCCAATAACCATGCGAGCTTGAAAGAGGAGTGCTCACTTGAGCTGTGTTGAGACTTCTGACACACAGAAACTGGGAAAGTTAATAGATATAATAAATTAGTAGAGTTAGAGAAATAACAAATGGTAAATGGTGTGGTTTTAAGCCTCTAATTTTGTGATGATTTTCATGTAACATAGAAAAACAATATACAGTAAAACCTTGGTTTGCGAGCATAATCCTTTCCAGAAACATGCTTGTATTCCAAAGCATTTGTATATCAAAGCGAATTTTAAGAACCATTGACTAAATTGTGATCATGTGACATTCGGTGTCTGGTTCTACTCGTATTGCAAGACATCGCTTGTTCATGAAGTTAAAATTTATTAGAAATATTTGTTTGTCTTGTGGAACACTGGCAGAAAAAAGGTTACTCTCAATCCAAGCTTTTATGTACTTACTAAGAATGTTTCTATGTATCTCAATCTCTCCCCAAACTACACTTGGTTAAAGGTGGTATAGAATTCCTTTGTATTAAGAATTGATTTCAGTAGTATGTTGAAGGAAACAAAATGAAAACATTTTAAGTCTTGTATTTATTTTACTTTCATATAATGGAAAAGTCTTCAAGGAAATACCGAAAGCCGCTTTGATAACTTGACTGAGGCACTGGGGACCCAGGCTCCTTCCAGCCCGCTTCAGCCTTTATCCTGATGTTTACAGGATGACTGCTGAAGCCTAAGACGTATTCATGGTCCAGGAAGCAAGAACAATGAGACATGGGCAAAAGTTTGCATAAGGGGACAGTCCCCTTTTTAAGGAACACTTCTAGAAGGACACCTCAGCAACTTTTACTTCTATTCCTTTAGCTACAATTTAGCCAACTAGCCGTCCCTATTTGCAATAAACACTAGAAAATATAGCTTCTTATTCAGGCAAGTCATTCTTCCAACAAACCTGGATTTCCGTTAGTAAAGGAGAAGAGAAACATGAGATTCTGGCACATTAGATATATATTTTATATCAATATGTATTTCTTATCTGAAAAAGTTTTGAATAATGAGTATTATTTTATGTAATAGAAACATGAGGAAAGTTTTAAATATTTTTGTTATGTGAAAAAATTTAGGTTCTGATCATGAGCAAGTAATTTACTAAATACTCGTTTCTGCAAATTAACTGATTTTCAATTATGAATAATGACTTAGTAGGCTATAATCATTCCTTCTTTGCAAATAGAAATGCATTTTTCTTCATACCTATTGAACTCATTTTTTCTGATTTATTGGGAAATGTATTTTGTGATAATTACAAATCATCTGTGATGATTCAATGAGTATCACATTGGTTTTAATAATTTTCTCATTTATCCTCAGTATCCTATGTTTCATTTTCAATAAGTAGGAATGCTGGAGACTAGAATATATTTCTTGTAATGCTCTTCAACAGTAATTACTTCTTAACATCATTAAAAATTAAAACATATATTTTAAAAAAATATATTGATAGATTGACTAAAATAAAACATTGCCAAGCAAAACATCTACTTCATCCTCATTCTATTTCTACTGTATCCAGTGTCCTCTCACTGTTAAGATTATTCAAAATTTTAAATTGGGTAGAAGTTTTATATTTTTTCAACAATAATTTGGTGAAAGTAGTGAAAAGTGTTTCTTGGAGAATGGTTATAGAAATAGATGCTGGGAAATTATTTACTGGAGCTCTTTTGAGGGTGACAAATAATTACACCTCTGCTTTGCCCATTCCAAGGCTAAAACCAGTTGAGAACTAAGAAACGCAACTTGAGAAATGAAGATTAAATATGCTATATTTCCTGATAAACCTGATTAATAACATACCTTAGGTTTAAGAGAAGGTGTGCTTCATCAGACCTCCATCACTGAATTGAATTTACTCATATAGTTGCAGGTAAAGAAGGACAACTGTAGACGCTATCCAAAGGATGGTAGAACACTTACCTCCTGGCAGAGGTGAATACGTGCATCCAGGATCAGCTTCTCCAAAGATCTCCGAAGAGAACTCAGGAGTTCCTAAGCTACTTATTCACATGTGTTTCCTTCTGTTCAGTTCTCACTGAACTAGAGAGATTTGGCATTGGGTGGAAACTAGAGCTGCTCTCAGATTTTTTTCTTCTAGAGAATTGAAGTCAACTCTCCTCTATAGAACACGGAGAGCAGAGGATATGTGTTTCTCCCTAGAAATTTTATGATATTAACAGTGCTGCTTTTAGTTAAGTTATTTAAGTGTTTGAGGACAAAGTTCTCTTAATATGGTACATATTGAACCTTAGTAATAATAACTTCCTCTAAGTGAAGGCTTATTTATTTACACACTTTGTTAAATATTATGCATTCATTAGGTCACTCCCTGGTTGTTGTTGTTGTTGTTGTTTTTCCCCTCAGATGATGAAACTGAGGCTCATTCATATCTGACAAGAAAATTGCTCAAGATTTCATGTAACTAAATTGTTAATCTAAGCTCCTGTTAGTCTAATTCCAAATTCCATTTTTTTTTCAACGTTTATTTATTTTTGGGACAGAGAGAGACAGAGCATGAACGGGGGAGGGGCAGAGAGAGAGGGAGACACAGAATCTGAAACAGGCTCCAGGCTCCGAGCCAGCAGCCCAGAGCCTGACGCGGGGCTCGAACTCACGGACCGCGAGATCGTGACCTGGCTGAAGTCGGACGCTTAACCGACTGCGCCACCCAGGCGCCCCCCAAATTCCATTTCTTTAAACACTATACAATCTACTCCACCCCACAGAGGACTAACATCACCAATAAAACTTGGAATTGCCATTTTGGAAACTGTTTCAAATAAATACAGGAACAAAAAGATGTGTTTGTTAATATTATTCAGAGTCTTCAAGAATTTCCAATTTTTAAATGGTCTTTAAAGCCCCCTGCATTTATTTTAAAAAGTAACATTAAAAACATAACTGATGGATGAAAAAATACATATATGTATCTATATCGTTTCCATTTTTCATGTAACTGCAAAATGAATGTAAACTTTGTATGTTACAATATGAATTTTAGGGACACCTGGATGTCTCAGTCAGTTAAGATCCGAATCTTGATTTCAGCTAGGTTATGATCTCACTGTTGGTGGGATGGAGTCCCAGCTGACAGAGAGGAGCCTGTTTGGGACTCTGTCTTCCCCTTTCTCTGCCCCTCCCTTGCTGGTATACACTCTCTCTCTCTCTCTCTCTCTCTCTCTCTCTCTCTCAAAATAAATAAATAAACTTAAAAAGAAAAACAACTTAAATTTTACTTTTAAAACATCTTAGGAATTTTGAGACATGATATTTCTCTATAGAGCAGACTCAGAGTTAAACCTTGTATTTCCAGTCTACAGGCTGGTATTATAGAAGAAAAATGTCTGGAGAGAAGAGACTCTGCTAATGGAGATGACTAGGAGATGACTTAGGAGATGACTAAGTCATTTTAGGAGATGACTAAGTCTTCATTTCTAACACTATCACTATAATTTTGTTCAGAATTCAAAGAATAGAGAAACAATACACAGTATTCCTATTGCCCAAGAAATGTATCAGCATCCTGTGGAGAGTTGTGCAAGATTTATTTTAGAGAGTAGTACCACAAATGCCTAGTTATAAGATCAAGGTGCAGTAGACAAAATCAGAGTTGAATTTCATGTTCTTCACTTATTTGTGACCATGCTACAGGTGAAATGTGCAGATGTGATGAATAAAATTTAGGTGATTCACAGCACTTGAGTGAAGCTTAAAATGTATGATTCAGAAGTAGATGTTTAAAAATTGCACACAATTTTTGAGGAAAAATCTGAGATTATATAAATAGTATTTTGACCAATCTAGAACCACTAGATTCATATTTTCATTGATTTTGTTTCTAGTGCCAATAATAAAAACATGATATTTAGAAGACTGCAGATTAGGATGCATTTTTAATTATCCAACAGGCCTACTAAAATGTGAACAGATGGTAAACGCAAATCTTACTTAATTGGAAAACTGGCGTTATGAGAAATAACTAAGTAGGAAAATATTTGCGTTAAATATACTTAGCAATTGAATTACATCATATTTGTACATATCTGTTTATGAAGGCATCTTTAATATTAAACAGATTCTGATTTTACACTAACCTGTTTTAAAGAGTTAATATTTATTTATGGAGAGAGGGATTGGTAACTAGCAAATTGGAATGGGCACAGTGATATTTAAGAGGATCACTTGATAATCCCCCACAGATTGGAGCTACCATTCCCAATTCTTTTATTTCCTGTTGCCTAGAAGCAATAGCAAAGTATTTCTTCTCAGTATCATTTGTGGGGCAGAAGATGATCAAGTTTTATGGATACACATTCTACAGTCTCATTTCCATCAGCTCTGGAATTGTTTCACTGATAAGCACTAACAGGAGGGAGATAGAAGTAAAATTTATAACCCTCTTCTAAATCTTCGTGATTCCTGTGAACGGCAGCAGATCACTCTTGCCTTGGCTGACACAAACTACCACCATGATCAAAAGGCTATAATAATGCTGTTTTATTAAGAAAGATAGCAGTCAAAAAGGTGAGATTCCCAGAGGCAAAGAAATAAATAAAAACAGCAGTAACAGAATGAAAGAAGATGGTATAAAGTACTATTTAGGGCAATAACCGAGTAGAATGACAGACAATATGCAAATCTCGTGCTGGGAATCTGAATTGGATTTTTGTAAACATCAGTTTCTGACTGTAATATCCCAGTAACTAGTAAATGGTGACCTTGGTATTAACTAAACTGAGTCCTGGGGAACACAGAACAGAAAGCTTGCGTCACAACTCCACCTTAACAAAGATAGGGATGTAGTAGGAAGAGTGGCTACGCTGAAAAGTGCCATTGAGTATGGCTTCACTGGGGTGCCCTGTGTGGGTTCAGCTATCATGTGTTAATACTACATTGTTCCCAAACAAATTATACATTGTCAAAAGCCTATTAGGAGAGTAGCAGTCCACGCATATATTTTTGGATCGTGGGGGAGTAATAGCATCACGTAATCATATGGAGCTTTCATTAGTTAGTTCATTGTTCAAAGTATGCGATAGTATCAACTAGTAGATCCCCAGAACTCAACTCGGCTTTTTTGAGATGAAAATGCACAATATGATGATGTTTCCTTTAAAGGTCATTCACCATTATAAGGCAAAAATTCGAAAGGCCATATTGATTATGAGGGGGAGTTCCATCATACCTTTAGTCACCTATATTACATTCTGAGGCATTTAGCACAATCAAAATCCATCATTAAGTACTGCTTCAGCCCCGGGCAGTACCTAATTTCGTTTCACATTGACTTAATTTTTACTAATTTTTAGTATCCTTGGAAATTGTAGCAGATTTATTTTACAGATAAGAAGACTGAGAACCATTTCATTGGAATAATTGTTCAGCATCACATTAGTTGATTATGGGATGATAACTAGAAAATAGTTCACCTTGTCAGCCACTCATATCTTAATTACTTGTGTGTTATTGAGCTCCAACTCTTGTTAAAATGTAAGCTCCACAAGGCCGGGGGCAGGTATGTGTTTCTGTGCTGTACTCTGTATACTTAGCACCTGAAGTACAGATGCTTAATATTGTTTCAAAGATTGCACGGAGGTTGATATTCATAAGAATTTTTTATCAAAATTGAGATTTGTTATTTAAAAAAAGATCATTGAGATTAATTTTGCTTTGTTTTTATATGGTGTCAGTTCCTACATACCTGTTTTAAAAGAACTTTAAAAGTGTAAGTATTATTGAATTAAGCTGTAGTCTTGCAGATATTCTTAAGAATAAAGCATTTGAGGGGCGCCTGGGTGGCGCAGTCGGTTAAGCGTCGGACTTCAGCCAGGTCACGATCTCGCGGTCCGGGAGTTCGAGCCCCGCGTCAGGCCCTGGGCTGATGGCTCAGAGCCTGGAGCCTGTTTCCGATTCTGTGTCTCCCTCTCTCTCTGCCCCTCCCCCGTTCATACTCTGTCTCTCTCTGTCCTAAAAATAAATAAACGTTGGAAAAAAAAATTAAAAAAAAAAAAAGAATAAAGCATTTGAATATTGACATTCCGCAGAGCTGAAAGGTGGAGATTCTTGTGGAGCAAATGTGAACAAGGACTAGAAATGTTAACATGAGCAGGGGACACAACTAAGAGAGACCGCATGTTGCAATTATAGACCTCCATCATGCATTTGTAGCCATGAGAACATTTATCATCAATACGTTATCAGTGTGTCTTTTTAAAAAACAATGTAATTGCTAATACAGTGGGCAAATTCAGTTATTTTACTTCATAGACTGTCAATGGGCAATTATAAGGCAGTCCTAGGAATAAAGCATTATCTTCCACCAAACCAATTACTTAAGTTTAATCTTAGGCTTTTTTCCTCATTTACTTAACTGCCTTGCTATTTATTCTCTCCCTTAAACATAACACCTGATCATTTGTCTCAGTTATGTTAAAAAAATGAATTATGTGGGAAGAAATTCAACTAGTTGTTTGGCAAGACAGAGACAAAATAAAACCATCAATTAAATGACAAATATGTAACTTTTCTAATGTTGGTAGTGGGAGATGGATAGGTTATTTTGAGCTAATGTCTAACATTTTTTTGGTTATCTAAACAATTCTGATGGGTCTGTTTTTACATATGTAATTTGAAAACCTCAAATAATAGAAATTTAATGAAATACACCATCTAAACTTGGAAATTTTCAAATTTCAATTAATATTTTAAACATACCTCATGGAGGAAATGCAAGGTCATTAAGAATATTCTCTTAGGAAAAAATAATATTCTATTAGATATATAAAAGCAAAGCGCAATATATGTTACAAAATCATCTCTGATAACTTTATTTTAAAGTCCTTTGAATTTTTTTTTGAAATTGTATAATACATTCCTTACTCTAGCAGTATATATGCAAGCCTTTATATTTTTTTCTTGGAGGCAAATATTAAGGAATTCAAATCATCAGCCTGTTTACCATGTTTTTCTGTGATTTATCAGGGAAGTCAACAAACCACTTCAGTTTTCTTCTGGCAGGAAAATAGGAAACGAGTGTCCAGGGAACATAAATCTACTGTGACTTTTCTATCCAATTTCAGTTGTTCTACCACCATTGATTCCGATGTGTCACACTGTGTGAGAACAATGGAAATTAACAGTATGTTGGGACTGCCAAATTCATTTCACACAACAGTAATCACAATAATAACCAAAATAATATATAATCACCCATGAGAATAAACACAATTCCATGAATCAGAGTCCTAAAGAAATCAGTCTCAGTCAAAAGAATATCAGACAAATGTTTTTAAAGAGATTAATGATTCTACCCCATTCCTTGTTTTGCTGGTTTTCATAAGCATCTGTTATGTGGGAATACATTTTGTTTTACAGGGGTTTTTTTTGTTGTTGCTGTTGTTGTTGTTTTATCAGGCAGATGTTTGTATTTTCTCATCCTAGTAATTGGAAGAGCAATTAGAGACAATGAGAAGGCAACAAAGAGGAACTTTGCCAAAATCTCTTGGTTAAGCTGAACTTCCAACAAACTACCTATGAAATATATTTTACTCTATTTGGCTAAGCAGAATATTCAAGAACACTTCATTTTTACCCTTTGGCAAACAACCACTCTGGCTGTGAAGTAGGTGAAAGGTATTGTCAGTTTTTGAACAAAAAAAAAGTTTAATCGGGGTAAATCCAATTTATGGCAGCCTGTGAAATTTCTCTTCAGTTTAACCTTTGTATTTTTATTTTCTCTTCTTTCATTTATATTCATCTATAAATCTTTTCTTTTTATTCTGATGCAAAGCCTTCACGAGCCTCAGATTCAATGTATATTAAATGCCATATTGTAGTTCCATATCCGGGCCATCTCATATCCCAAAATTGTATCACTGCTCCTCAAAGAGAACGTTGAGCACATGGAAATATATATTCCAAGAGTCCTTTCTGAAGGATATTATGAAATACTGTGCTAAACCTGAAACAGCTCAGCACAATATACAAATATTGGGTTAGGCAAATTTATAAACAATATTAAGATATATTCTTATATTGACTAGAGAGAGCAGCTGATGAATTTATGAGAGAAATAAATACAAAATGCTTGATATTGGGAAGTGTACACATTCAGTCTAAGGAATATTTTCTTGAATACCTCAAAAAACATTAGCCTTGCAGAAAAGATTTAAAAAATAACTGTATTAAAATGTAACTCCTTTTTATAGTATATAAGATACATACAAACTTCGAAATTAACTAGCAGACAGAAGAGATATTTGCATTTTACATGACATGTAAAATAGATAAAATTTGTATTAGTAAGCATACAACTAATGCAAATATTAGTAAGTTAATATCTAGAATATATGCAAGTTCTCAGAAATTTAAAAGTAAAATGTGTATAATCTGGAAGAAAAATAGATAAAGAAACAGCGCATTTGCAGAATATGTAAGTGAATGGTCAATAAATATAAAGAGGTGCTCAATCTCACTATTGATCAGAGGAACTAACAATAAATTACCTGTATTTACCCAAATAAACTTGAAAAAATAAGTCGAATTAGAATCTAGAGACAGTAAGGCTGTGAAAAAAAAATCATACTGCAGGTGTTCATGTAAATCATTCATTTATAACAGAGAACTGTGGCAATTTCAGTTAAGGGGGAAATGCATACCCCAACAATCCACGGATGCTAATCCAGAAGTTTTTACACTGATATGCAGAATATATACAAGAATACACTTTGTGCCATTGGTTATAGACTTTAAATATGGAAATAATGACAATGTTGTTAGTAATGGATGGATAAATGTGGTGTAGACATAGTATGCACCATATAGGAATTAAAGGAAAATACTTCTATAATTAACCACATGGATACTACGCAAAATAAAATGTTTAGCAAAAATCAGTTGCAAAATACATTGAAATTTTGATAACATTCATATAATTTTAGAAAATTATACTTAAAATATCGCAATGTGTGTGTGTGTGTGTGTGTGTGTGTGTGTGCATGTGTGTGAAGGTAAGGAGGAGTGTCCCATAAATTTTTGTTTTGTTTTTTGTTTTTTGTTTTTTGTTGTTTTTATTTTTTCAAACGTTTATTTATTTTTGGGACAGAGAGAGACAGAGCATGAACGGGGGAGGGGCAGAAAGAGAGGGAGACACAGAATCAGAAACAGGCTCCAGGTTCTGAGCCATCAGCCCAGAGCCCGACGCGGGGCTCAAACTCACGGACCGCGAGATCGTGACCTGGCTGAAGTCAGACGTTTAACCGACTGCGCCACCCAGGCGCCCCGTGTGTCCCATAAATTTGTAATAGGGACCCCAAGTTGGGGCGGTGAGTGAGGTTGGGAATAGGAAGAAAGATTAGAAAGAAAATAGTGATAATATGCCACTTCAAAATGAACTGTTTCAGTAATCAAATCCGATGTGTATCTGTATCCATTAATATAGTATTAGTATTAGTATTAATATTAGTATTAATATTAGTATTAGTATTATTTAGGGAGACGCCACCGTAGGTAGAAACTAGATAGGAGTAGTGGATGGAATGCACAAGTCAGAGTCCCAAGTCCTTGAGGAGGGAATGATAGAGACATGACCTGGAGGTAAGGATGGTGATAAATAGGTTACACATTAGAAGCCTGGGGACACAACATCCTGACCTTGTGGCTTCCTAGACCATGACGCTAATAGACCAAAAGAGCAAGGGATCTCCTCTTCCATCTCTGCCCAGAGTAATCCCTAAGACTCAATGGAGAAAGGCTGTCCTGACAGTTTGGCAAACACCTTGTGGGACCAAAAACTCCCTCTTCCAAACTGTGGGAGGAGTCCCCCAATGACTAGAAGCAGCCTCCATTAGAGACCACCTCACTGTATGTCACAGTTCCTGCCAGCCCAGAAAGACCCAATAAATATGCAATCCCCAAACAACCTAGGTGCCAGCTCCATCTGGGACACGGCCTGCTCTCCCCTAGAGAGTGTACTGTTTCTTTAATAAACCTGTCTTCTGCTTTCACTTTGGACGCCGGTCTCTTAAATCTTTATTGCAACGGGGCCGAGAGTGGAGACACAACGCTTTTCGCACTGACACCACCTTTATTAAGTGGGACTGGAGGTTTACTCAAAGTTCTCTGGACAAAGAACATCAGGGAACCATTCTTGAGGAGTACACACACGAACTGATAGCCACCCCAAGAGATCTGCTGTCTTTCTGGAGGGTAAGAGAAGTACATTCTGAGAAGTTCATGACGCACAGCAAAGGAGACAAAAAGTGGACTTTCACGGTTCAAATTAGGACACAACCACTTGAAGGGAAGGTCTTGGAAGGAGTTCACTTATAAATCAGTTAATCATGGCAGATATGATAGGGTACATAAAATTTTAAAAGGAGTGAATGCTCTCCACATTAAGAAAAAGTATTTAAAAGGAAGATGCAGCATTAGAATACAGGAAAAGGATGCTATAAATTAAAGCTTTTAGCCAGGCAAGAGCAACCTAACCGATTTTTAGCCTTTTTGCCAACTTATGGAAAATTTTAGTTTTCATCAACTAATTGATTTGATTTGCTTTAAGACTGAGAAAGGGGCAGTTTTACAGATAAGAATTTTACACAAGCTATCTCTCCTCTTTTGATATTCACATTTGCACATTCTAGAAGTAAACCAGAAGAGAAGCCCAAATATATTCTCTGTTTTAGCTTTTCCAGATGTAGATTTCAGTAATATCTGCAAAAGAACCACGTCATAAATAAGTTCAGAGAAGGATGTGAAATGTACCTTTCAAATGCACTCACTCTAAGTTATGGAAGTGGTTTAAAAAAAAAAACTTAGTTTTTTAGAGGATTACTAGACAAGTATAATGACTGATTTGCTTACTTTATATAGTAACAGTGGAAATGTCATTCATATTCAAGAAACACTAACTGAATCCTGCTTGCAAACTCTGAGTTTATAAATTTATGTCAAGTATGTACATTGGCAGAGAAAACAATATTGAGGAATATAACAAACATCTTCTATTATAACAGACATAGACCTTTCAGTCAGTATTTTCTGCCCACCTCCACTTAGTTTCTCTTCCCCATTAGTCTCTATTCTCCTATCTTGCTTTAATATTCTTCTGTGGTTATTACCACTTGATTTTTATCTGTCTTTCCAGCCCCTCATCTCCCCCATAGAATATAATCTTCATGAAAGCAGAGAGTTCATTTTGTTCATTGCCATCTCCCCCACCAGAGGCTCCACAAATAGCCATACTTTGTACCTTGAATGTATTAGACACTATCCTCTGCAGTAAAGGTATGGTGCTGAATAAAATAGATGCAATCCCGAGGCACCTGACTCTCTCCATCAGTAGAACATGTGACTCTAAATCTCAGGGTTGTGACTTCAAGCCCGGCACTGGATGTGAAACCTACTTAAAAAAATTCAAAGAAAGGGGTGCCTGGGTGGCTCAGGCAGTTGGGCGGCTGACTTCGGCTCAGGTCATGATCTCACAGTTTGTGAGTTCAAGCTCTGCATCAGTCATTGTGCTGACAGCTTGGAGCCTGGAGCCTGCTTCGGATTCTGTGTCTCCTTCTCTCTGCCCCTCCTCAACTTGTGCTCTATGTCTCTCAAAAAATAAATAAATGTAAAAAAAATTTTTTTTAATTCAAAGAAGAAAAACATATAATCTTTGCTTTCATGGAATTCACTCTTAATTTTTATGGTGAAAATAAGTTATCAAGCAAATATGAACATTTCAGAAAGTGGTAAGTGGTAAAAAAAGCATGAAACAAACAGCGAATACTGTATATTAAGAAGCGACATTGTGACATTTGTGAATGCAGCAAATAAATGGAGTCAAAGTGGCATTAATAGCTTAGTCAAGGACACATATAGAAATAGTAAAATACTCAGCTTGTTCTGACACTGAATATTCCTCACCATTACTTTCCTGTTATGGACACATTAAATAGAAAGACTGGTTGGTTGTATGAAGAGGAAAAAAATTAGGTAAAACAGAAAGCAAAAGAGTCTTGAATTTTTTTTTTTTTTTGGCAGTATAGTTCTATAAGTCATGTTTGAGTGACATTTGTTTAACACTAAAACATTTGTTTCTGGAAGATGAATGCCGTTTCCCTATGCTCTATTCCTAAATGGGTAAAGCACCTGATAAAGGGAGGGACGTTTTTCCTCTATGACTGGATCATCCAAAAAGGTTCCCAGTGTCCTAGTGAAGACATTTTGTCATAGTATGGAACAGTACCAAGGTATCATGTCTTTATGCTTATTTGAACCATGTTTATAAAATTAAATTTCCCTCCAAATCATTAGTATTAACACAATATATGTATCTGCATATGCACATATATATATACATATATGCTTACATATATACACCTATATATCAATTGTGCTTAAAAATTAATGGCAAATTATGTTCCTTTTTAACCTTCTCCATTTTTGCTTCATATTTACTCTTACAAGTGTCATTAATGCAAATGAGGCATTTCAGTTGACCCCATAATGCCACAAAATGTTTTAAGTAACTGCAACCATTGGGTAATAAGGTACCCATATTTTTAGGAACAAGAATGAGGTGGTAGAAAGGTCTCTAGAACACTTAATTCCCAGATATTTTGTACTATTTTAGTCATGAATACAGAAATCATAGATATTATAAATTTCAATGGAAGCCCATCTCTGATTCAGAGCGATATATACATTAAATTATGCTTGTTATTGCCAACGGTGTTGTATCTGAAGTTGAATTTTCCCAATTTCTCAGAAGTGACAGTTAAGTTATAATCTCAGCATGTTCAGCATGCTTAATGAACTCCTTGGGGAGACCAGAATATCTGTAACACAATTAACTTCCCATTCTTATGTAAATGAGGAGTTTCAGAGTCCCTGATGGAAGGCTGCTTTTTGGCTACAGTTAGCAAATGTATGCTATTAAATGACACACGGAGCCTTAAGCTGAAATTTAGACTTCACTAATTTGTGCTGTGACATGTGCAAAGTGCTTTGGAGGAAATATGAAACCCAGTTGTTTAAATGTAGCTGATGAAATAGGGATTATCACCCTTGGCTAAACTGTCAGCAGCAGCCTGACTGCTTTTACCAGTTTCTGCACTTTCAGAAGGAATATTCAACGTGTCTTTCACTGGCAATATTTGCTCTAATGTTACCATTCTCTCATTACATAACTGAAGTTATTTTTCTCAGATAAAACAAACATAACAGCAGACAGTATGTCTTTTCCTCAGTTGACCTCGAAGTGAATATATACTCAACCAATATTTACTGAGGATCTAAAATACGACATTTACTACAAAAGTCTTAAAACTATACTTAAGAATTTTAAAGCTAAATATCTTAATATAAAGAATATCAATTGGAAAATATAATACGTGAAATTAAATATATTCTTTTTGTGCATTCTTGAGCATGCATAATATCTGGACAAGTTTTATGAAATCTAAATGCTAAATCAAAACACAAATCTGAGATTTAAAATGTATTTCTTGTGTAGGCCATGTAAGGATAATATTTAAAATAAAATCATCTAGCGAGAGTATACCTACAAAATAAACAAAAGAACATACATACCAAAGGAAAAGTCCTTGAATACCTTTAGATATTAGGAAGTAGAATGACTGCTTAAAGGACAGGTGTTTTTTTGGAGTAATGAAAATGTTTTGGAATTAGAGGTAGTGGTCGTACTACATTATGAATGTATGAAATGCTCCTTTATAATATTAATGATAAGTAATTTATATAAACTATTTTTTCTTGCCCTATTCAGAGGCAAGAATTTTATGTCATATAAATTTCACCTCAAAAAAAAAAAAAAAAAAGACAGGTAAACTAGTCCCAAATACAATCCTAAATATATTATATTTACCTTAAAATAAATAAGGAGTTTAAAATTTAGAAACACTGTGATTATTTAATGTTCTTGAAATAAAAATAATCTTTAGAAATTAATTTCAGAAAAAATGCCTTGCTTCAGTTAAAAAAAAAAAAAAAAGGCAACATAGTCTTTGACATCTGCCCATCTTTTCCCAGATCTTGAACCAATTTTTTCTTCAGGCACAGATTCTGGTGTTCAGGAATTCTTAAAGATTTGTGGAACTCCTCAGTGGCTCAGTAGGTTAAACATCTGACTCTTGATTTTGGCTCAAGTCATGATGGCTCAGTTCATGGGATGGAGTTTCCCTGTCAGTGCAGAACCTGCTTGGTATTCTCTCTCTCTCTTTCTCTGTCCCTTCCCTGCTTTCTCTCTCTCAAATTACATAAATAAACATTTAAAAAAAAGAATTCTTAAAGATTTATAAGATTTGTATTAATTCATGGTGGCAGGGCTAAAAATAAAGTATTTCCCATGAATGTGGAAATAACACTGTCTGCAATTGTTAAAATATAATTTTATCTATGATGGATCAGAACTGAATAAATAGAACAACTTTTTTATTATTTTATTTTATTTTATTTTTATTTATTTTGAGAGAGAGAGAGAGCGGGGTAGGGGCAGAGAGAGAGAATCTCCGGCAGGCTCTGCACTGAGATAAGGCTCCTCCCTGGGATCATGACCAGAGCCAAAATCAAGAGTCAGGCACTCAACCGACTGGGTCACCCAGGAGCCCAAGAACATTATTTTAAAAAGGAAGAATGATTCCAAGTGAGATCCTGACTCTGATCCCACTTTTGATCACTAAGTCTAGTTGTTGATTCCATTATATAGGTTCCACCTCACACATTAGGTAATTCTCTAACACCAGCTTGCTGTCCTACATTTCAACTCAATTGTGACACCAGGGGATCTACCCAGAGATAGCTTCAGCTCCCACAGTTTAAACTCAGTCCCACAAGAATGACCCTCACTTTAGACTTCAATAGAAAGTCGAAGTTGTTACCTGTGCTTCTGACCTACTGACTAAAGCAGAGGTTCCCACATTTCTTACTTGGGTTTGATTAATTTGCTAGAGCTGCTCACAGAACTCAAAGAAGCTTTTTACTTCCTAGATTTCCAGTTTATTATAAAAAGATATAACTCAGAGACAGCTAGATGACATAGGGTGAGGTATAGGAAAAGGGCATAGAGCTTAGAAAGGGCACCACTCCACATGTTTACTAAAGCAGAAACTCTCCAAACACCATCTTTTGCCTTTCTATGGAGTCGTTATTACATAGTCATGATTGATTACCAAATTGGCCATTGACAATCGATTTAACCTCCAGAACCTCTCTTCTCCCCAAAGTCATGAGGGTTACTGAAAGTTCCAACTCTCCAATCACAAGGTTGGGTCCCCTGGCAACCAGCCCCCATCTATAGATTATCCAGTTGGTTTCCAAAGTCACCTCATGAACATAACAAAAGGCACATTTATCACTCTCCTCATTTAGGAAATTCCAATGGTTCTAGGAGTTCAGGGCCAGAAAAGGGGAGGAATATATATATATATATATATATATATATATATATATTTCTTATTATAAATTGCATCACACCCAATTTGCTAATAACTTCTGTGGCTTGATGAATAAAATATTTATGTCCTGCATCATCAGAGTCTATCAACACTCAAAGTACATACACACACACACAAAAAAGGAACATTAGGGAGGCAACTATTAGCACTGTTTATTCCTAACCCTATTCAGGGGAGAGGAATCCTTGTCCTCAGGGCTCTATAGGTCCACGTCAAGCAGTAGATCTGTATTAAAGAGGTAACATCTTTCTTGGATCTGATTTCCATCCTCTCCACCATGCGTACTCTTCCGCTTGTAATTGGTTTCTCAGTCATGTATTTTGTGATTTTTGCTCTTGTGACCCTGTCCAGTGAAAGAAATTCATTATTTTTGTCTTGCTAATTTAGGTTTTGAGAATGAAAGTCTGAACGCCTCAACCCTGTGACAAATCATTTGCCAAGATGATGCCAGCCAGGTGATAAACCTATTGTTAGAGCTAATTGGGTATGACCAGTCATATCTATGTTTTGCTGATAATTTCCATTTGGAATATACAATCCCTTAAAAGGCACGATGTATTTTAAAAATGTAAAGATTAGAAGTGGCATATTTGGAAAAAAACTATATCAGTAGAGTTTATGCAGAAAGTAAGAACCTCCTAACCTATGTCACAGGTTACTAGAGGAGGGTAAGAGAGTGTGCAGTGGAACGGGGCCAGAGTATCTGAGCCCAGCCTAGATAAGCTAACCTCCAGCCCATTTAAGAAGAGTGCTTAGGGGAGCCTGGATGGGTCAGTTGGTTAAGTGTACCACTCTTGGTTTCGGTTCAGGTTATGATCTCAGGGTTTGTGAGTTCGAGCCCCATATCAGGCTCTCTGCTGTCAGCACAGAACCTGCTTCCAGTCTTCTGTCTCCCTTTCTCTCTGCCCCTCCCCTGCTCTCTCTCTCTTTCTCTGTCTCTCAAAAATAATTAAAAAAAAAAACAAACAAAAACATAAGAGTGCTTCAAGCTAAAATCAATAAAAAAATGCAGTTACTGAGTTTTGCAGTGGATTGTTAAACAACAGTAATAACTGATACAGTGAGATATATTAAACAAAAACAAGTGATCCTTGTTTGAAGAGAAAAAGAGGGAGGGGAGGGAGAAGACAATAACTGAAAATCACAAGGCAATTACAGAAATTTGAAGACTGATTGCTTATTTAGTGAAGTTAATAATAATTATTACTTTCCCAGATGTGAGAAAATATCTGTGGTTGTTCTTATTAAATATTTCTTCTCTTCTATTTATACAGCCTCTAATAATGGTGGATAAAATGGTGGGGGAAAGGAGAAACCAGTTGAAAAAGGTATATACGTGAGTTGATAACTATTTATGTGGATGGTGAGTACACGGAGATCCAATGTATTACTGTTTCTGCTCTTGAAGGCCATCAGAAATGTCTATACTAAACATGTAAAATAAAATCCACAGTAAAAGCACAGGAAAGGTGAAGAGATACTTTTGCCATGATCATAGAGCACTACATGGATAAGCTGCAGAAATAGTGACACAAATGGAGCACAAGGGTAAAAGAACCCAAACTCTACAGGCATTCTGACAAAGCTAACATTATGAGGGGAATACAAGGACTTTAAAATCAGCAAAATACGCACTTTTTTACTACATAAGTTACTTACTGGTTTTGTGACCAAGTATTTAACTTTCTGAGTCATGGTGAACTACTGGTAAAATAAGGTATACTTTGCAAATGAATATGTGGATTACGTTAAAAAACAGAAATAATGCAAGCACTAAGTTACATGGCAGGTGACATTTATGCAAAAGTTAGAGCTATTACCACTGTTTTTGGGTCTGACCTATAATATCTGCGATATACACAAGGAAGTTCAGCTTCTTGTAGTAAATGCACTGAAACCATTATAAATTATGTCTCACATAAATAAATAAATAAAGTCTGTATTATTGTATATAGTATCCAATAATGAAGCTCGCTATGATTAAAATTTAACTTGGGACAAAGGATGGACAAGCATGTCTCTAATTTTTTATATTATATAGAGAGCTAAACTCCTAATTTAAATGTACTCAGTGTAAGCTCATGAACATTCCTGTGGAGTGGCAATGCAAGTTTAAAAATTTTTTTAGTTTTATTTTTTATATTTGAGAGAGAGAGACAGAGAGAGAGAGAGAGACAGAGCATAAGCAGGGGAGGGGCAGAGAGATGGAGACAGAATCTGATGCAGGCTCCAGACTCCTAGCTGTCAGCACAGAGCCCAAGGCAGAGCTCAAACCCATGAACCATGAGATCATGACCTGAGCTGAAGTCAGATGCTTAACCAGCTGAGCCACCCATGCGACCCATGCAATGTATTTTTTTAAATGCCTTTACTAGTTACACCCCTAATTTGTAAACATTTGTTTTGGGCATCATAGTTTTGTTTTTTTTTGTTTTGTTTTGTTTTTACTGAGACAAAAATGTCAGTTATCATTTCCATCTTTTGATAGTCAGAGAAGCAAACATCCACAAATAACTGCTGGTAGTAAAACCATCCCATTTTGTGTGTGTGTGTGTCACTGAAGTGTTTTTAAAAGCACTTCAAGATGCTTTCTAGATATTTTCAATCTATAAGTGGTTGCTTTAGACTAAACTAGCAAAGTTCAAAAAATAAAATACTTAACTTTAAATATTTTATATTATGAAGGTAGGTCATTTTAGGGCGGAGATTCTCTATGAGGGCTGTAAAGGTGTTTTCCCCAGCTTCCATTACTAAAGTAAGGGGTTGAGACACAGAGGAAAACAATATCTTTAAAGCACTGCTCTGTATCTCTTTGTCAATTGCTGTGTCATACAGTAATGTGTACTTGCTGAAAGATTTAATAATATCCAATTCTACTATAGGGAACAAGAGAAGTGAACATGAGGAACAAATAAAGAGAAAAAAATGAAAGTATAGACAGCAAATAGCTTGTAGGTCACAAGTGAATCTTATAAGCTGTGTTAAGTACTGATATAGAAAATTATCTCCAAATTATAATAGAGAGTGAATAAAAAGAACATATGTAAGAAGAACTGAGGTGTAGACAAAGTAATTAATTAATATCAATTATATGTAGGAAGGGATGGCAGTACCAAATAAATATTAAATATTCATAGGGGACATTTCATATCACTTCCATCTTGAGAGCTGTGACATCCCTAAATTAACCGCCCAATGGGGACACTCATTCTGGCCCATATGTCTTCTGCCCAAAGCACAGCAACAGCTTCAATGCTGTCATTAGGCAGATTACTATTGTAGCCAGATTTGCTTGCCTCTGCATCTTTTCTATTGAACAAGTGTGACTTGAGTTTATGTATCTTCAGCCACTAAGGCCACTCACCCATGGTGAACTCTGATCCTCAAAAATCACACTATTAGTGGAGAAAGCTGATGCAGCAGATAAAGGACAAGACACGTGGACGCTGTACAATATGGAATTCAGGCACTGTGGTTCCTCCATCCTGCTTGAACCCTACCGTAGAATTTTAACCTATCCATCTCCTTCTTTCTCTTTGATTATTGCTCTGCTTTAGAGAGATTCAACAAACCATGCAATTTAAATTGGAATTATTTATCTGTGATTCTTTCTGTTCCACGACCTCTAGAATAGCCTGCTTGGTAGTATATGGATCAGTATATGTATATATATGCATACATACACACATAAAACACACATATATATACATACCTGTGCATATATACAGACTTGCAAATACACACTATATATATGTTTACATATTATATATGAAAGCATTACTGTATATATAGATATATAAAATAATATTTGATATAGTAGTTTTAGAAAAATGCATTTTGTGAGGGGCACATGGGTGGCTCAGTCAGTTGAGCTTCCGACTTCGGCTCAGTTCATGATCTCGGGTCCATGGGTTTGGCCCTGCATCCAGGCTCTGTGCTGACAGCTCAGATCCTGGAGCCTGCTTTGGATTCTGTGTCTCCCTCTCTCTCGGCCTTCCCCCCCCCCCGCCGCTTGCACTCTGTCTCCTGCTCTCTAGAAAATAAATAAACATTAAAAAAAAGTTGTTTTTTTTTTTAAAAAAGCATATTTTGTGATTAAACCAGGAATGTGCGATTCTTATCACATTGTTTCTGTAAAAATTAGAGTGGAAATTTTTATTTTTATTTTTAAACCAAAAAAAGTCTGAAGCATAGATCAACATTGCATTCTTGTGTACTTTTTATCCTCATTACTTTTCTTTTTTTTTTTTTAATTTTTTTTTAATGTTTATTTATTTTTGAGAGAGAGAGACAGAGTGTGAGCAGGGAAGGGGCAGGGAGAGAAAGACACAGAATCAGAAGCAGGCTCCAGGCTCTGAGCTGTCAGCACAGAACCCGACGCGGGGCTTGAACCCACAAACTGTGAGATCATGACCTGAGCTGAAGTTGGAGGCTCAACTGACTGAGCCACCCAGGCGCCCCAATCCTCATTACTTTTCATAAGTACACAGGACAGATCAGTGTTAATATAATTTTACATGTAAAATTCTGGAATGTGTTATGTACATGTAATATAGTACTTCAGTGCATTACTTAGGACATTATCATTAATCCATCCTCTTCACTTCATTCAGAAGTCCGGGGTAAGCATGGCTACTTAATTGATGATGTCACTGAGAAATGTTGACTATTGACCCCATCTGTAGGCCATGACATGTTTGAAGCAACCATATTATATGTTGCACTGTATTCCTCTCAGATTATCTTGGAGCTTTGTGAACAGTTGTGATTGTATTTCCATAAACATGTGCTTACTGGATAATCAACTTCATTTTAGCAATGAAAATCTTCTTTGACTTATTAAAAAAAAGGAGGGGGGTCAACATTAAAGATCAAAGTAGCAGAGTACAAACTGCAGAGGAGTTTCAATAATAATTTTGACCAATTCCTAGGCATAGAACAACCTGTAAAATAAATCAAATTAACAAATATATTTAAGCAAATATAATAAAATATTTTCAATATTTAAGAATCCAGATTCAAAATGATATAATATTAAAATCACAGTTTGATCACTATGTAATTCAGCAAACAATTTGATGCACTCATGTTATAAAATGGCTTTTATTATAAAACACTTCTTAGCTCTTTTGCAAGATATTCTATTATTTTCTTACATACTCTGCATTAAGCCCAATAGGTCTATAAAATGCCTTTATCCAGTGATGATAGAGACCATAAAACCAGCTGAATAACTGAACATTTCATTTCACTTCACCACTAACTAGTCTTATAAAGATCACTGAGGGAATGCCATTTTTATATTTTTTCCCAATACTAAACTTCTTTTCTGAAATTTTAATGCCTCTTTTGTGAAAGATTACTTTAAATCCCATTTAAAGCTATTAGATTTCTCTGATGAATATTTTAGAGATATGTCTCATGACACTCTTAAAATTAAAAAAAAAACAATACTAAGGGAAAATATCTTTCATGTCAAGAAACTGAATCATTCAAAGTCATTTTAATCAAGGCATATCTCATGTATAATTTTAGATATCAATCCACAAACTTTATAAAGCATTTTTATATACGAATGACCAATTTGTGAAAAGTGGAATGAACATTGTAGATAAATCTCAAAGATACATAAAAATTATTTTACATAAAACATCAAATCATTATTCCATGCTGTTTACATTTATTTTTTTGAAAATAAACATGTTAGTTAATATTTGACAAAGATAAGCATGAAGCTTTATGCCATCAAGGACACAGATATGAGTCAAAAAAATCATACATGATGACTACATTTCAGTGTTGACTAAGTCACTATATTGGTTTGCTAAGGCTGCCATAACAAAGGACCACAGAGTAGGTGGCTTAAATAATATAATTTATTTAATATAATATAATATATTTATATATATATTTATATATAATATATTTATATATAATATAATTTATTTAATATAATTATATTTAAATAATATAATTTATTTTGTCACAGTTCTGGAGGCTATAAATCTGAGATCAAGGTGTTGGCAGGATTGGCTTCTTCTGAGACCTCTCTCCTTGTCTTATAGGTGGCCATCTTCTCCCTATGTCTTCACATGGTCATCCCTCTGTCACGATATGTGTGCAAATGCCTCATACTGGGTTAGAGACCATCCCAAACAACCTCAATCTAGTGTAAGTACCGTTTAAGGTCCTACCTTCAATACAGTCACATTCTGAGATACTGGGAGATAGGACTTCAGCATACAAATTTTAGGGGGACACAAAGCTTCACATCAAGACAAATTTGCATGAAAAAAACCTATTACTGTAAATTTAGTCTACTCTTTGAGCTAGAGAAGTGTGCATCTCTAAGTGTCTGCCTGATGCACATAACTTTATGAACAAAATTAATAAGGCAGCTTTTTATTCAAACCACTAAGAAGCATAGATTTACCTTTTGCATTCGTCGGAGTCCTTCAGAAAAACAAAATAAATAGGACACACACACACACACACACACACACACACATACATGTACACATATAGTGAGGATGAGTCATCTCAAGATCTGCAGTCAATGACCAAGGCAAACTGATGGTATATTTCCAGTCTAAATCTGAGTCTGAGGGCAAGACCAGGGTCCCAGATCAAAGACAGCAGAGAGAGCAAATTATCCCTTACTCAGCCTTTTGTCCTATCCAGGCCTTCACAGATTGGATGAGATCCAGTGACATTGGAGAAGGCAAACTGGTTTACTCAGTTTACGAATTCAGATGTTATTCTCACTCAGAAATACCCTCACAGACACAGTTATGAAAATTTTTAACCAAATATCTGGGCCCACTCAAGTTGACACATAAAATTAACCGTTACACCTTTTAACTCCTATATTCCTATCTCCTAACACAATGAAAAATAGATTTTGTGAGTTCTAAGGCTTTGACAATTTTGAGGGACACTTTGCAGGAAAATAAAAAAGATGGGATTAAAAGTAAAAATAGGCACAAAATGAATAGTAATTTAGAATGAGAAACCAAATCACATCAAATAGAATCTTTAAAAATTCCAAATGGTAGTGATTACCATAAAGAGACCAATTCTACTCCTTCCTAGCTAGGGCCTTCAAGAAAAAAAAAAAAAAAAAAAAAAAAAAAAAAACAAAACCTGCCCTTTCAGTGCTGCCACTGATCTCTCTCTTTTTTTTTAATGTTTATTTATTTATTTTGAGAGAGAAAGGGAGGGGAATACAGAAAGGGAGAGAGAATTCCAAGCTGGCTCCATTCTGACAGGTAGGTGTGTGTGTGTGTGTGTGTGTGTGTGTGTGTGTGTATGTGTGTGTGTATCCTATTTGTTTTTCTGGAGGACTCAAACTAATACAAAAGGTAAATCTATGCTTCTTGGTGGTCTGAATAAAAAACTGCCTTGTTAATTTTGTTCATAAAGTTATGTGCATCAGGCAGACACTTAGAGATGCTGACAGCGTGGAGCCTGAGGCAGGGATAGATCTCACCAACTGTTGAGATCATCACCTGAGCCAAAATCAAGAGTCGGACACTTAACAGGCTGAGTCACCCAGGCACCCATCACTGATCTTAACAGTAATCCAAATAAACACCATAACTTGAGGAGGTATTGTGTAAAGATTGGGCTTTATTAGACAAATGGAAACCTCACAAGACCAGTCATCAGGACAAAATGTCCAAGAGTATGTGTGGCAGTACCAGGAGATCTGTAGCAGTTAGCATGAATTTCATTTCACAGAGAAACCCACTTCCCCATATCAGTATTCTGTAGGAGAGCTGTATTTTGCATTTAGAATTCCGAGGTCTCTTTTGCTTCCACAAGATCAATTGGCCAGAGTAGCAATTGCTTTTGTAGTCTGTGAATGTGTTCTTTATCCCCTATAGCCCAGAGCACTTCTACTCCAAGGTGCTTTTGTACTTTAGTTCACTGCTAGCCCACACTAACTGGCCCTCTTTGTTTTTCCAAATGATTTCCCTTAACATGACAAATCTTGGATTCCTGAGTAATCTTTCAGTCCTAAAAAGATTCTGGATTCCAAAGAGACAATGCAGCCACCAGATTATTATTCCTCTTTGGGCAGAATAACATGTCCCTTTGAGGACTATAATAACCACTTAGTACAACAGCTATTCTTTAATTAACTTTCCAGTATCTTGTCCTCACTCCAAACGGATTGACTCCCAGACCCAGGGCTGTTAGGTTGATTCCTGATTGTTAAACTCCTGTTGATTCTCACCCCCCAGCCCTAAAAATAGCCCAGTGATTCTTTTTGTTTTTGTTTTTGTTTTTGTTTTCAAAAGGTCTTAGCCTAAAGAGGGTGGAATTCATCTGTTCTTGGTCATCACTGGCAGGCCAGTAGCATCTTTTAAAGACTATCATCAATAATACAATGAATCAGGATGAATTCCTCCATGTTTGAAAAATGAAATAGTTGAAATGTGAAATAAAATTGAATAAATTGGAATCAATTCACCCAATGAAACTAAAACAAAATTGAGAACAGTCCTTAATGAAATATTTAGTCAGCAGGTTTATATCATTCCTTTACAGTCTGAGTTCTATTCCTTATACTATTTCTTATAGCCTGAGTTTAATGTTAATTTCAATAATTTTTCAAGTTTCTGAATTTCCTATAGCATATCATTAATATGGCAGCAATACTCATGGTATATGGAGTTTCACAAAATTCCTTAGATAATCTGCTATTAAGTATGATTTTCCTGACATGTGTTAGAAAAAAAAATTCTCTTCGCTACTGTAGATGACTCATGAATATTTAACATACTTGCTAGCTAGTATTTAAAATACTCACTAACACAAATAATAGCAAAGTACAAACAATCTTTATTTTAGCCGAGAGCTCATACTTATTCTTGCACAGGAATGGTTGTGATTTGTTTTGACTGCCTGCCATACAATGGAAAGATTGTTAATAAGCATTTCAAAAGATCCAATATCAGGAAACTAGAGACAGAAGAAAAAAATGCGATTCACATACATCTGAAAGTGAATAAACAGTCTTTATAAAAGCAATAGTTAACCATGTTAAACCAGCAATGTAATTTCATAGATGAAATCATAGGTTTTCATAGCAAAACACTATTTCTGTGATAAAAATGAAGGTTGATGTATTATTTTTATTATTTATCATAGTAGTCTAGAAAATAGAAACATATGCATTTTTTGTCATCTGAAGTATCTGTTGAATGCCTTTTAAATTGCCACAAAATATTTTTTTGGGCAAAATTACTTCACATACTTTTTGATAATTCTAAACAGTATGGCTTCTTTTTTTGTTTTTAAGCAATTGTACAGAATAATAAAGTTTGTAAAGTCAGCTTTCAGGGTTTATATTTCACCCAGTTCATTTCTAAGTATCTCATGAAGGGGTTCATCTTCATTAATTAAAATCCAAGTCTTCCATACATTAATTGAATTGTATTTTTATATCTTTTTTATACAAAGATTCCCAACTCTGTGTACGAATGTTATTTATGACATCAGAAATGAAGACATACTTTTAATTAGATATGTTCATGTTAAATCAGAGTATTGATACCAGGAACAGATCAAATACAGAGACTTGGAAATATACTCATATGCTCCATGCAAGAATCTTTACTAGTAAAGGTGAGATTGAAAGAATCTGGAGACTTTATCATTTTCAGATTAAAGAAATCTTGTACTATTGGACGAGTACTAAAAAACAGATTCAAATTTACACTTACTGAGCACCAGTATGTTGCATACATTATATGGAGGTAATTTGCAATCGCTTATTCCATTTAATACCACAACCACACTGTGAAATTGTTTTAATTACATTAAGTGAACTAGTAGTGTGGTATGAATGTGGCTTTTTATTGTTGTTGTTGTTGTTTTAAGAGAGATAGAGCACAAGTAGGGGAGAGGGACAGAGAGAGAGAGAGAGCGAGAGAGAGGGAGAGAATCTCAAGCAGGCTCTGTGCTGAGCACAGAGCCTGATTCAGGGCTCAATCTTACAACCCCAGGGATCATGACCAGTGCTGAAATCAGAAGTTGGATGCTCAACAAACTGAGCCACCTAGGCACCCCGAATTTGACTTAGTTTTTGGAGGGGTAAGGATTTATGGCCTCACTCTATTCATACTTTTGAACCTGTTTCTTTATCCCTTCTGGTACATTCTATGAATTACTCATTTTCACTTTAATAATTCCCTCTGCTTAAATGTCAAAATTAGAATCATTTGCTTACAGAGTTCTTGCTGATAAACTACTCAGTCACCAAGTGAGGCTGATTTTAGTTATGTAATCATTTTTTTACAGTGTCTCTTAATTTCATGTCAATATCAACCTATTTATGCATCGATTGGTCACCATTTGTAAATTGGCCTCCAAGTTTGTTTCCATACTGATCAGTGTCTTATTTATATCCATTAATCACACTTAAGACAGAACAAACTAATGTTGTATCCCTTTTTCCCATGTTCAGAAGACTACAGTATTTCTCCATTGCTTAAAAAAACAAGGAGAAAATATAAGATGTATGTTAACATTTTATATCCATTACTATTTCTAAATTTTTAGAAAATTTATTCTACACAAAATATATTTTATCACTACCAACTTTGAAACTTTTCCCATGTGATTTCTTTATATCAATGCCCTTCATCACATGATATAAAAATCCACACTATCTCTCAGTGCCTAGCATAAGTAATATGTATTCAATGATTCTTTCCTATTTCATCAGTACACACACACACACACACACACATGAATTAATTTGTCTTATGTTATTTTTATCTAAACTTTAAGTCCTGGATCAGAATCAGTCCTTAATCTGCTGTTTACCAATTGGTTGTATCAACATTGCTAATATTTAGAAACTTATAAAAAAGTGATGTTATTACATTCAAGCATGGAATCAGTGGATTTTCTCACTGACAAGATGATATCACATGTGATGTGAGCTAAGTTCCAATCATATGTATAGGGACCACCTTATAGCATGTGATGTTTTAATATTAGATTGCCTACATTTACTTAAAATTATGAGAAGATGTAAGTGATTTGTTCTTTTTTTTAGTAATATTCTCTTTTAACTTTAATTTTTCTAATCATTTTCATCAAGTTATTCTTTTTAAATCTATATTTTAACATTATTAGCTAACATAGAGAAGCAAAACATGTTTAACCATATTTACTAACATTAAAAAACATCTCTGAACTTGTTGTCAAGAAAAGACACAGTTCTTAGGGATGTGAAAGAAGTAAATCAACTAATGATAATGGAAATGATTCCAAGAAACGAAGACCACACTAGATCAAACTAGTTTTGATTGGGAGTTCTATTCTTCACGTAGCTGAGTTTTGTTTTTGTAGCCATAACTGAAGTGAAATGTTAAGACTAACTATGCTATTTCAAGATATAAAAATATTATACAAAATCATAGAATCTGAAGAGGTATTTATATACAAAGTATACAAATATACTTAAAGCCCAAATGAATTCTTTGAAATAGTAAATGCTGCTTTAAAATCTGTCAGAAGCAGATATTCACTATGTAACATGTAAATATTAATGCTTTACAATTTCCCTATAAAGTAACACTCTTTTTTTGCTAACACTGAATATATATGATTGCTGAGACATTAGTAAAAGACTATATCAAGGAGATATTCCTGGAAACATTGGGTTATGACTCTGAGGCAAAGAGAGTGACTCAAGTCCTACTTTCGAATTGAGCACTACAGCCCAATCTATTCAGAAACTGCCTGATAGATAATATAAAGACTAATACAGGACAAATAAAACTAGCAAAGTACTTTTTATTTACTGTTTAATGCTGACATAGCTATTGCTAAGTTTTGTAATTTATAGATGATGTGTAATTTATGGATGATGTGCTTATGAAGAAAAAATTATTTTCTTCCCCAAATGTAATGACAGTAAACAAGACTATTTCTGACCTGTGTAATGAAAACTTACATTATCAGCAAGTGTTTGGAGTGTCAGTTAAAAATGAAAATGTTCTGGGGCGCCTGGGTGGCTCAGTCGGTTGAGCGGCCGACTTCGGCTCAGGTCATGATCTCTCGTTCCGTGAGTTCGAGCCCCGTGTCGGACTCTGTGCTGACAGCTCAGAGCCCGGAGCCAGTTTCAGATTCTGTGTCTCCCTCTCTCTCTGCCCCTCCCCCATTCATGCTCTCTCTCTCTCTCTCTCTCTCTCTCTCTCTCTGTCTCAAAAATAAATAAACATTAAAAAAATTTTTTTAAAAAAATGAAAATGTTCTGACAATGCAGCTGCAATAAGAAAATAGGATAGTTACCATTTCAGGAAACTTGCAGAAAATGCATATCAGTCAATACATGTCTTCTTTCATCAAGAAAGTCATAATAAAATCAAACCAAAACAAAACATCAGTTGAATTCAATAGGGTATTTAGTGAACTGCAAAACAAATACCATATTAAATTTGGCATTATTTTCTTTATGACATGATTACGTCGTATCTGATCATTAGTAACTATTTTTACATGCTTGGGTACAATGGCTATCATGGAAAAAATTCTGGAATGAATTTTTCACATAAAAAGAAACCAGTTTGGCCCCAAATTTTAGAGATATTAGTTGGACAATTGGCATTGCTTATTAGCCTGATATATTCAATGATTTTAATGAGCTTATAACTTCCATTAAAAGAGGAATGCAATATGATTTTCAAAGGTAGATAAGATCAAAAGGCAGAAATGAAAATTAGTGTAAGGACAAGTTTTCGTCATATTTTATAGACATTATTAAGAGATACTCTGTAATTTGACCATAATAATCAAAGAAGTAAATGCTGATCCCTTAACACTTTATGTTTAATGTAATGTTTTGAGTTTATTTGCGAATTAAAATAAGAACACCCACACAATGGAAATTTAGAATCGAGTCAATTTATTTCATTGAAAGAAGATTTAAATTCAACTATAATTTTTCTGCATAAATTTCAGAACTATCTACTAATTAAAGAATGAAAATATACATTTCATTTTAGATAAAAGTTAAAACTGAATATATTAAACTTGCTTAAAATGCTTTAAAATCTTTTTTCACCCATGATATATTAATGTGATTAAAACAAAACAAGGAAGTTCTGATATGATAGAAGTTTTTTTGTTTATTTTCCTTTTCCTATATTAGGCTTGTTCAAATTATATTTATTGAAATGTAACTTTATGTTTGTTGAATCCAAGAATAAAAGGAATAGTGCTTCTATTTTGTATGTCTAATGTTTAATCTCATTTCAATGTTTTTATAGCTTTATTTTCATTTTTTATAAAAGTATTAATCGAGAAATGTGGTCTTTCACCACAAAGGTGCTGTCATTACCCTTCTTTGCTGTGTGGTGATACCTATATTTGTCTTATTTCATTGCTACATTATAGCCATTTGCACATACTCTGAACTTGTAGCATTATACCCTGAGTGTTCCCTGCTTTTGGAAAAGATGAAATGAGTGAATAAACATCCAAGGCACTTACATTAAGCAATCGATACACAAAATTGGTTACAAGTGGTGGTCTTGAGCTCTAGGCACTGCAGGTAACAGGAAAGAATCATAAATTTGTGATCTAGCCAGGATGAAGGATAATTCAAGGTCAATTGTATAAATGGAATGTGTGCATGATATTTAAAGTTAGTCAAATTTCAGCTTTTAAAAAGCTATCCTAGCCAAACAAAATATGGCTTCAAGCTCAATCTATGTTTCTGTTCACTTTTCAGGATCTCTGATTAGAACAAGGGGTTTATAAGTAAATAATTGGAGACAAAATAATGTAGTGAGGGACACCTGGGTGGCTCAGTCAGTCAAGTGTCTGACTTTGGGTCAGGTCATGATCTCATGGTGGGTGAGTTGGAGCCCTGCATCAGGCTGTGTGCTGACAGTTCAGAACCTGGAGCCTGCTTCAGATTCTGTGTCTCCCTCTCTCTCTGCCCCTCCCCCCTCTCAAAAGTAAATAAACATTAAAAATAATAATAATAATAATGTGGTGAAATACCTTCATTTTTTTTCCAAAACTCTTCTTTAACTGAATTGTATATAATCTGTTTTCAGTATTTTAGTATGTATGTATGTTTGTATGTATGCTTGTATGTATGTATGTATGTATGTATCTATCTATCTATCTATATTATCTGTACCTACATGTATCTATATATCCTAAATCTGTATGTAACTACAGCCAGTCTCTTCAACTGTAGTTCTCCATTTCCAATTCCCTGCAAGACTCTGTCCATCTGGTATCCAGTCTGCATCTCAAACACCACAGACTAAACCTGAACTCATCATCTTTTCCAGAGTCAGTTCCTGAATGCGAATTTTACATTTTATTAGTGCCATAATATTTTACTCATTCAGATCTCCAAATTCGTAGTCATCCCTGACTTTTACTACTATCTTTTCATATACCCTATTGGCAGGCAATCCCACAACATGCCCAGGGAGTGCTTTCTTATTTTATGATCTGCTTGCATAATTTCTGTCTCCGATGTCCTTTAGCTGTATTCATATGTGCAGATCATAAGAAGCCTTTAAAGCCCAGATAAAATATCATAACCTGCCAGTTTCCCCTAATTCTCCCAGTATGAAGTAGTCTCTCCCTACACTTTACTATTTTAACATTCCCTTCTAAGCATCTTTTGACAGTGCTTTGGGGCAGTTATACTATATACTGTCATTTTCTTTGCGGAGGCAGATGTTGTCATTTATGATTTTGTGGACACCATGCCATCATGAAAACAATCTCTCACTGGTAAGTGATAAATGAAAGTTTGTTGAAGGACATTTAAGCAAAGATATTTTAAATTATATTTCTCCATCATTTTAAACTCATACAGAGGAGGAGAATATATATGTTTGAACCTTTGGCTTAGACCACTAAAGCAGGCAAATACAAAGCATCATATTGATATTGAAAATGCTGATGATTAAACTGTGAACAATAAATGTTGTTATTTACTATCAGAACAATAAAGTACTCTTAAACCATGGGGGGAGGTGCATCAAGTAGGAGCTGTGATGAAAAAGAAGCAATTATTGCAGAACAATAAATAAATGTTTGAAACTTATGCACAAATCAATGAAAAATGTAGGAACTATCAGAAAGGAAGACTTTCCTTCACTGGCTTGAATCTACACAGTCTTGAGGGAAGTTTTCTACTCTATCTCATGTAAAACTCTTATGTCACTAGGGTCAGCTGGGTGGCTCAGTCGGTTAAGCGGCCGACTTCGGCTCAGGTCATGATCTTGTGGTCCGTGAGTTCGAGCCCCGTGTCGGGCTCTGTGCTGACAGCTCGAAGCTTGGAGCCTGCTTCCGATTCTGTGTCTCCCTCTCTCTGACCCTCCCCCGTTCATGCTCTGTCTCTCTCTGTCTCAAAAATAAATAAACGTTAAAAAAAAATAAAAAAAAAACTCTTATGTCACTAGCAGTTGCAGATACAGAGGGAGAAGAATAAAATATCAACCCTCCTGTAAACATAGGCTTTGTTTTTTGTTATTACTGTGTTTTTAAACAAAGCAACTAGATAAGAAGAAAGGCAATAATAATGATGTTATCCGTTTCATTTCAAGAAACATTGTGCCAATTAGGAATGGTTTCAATTCCCTGAAAAAGAGTTCTAAACTTTAATATAAACTTTATAGCATAAATGGTAAATGTACCATATATTTTCAAAAGTTTATAAACTCTTGGTAATGGAAAGAAAGATTGAAATCACATTCTCATGCTGTACACAAAGAAATGTACAACCCTTTTAAAGAAGTGAAGATAAACCCAAATATGTATATTAATTCTGAGTTAAATGTTTATTGATTGGTCAATTGGTTGGTTGACTAATTCAGTGGGGTTTGGTGGATAAAGTATTTTATACCTTGTCCTCTCCACAGCATGAAAACATTCATATGACATAACCCATTCTTCAAGGATACAGTCTTATAGAAGAGACAGATACATAAATTATAATTTGAAGTCAGGATAGCATTTAAAATTTTTCTTTATAATGCTCTGGAAGCATAAAGAAAGTAAACTAACTGAGGACGAGAGAAAACAAGTCTTAAAAAATAACATTTTACAGAAGTATAATTTCAACGGACTCTTGAAAGATGTGTTAGTATCAATATGTTCTGGTTGTCTATTGCTTGCAAGTTCTTAGTAGGTTAAAATAATAATTGTCATTCTATTACATCTCACACTTCTGGAGGTTGCCAGTTTTATCCAGGTAGGATTCTTTGGGGGTCTATAATGAGTTCATATTCAGATGGTGGCTAGGGATGGAGACATTGAATTATTCCTTCCTCATGTGAATGTTGGTTGATGCTGTATGTGGACTGAGACCAGAGCTAAGGCTTTCAGTTTAAAAAGAACAAAAAACAAAAAACCCTACATGAGGTCTTTTCATACGGGTTTCCTCATGTTGTGGTGACTCGGTTCCTGGAGTCAGCATCCCCGGAGAACAAGTCAGTTATCTGGCATTTTTAAGAGCTAGCCTCACATGTCACTTAATCTCACTTTCACCATATTCCTTTGGTTAGGTCACAAAGGACTGCCCAGGTTCAAAGCGAGGGCTTTGTAAGAAGAACACTTGGAATGGAACATACCATGTCAAACACGTTTGGAAAATATAATGGACCATACCATGTTACATGTTGAATGTGTAAATGAACAAAGGGAAGAGAAACAGGACATTCTTGGCGTGTTAGCAGCATGTGGAAAACATTGTGGTGATTTCTCCAGCATTCGCTGAATCTTTCCTTTATTCGTTAGCTGCCCTTCTCGTTCCAGGGGCCAGGGACAGTTTAACTGACCTGAGCCAATCAAAAAAATTCTCACCCCCCCCCCCCCACGCCGAAGTGATTGCGTCAGGATTAAGTACTTTCCCCAATATGCCAAATCTGGAGGAAGTTCAGGACACTTTTCATGATTAAAAATCACATTTCCTTTTTCTCAAATATGGATGAAGATTTGTATAATCTAACATCTATTTGAAGCCATCTTAAGTTCATAAATAGAACATGCATTAAATAAATTTGAAACTAACACAGGCAGATAGGACAAATGAGAAGAAATTATGCCTTTGCTACATTATTGATTCACTGGAATGAGCAAACCCTGAAGACTGTTCTACCTTCCAAGTATGTGAGTTAATAATTTCTATACAATTTAAGCCAATAGGAATGGAGTTTTCCAGAAAGCTAAAAATGCCACAGTGAGGGATTTAGACTTTGTGCTGTAGGCAAGATGATACAACTAATTAATTTGTAATAGAGAGAGAACTGATATTGGCTTTAGAAGGATCAGTTTAGAAGCAGTGTGGAACATACATCGAAAAGCTGCAAAACTGTAGGGTAGTTGTTGGATGACTGCAGTGACTCATGCACATGAGAATAGAGTAAGTTACATTTTAGGAGGATTGGGATGGAGAAGACATGTTGAGGAGGTATATTTCATTTTTGTGTTTTAACATATTTTATAAAAATAATAGTGGAATTTAGGGTAGATGTTTTCTGTTCTTTCTTCTCATACCTTTTATCTTCATATTTCATCACTTAGTCGTTCTTTGCATGTCACAGGAGAACTGAGGTGGGCAACATAATTAACAGAATATCTCCCACGCTCCTTCTTAGAGATAGGATTAGTTAGTGCTCTCTACATAAAAATATTTATAAATATAAATAAATTTTCTAAAGCCTTCCAATTGCTGAGGAGAGGCCAAAGAGGTCTCAGGCAATTCTTTCCTGGGGCATGCACTGGGGAAGATTATGTTGCCCTCCCAGGCGTTTAAACAATTTCCTGACTGGTAAACTGTAATCCTGGATAAAGTGTGCTTAGAGATTAGCAGCGTGGGTTTGCTGTTATTGCTGTTGTTATTTTCCCTGCTGAGTAGAAACCAAATATCATCTTTCCAGGTGACAAATAGGTCCCAGCCTGGCAATGTGCACGAAGTCTCTTAGATGTAGTTTCCAAATTGTATGGACAAATTTGGCACAAGTTAAAATATTGTGAAAAATTGAATAACCTTATCTACCTGAATACAATGGATTAAGAGGCTCTGCTGTGATTATATTGTGGCTGCGTCTCTTCTTACTCAAGCTCTTTCTAAAAAAATTCTCTTAAAGTGTCATCTGAGATTTAATCAAGTCCTGGAATACAGATATTGTCATTTTTTTTTCTCCTAACTAATATGGGGACACCAGAGGGGAAAAAAATTATAACTACCAGCACGGTTTAGATTTTGATGAATCCAAAAATTATAATACAGTGATGTAATTTAGATCCAAAGTGGTAGGTCTGGAAAGAACAACTTCGGATTCACTTGTTTTTCCCTTGAAACATCAAGAGGTAACAATAACTAAGAAGTAAGAAACTGAGGGGTGCCTGGGTGGCTCAGTCAGTTAAGCATGCGATTTTGGCTCAGGTCATGGTCTCACAGTTCATGGGTTCGAGCCCTGCATCGGGCTCTGTGCTGACAGCTCGGAGCCTGGAATCTGCTTGGGATTCTGTGTCTCCCCCTCTCTCTGCCCCTCCCCTGCTCTCTCTCTCTCAAAAATCAATAAACATTAAAAAATGAATTTAAAAAAATAAAAAAAATAAGAAACTGAAATCTTGTCCCTCAAAGTTTCTAAATGTTATTGTATTGATTAAACTTGATATTAGATATCTCGAAGAACAATAATGCATTGTTCATTTTTTTTAATAGATATATAACAAACCACCATATGTAGTCTATGTGCACTATTTTCCTCCCCAATTATGGCAAATCTATAAAACCAATTGTCTTCCTTTTCAATTATTCTCTTAAAGAGGTTTTTATTTCCCTGTGGATACTCACTGATCTCTGCTGAATATACATGAAGATGATTTGGTCCCTCATATGACTTCTTAAGCAAGCCAACCCTAACTACTACCACTGTTACCAAGTCTGCTCAGCAAGCCAAAGTGTGTGTCTCCCCAGATACAGTTTTAAACAAACATAACCCTGCAGGTATCTTTGAACAAGCTTGAAGGAAAATTACATATAATTAGGCATTCTACTTTGCCCCCAGAGTTTGAGGAAGCACCTTTGTTAAACTAATTAAGGTGATATTGGTGGTGGCAGGGGACAAGAAACCAACCAAAAAGAGAACCTGGACATCTAATCTGGTTCTTTGTACCCAGGGAGAGATTCCATCAAAGTTTGGAGGATTGCGGTTCAAAGTCCCCATCTCAGTCAAAGCATATTTTGAAAATGCTTTCTTTAGAAATTTTGTATTAGAGAATTTCTTCACAGATAAGGAATAACTGAAACTAAAATTAGTTAAGTAATTTATTGAAGACACTGTAATGCAGTATTGCTTTTCTCTGTTGAATCTGGTTGAATTCATGAGTTAACTTAAGATTCCATCAAGGCCTTTGACAGAAAAGGTTTAGTTAATTACATTTTCAATTCAATCACAAGAGACAAGGATGTTTATATTTTCTGTATCATTTATTTATGTCCCCATTTCCTATTAATTTTTCACTGCTCTAATAGGCATCCTCCCCTTTGGGTTGTTTTGTTCAGATTTATTTTAAATCATAATCAATGATATCGATCTATATATCTCATTCAGTATATATATTTTTCTTTTTCATTAAGCATTGTGGGGGTATTTTTTGTTTGTTTGTTTGTTTGTTTGTTTATTGAAGAATAACTGACATACAGTTTTGCATTACTTTCAAGTTTACAACATCGTGATTCAACATTTATATAAATAACAAAATGGTCACCACACTAAGTGTGGTTACCATCTGTGTGTTCCCACTGTATTTTAAATTATATCCATGGTGTTGGGTGTGCATTGAGTTTCATGATTCAAACAACTACCTGGTACTACATGGCAGAAACCCACATTGCCACCTACACTCTACCACCACAAACAAGCGCTACAAATATCTTTGCATATATACTTTATAAATCTATGTGCATATTTCTCTAGAACATTATTCAAAAGTAGGGTTACTAGAGTATACATGCACACACACACACGCACACACACACACACACACACAAATATTCCCAGATTGCTATCATCAGTGACTAAACCTGCCTGTATCCATTCTCCATTAAATATATATATATATATAAATATATATGTGTGTGTGTGTGTCAAACTAAAAATAAAGGTATTTAGTGATCATGAAATTGATAAAGGTTTAAATTAAGTAATTAATTATATATTATGTTAAGTATCTTCAATTATAAACTACTTTCTGGCTGAAAGATGTCATCACATGGCAGTATACTAATGTTGAAATCCAAGGGACACATAGTCAGATACATTCAATATATATGTTTGATAGAATACACACACATATTCGTATCAAATGCATGGAAAATCAGAAAAAATATAAATCATATGTATGAAATTTAATGGAAAAAACTACCTGAGAGAATATGTGTGTTCTCCATCAAATTTCAAGTGTATGTGTGTGTGTTTGTATGTGTATGTATTTATTTTGTTTTAAATTTATATATGTCTGTGTGTGTATATATGTTATATATATATATATATATATATATATATTAATAGCACTTTTAAAAATTAAGATATATGGTTAACAAAAATATCTTCTTTCTGTCCATCATTCTTTGAATTACTCAGGTAAAGTAAGCAAAATTTATTTCTGTGGCAATTCTATTTTAAACTGGCAAGGGTAATACGAAAAACAGAAAATAACTCCTACATTTATTAATTTTTCTTTGGTAGTTTAACTTGCTGGGTTTGCAAATTGTTGAGCCTGAGAGCTATATATCAACTTAAGAATGCTCCCTGGGTTCCTTTCTAGTGCATTTATAGTGCCAAGGATAGATTGATCAAATGCATAAGCCAATAAAGTTATTTTAAAAGAAAATCATTAATCCAGAGTTGTGATGTGATAAAGTTCCAGACAGAAAAGGGAAGAATTATTCCATTATATGTTTTTAAAAGATGATTTATGGAATAATTCAAATGATAGAACACTAGGAATACATATTTAAATAAAAAAGAAATACTTCCTAATCTTAATTTTCTTAGGGCTTTTTAAATGTCAAAAAATAATAATTTTTTTCAGCATAAAAATATCATTATATAATATAAAATATGGAAGTAATCAGACATACAAACAAAACCACTCATAAAAGCACTATACTAACAGAATTACTGTAGCAGGATGAATGATTATTCTTCCCAATTTTTCCCTTCTCATGGAGTTGTTACAGGATATAAAATTTTATGTACTTTTTTTGCTCATAGTAATTTGTATATACATTTTCCATGTTTCCATGTAGTCTATTAATTTCAATTTTAATGTATGCAATCTCAAGCTAAAGTAGGTATACTCTGATCCTCTGAGTTAGTTCTCTATTGTTGGATATTTGGAAATCTTCCTACATATTTATAAATACAGATAATATAGTTTGAAATATCTTCTTTATTTAAACTACATTATTTTCCCTATGACATTGTATAAATTGTTATTAGATTTGAATTATTGGCCAAAATGGTTCTCTTAGTCCATTTCAGACTGCTATAGCAAAATACCATATAGTGGGTGGCTTATAAGCAACAGATATTTATTTCTCACAGTTCTGGAGTCTGGGAAGTCCAAGATCAAGGCATTGACACATTCAAAGTCCAGTGAAGGCTCCATGCCTGGTTTATAGACAGCTGTCTTCCAGTCTTGTAGTGCTGATCTCACATAGCAGAAGGATTAGAGAGCTGTATGCAGTCTCTTTTGTAAGGCACTAATCACAATTATGAGGGCTCCACCCTTATCTAATCACCTCCTAATACCATCACTTTGGGGATTAGGCTTCAATGCCTGAATTTTGAGAGGACACAAACATTCAGTCTAAATGGTATAAATGATTTAAGGTTTTAAGGCTATGTTACCAACATATTTTCCAAAAAGTTATTTATATCTATGGTGTCAATAGAAATGTGTCAGTAAGGTATGTTTCTTTACTGTGAAATTGGATGTTTAATTTAAAAGCTACAATAAGCTTGAACATTTCTTCTTTACATCCTTAACATTTCTTACCAATTATATTAAATTTGCTTTATCAATGGTTTAATAATGTTTTTATTACCCTGTTCATTTTTAAATTATTTTTTATTTTGAAAGTAAATTACTCTCACATATTATAATGAATTGCTATCTAATTATGTTTAAATAATTCAAAATATATCAACCTATATTTCATTGCTCAGATGTGATCTTTTTTATTCTGAAAACACATTAATGCCAGTGTTTTGGATATTTAAAATGTAATTATGATTTTTTTACTAGAAATATTCTTACAATAATATTCACCCTACATAAATAGGAAATATATTATTATCTATAATAATAATAATAATGTCTTTATTGCCAAAGTGACTTCTAGATCAGGCTCACAGAAGCGTATCTGGCTTGGAGTAAACATTGTTATATTGTCTTTGCAGTTGGAAATAAAAGGTTTAAAAATTGTGTGGTTTCTGGTCATATAAAATTGCATTAATATGATTGAAAAATCCAGGTGAAAGTGTCCCTTTTGCCAGTAAGTGTATATGCAACTATGTCTTATTTTTTTCTCCTTGATCACATCAAGTTGTTTTTAAGATTACTGGCCAGCATAATGAGGGGAGAGAAATGAGTACTGTGAGCCACAAACAGCTTTTAAGGTGCATAAAATGCCTTAAAAATCTGAACAAAGTTGTTGATCATCCAGACTCATGAAATATTTTTTCTTCAAAATATTGGGTTTTTTAAAGCATAGTTGACATATGTGATATTAGTTTCAGGTGTACAACATGGTGATTACACAATTCTGTATCTTACACTATGCTCACCATAATAAATGTAGTTACCATTGGTCACCATAAAACATTATTATAATATTACTGACTATATTCCTTATGTTGTGTTTTTTATCCCCATGAGTATTTTACAAGCTAGAAGTTTGTACTTCTTAACCCCTTCACCTATTTCGCTCATTCCCTCACCTTCCCTTCCCCCTTTGGCAACGACCAGTTTAATCTCAGTATTTATGAGTCTGTTTCTAATTTTTGTTTATTAATTTGTTTTGCTTTTTAGTTTCCACATATAAATGAGATCATAGAATCTTTGTCTCTCACTGTCTGACTTATTTCATTTATTGCAATATTCTAGAGATCCATCCATGCTGTGGCAAATGGCAAGATCTTCTTTTTTGTGACTAATATTCCATAGTATAACTATATACCACATCTTCTTTATCCACGCATCTATCCATGGACACTCAAGGTGGTTTGCATATCTTGGCTATTGTAAATAATGCTGCAGTAAGCATAGGGGTGCATATATCTTTCCGAATTAGTGCTTTTGTTTTCTTTATGTAAATACCCAGCAGTGGAATTATTGGATCATACAAGATTTCTATTTTTAACTTTTTGAGGAAACTCCATACTGTTTTTCACAATGGCTCCACCAGTTTGCATTCCCACCAACAGTGCACGAGTCTTCTTCTTTCTCCACATCCTCACCAACACTTGTTGTTTCTTGTCTTTTTGATTTTTGTCATTCTGACAAGTATAAGGTGGTATCTCATTATGGTTTTGATTTACATTTTCCTTATAATTAGTGATGTTGAACATCTTTTCATATGTCTGTTGGCCATCTGTATGTCTTGTTTGGAAAACTCTTCATGTCCTCTGCCCATTTTTAATTGGATAATCCAGAGGATTTTTTGGTTAACTCAGTGGTCATCTACCCAACAAGTATTTATTGCATATCTACTATATGCCAGGTACATCAAAGAAAAAAGCAAATAGTAACCCTCATGGAGCTTACATCTTAATAAAGTAGATATAAAATAAACTAGTAATATCAGATAATAACAGAGAGTAAGAGAGTGAGGGTGGTGTGTGTGTGTGGAAAGGAGATGCAGAGAACAATTTTCTATAGTGTGTTTATTGAAGGCCTGCCTATCTAAGGAGACGACATTTGAGCAATTTTTTTAAAGTTTTTATTTTAAGATATTATGTAAGTAATTATGGCTTTTTAAAAAATAACCTAAACTCAAGCGCAGTTAATGAGATGAAAAAAGAAGGAACAGGCTAGTATTGCTGACTACGACACAAGGAACTTTAAAATTAAAAACACTAAGTGAAAGAGGAGAGAGTATATAATACACATGACTGGAAGCTGCACTAAAAACTTTTTGGACCAGCTGTCTGTCACATACAGTTGTGCAGATGATGTTTACATCCTGCATAATGCTAACAGGTGCCATCCATAATGCAGGGGCTAGTATCTTGGCCATAGATAACCTGTGCTAGAGCCTTTTCAGAGAATCTGTAAGGGTGCGAGTTACAGGGTATGAACTTCTCCTTGGATTGTTCCTGAAGAGAGGGAGAAGAGAATGAAGACATGCAAACTAAGGTCATTTACTTCCCCTTACTATGGAAGACTATACTAGAAGGCATCAAGTCCCTCCATTTACCACTCCAGAGTCATGACTCCATCTGCTTTATCCATTCTGGCACTTTCACGTCCCATCATGTCAACACTGCAGAAAGAACGGTCTCTTTGGGCTATCTCCAAGCATTTATGCCCTGTTTCCATCCAGATGCTGCCTCACTCAAACACCATTTTCTCCTACGTTTGTAAGTCTCTTCCTTTCTATCACGTGTTACAAGAAAAAAAAAAAAAAACACCTTATAAGTCTGTTCAAGCCTTGTTCATTTTAAATAAGCCATAAAAATCCTGCCTGAATAACTCACTTCACTTTTTTTTTATTAGCCTTTTTAAAACATTTTCCTGGAAAGAATAGGATAAACTCCCAATTTTCGTTTCCTCACTTGCTAGTATTTTTCTAATACCATGTTTCAACTTTGATTGCTTTCCAGACTTTCCTTCCACCAATATTAAATTTTAGTCACACAGGGTTACATGCCCGTTTCCTTGTACTATTGACCTTAAGGAATAAATCTTACTCGATTTCTCTAGACTTACTCGATTTAGTAAGTCTAGAATAGGCATATAGTGGGAGTTCCATAAATATTTGATGAATATTAGATTGTTCAAATGAATGAATGAATGAATGAATGAAAAAATGCTAACTGGCTAGATGTCAGCTATATAGCCTAACCACTATTTAATTCAGCGCAACAAATGAGAACCTACCATCTGTGAGACACTCTGATATGACCTTGTACTGTAAAGGCAAACAAATCAAAAGTCTTATAATGGCTTTGGCATTAATTTAGCAGAAGAATTAAATATGGTGACATAAATCACAAATGCAGTGTAAGTTGCTACAAAGAGACATACAAGGAATTACTCGACACTCCAGAGGAAAGATTAATATATCTATCAGAAATGGACAAATAAGACCATGTGGAGTAAGTGATATTTGAAAAAAAAACTTAGAGAAATAGATGTTCTCCACGTAGATTAACATACAAACCATTCAGGTAGAGAGAAAGGCATGTAAAAAGAATGCTGAATAAAAAACTGCTACATAGGGAGCAATGGCAAGTGAAGTATGGAGGTGCTAGCACGAAGTTATTGGTTATTTATTATATTTATTACTGGTTATTTATTATCTTAGTAGGAGTTTATTAAGAGTGACTTGGTCACACCTGTATATATATTTTAAAAAGAGATTATTCTGAAAGCAAAATGGGGGATCAGGAAAGTAAAGAATATTAAAATTTACTATTTTTCAGGCATTCTGGTAAAATTTTCCAATTTATTATTCTACTTTTCATCCTAGCACTTATAATTACACAATATTACAGATGAATAATCTAGGGGATTAAAAAATACTTACCAAATATACATAGGAGCTTGGATTTGAATTGTTATTGCTGAATCTAAACTATGTATTTTAAATAATCAACTATACTACCTGTCACAAGAAAAGTCATAGCCATTTAGAGAATATCTGTCATGAAATTCATTCTATGGTAGATTTTTAAATCTATTCTCACATTTTGTCTCATGACATGATCATATGAAAACAATGAGTATTCCCATTTTATGGATGAGCAAACTGAGATTTGATGGTTGGATAACACACTCAGGTTTATACAAATAGTTATAACCACAAAAACCTGTTTTCTATTTCCAATGCTTACTCTACTCTAAGACATCATAATAAATCATAAGCCATAACTAAATTGGAAGTAGATGTCTAGAAAAAAGATAAGAATTACAGAAATGTGCATTTATGCAGCAAAATTAGATTGCTATTTGAATGAATATTAGGAAACAGGTGGGAAATAAGAGGAAGAATGAAGTCAGTGATATGCTAGGGGTGTCTATGAAAAATGAACTCCAGGGCGCCTGGATGGCGCAGTCGGTTAAGCGTGCGACTTCAGCCATCCGTGAGTTCGCGATCCGTGAGTTCGAGCCCCGCGTTGGGCTCTGGGCTGATGGCTCAGAGCCTGGAGCCTGTTTCCGATTCTGTGTCTCCCTCTCTCTCTGCCCCTCCCCCGTTCATGCTCTGTCTCTCTCTGTCCCAAAAATAAATAAACGTTGAAAAAAAAATTAAAGAAAAATGAACTCCAATCAAAGTAACGATATATCATATTTGATTTGTGTTGTTGAAATTGTTGATTTACAATATTGATGCAAAACATCATACTAATTTGATACAATTTTTTTCAAAGAGAAAAAAAGCCTCCTGGAAATTGTAGAGCATTTCTCACTGAGTTGCTATTTTGCAGCAAGATAGATACAAAAGTATATTTGTGATCAATCTTTTTGACTATTGAAACATAAATCATTCTGCACAACCGATTATATTTTCTGAAAATAAGTTAGGTAAAATGTATTAAAACTATTTTTAAAATTCTTCTGACTTCTGGATGAGTGGCATTCTCAAAACAACAGTCAAATTTAAATGCTTATATCCCTGTTTAGCAAGAATAAGAGCTCAGCATATGATTGACATAATTCTTATTTGCAGTATTACCTAGTTGATAATTAAAATTTTCCTATGTGAATCATATCAAAGACGATGTTGTTTTTTAAATGTATTATATGAATTTACCATTTTATATATTTGAAAACTTGATTAATCACAGTTGAGGTAAACTTCGTAATTAGAGTGTCTTACTTGTAAATATCAAATACAAAATACAAAAATTAACAAATTCTAATGACAAATCGAATTTTCACATGAACTCTCAATACATTGAATTTTTAAAATTATTTTTTGAAACATTTATAAGAATTTATCCATCTATCCATCTATCTATCTATCATCTACTTATCTATCGTCTATCATCTATTTATCTATCATCTACATAAAGTGCCTCAGGAACAAAGTAAATCAGAAGGCAGTAGATGGACATGGCACTACAGAATGATAATTTTGAATTAAATTCAATGTCAGAGGCTACTGTATTCTATCTGTTCCTTTATGAATATAGACACAAAGTTCCTCAACAAAACACTAACAAACAGAATGCAGCAACATATAAAAATTTATATGCCATGACCAATTGTAAAGGTAGATTAACATCTGAGTATCACTGAATGTAATACATCATAATAATATAATAAAGGACAAAAACCACATGCTTATCTCAGAAGACACAGAATATAATCATTTCACAAAGCCGACGAACCCCCTATGATGATAAAACGACTCCACATAACTAGGTAAATGAAACATCCTCAATCTGGTAAAGAACCTCTAAAAAACCCACAGGTAGCATAACCCTTAATGATGAAAGACTGAATGCTCTCACTAAGGTCATGATGAAGACAAGCTGTCTAATACCATAATCTTTTGAAAATTATACTAGCAGTAATAACCTGGGAAATTAGGCAAGAAATAATAAAAAGAATTTTCCAGGTTTATGAAAATATTTTAATAATTAGAGCTGCTTCATCATAAAACTATTTACCTTGACATTTACACTTCTCCACTGGCCCCAAGTTATATTTTGGTTTTATATTACATGATTTTCCCATATAAAATACATCTTGGCAATAAATAACCCCACTTTTTTGCGGGGCTTTTTCCCACTATATTTCCTTTGACTCTGCAGTTTTCAAGATTGCATATTACTCTACAAGCTAAAAATGAATTTCATCATTTTGATACCCTTCCTAGTGTCCTGTATCCCAACCCTCATTAAAATTATTCAACCATATCTTCTGTGACATATTTATCAGATGTGATGTTATGTGATATTATGTGAGTTACAAGTGTTTTATTTATATTTCAAAATAATGTTATTAAAATTTTTGTTGCTTTTCTCCCACATGCCATTGTAGAATAGACTGCAAATCAATCACATTTGTATTCTTGGTAAATAACACCATTCCTGGTACAAAAGAGTGGTAGGGGGAACATAATAGTGAAGATGGAATAGACCCTCGTCAGGAATTATAGAAAAAGGACAACTGATAATGGATCAGATTGTGGTTTAATATATTCTAAGGAATTTTATTTTTCTATTGATTGATTGAGGGTGTGTGTGTGGGTGTATGTGTGTGTGAGAGAGAGCAGAGGAGGGAAAGAGAGAAGCCCAAGCAGGCTCCAAGCTGGCAGTGAATAGCACAACGTGGAGCTCGATCCCACAAACCGTGAGATCGTGACCTGAACAGAAATCAAGAGTTGGAGCTTAACCTACCGAGCCACCCAGATGCCCCAATTCTAAGGAATTTTCTAAATCCATGAATCAAAGTGGTAATTGTGAGGTTAGTATACATTATTTTCCAAATAATTATAACATTGTAATTATATTCACGTGGCCTGCAGAGTTATAACATTAAAAGCACAAATAGTGCTATGAGCATGTGATTCTGTAGTAAAACACACCCGGAATTTATTTTGATAAAATTTCATATGCAAGAATAACGCGTATATAGAAAAATTCATGAAATGTGCATCGTGATGAGTATAAGAGTGAATGCTACAAAGTAATCGCTACTCAAGCCAGGAAAGGGAGAACTCATAGAACTACAGGTTTTTTCCTCTGCTTGCTTTCAAATGTTTCTCTTTGCCTTCATTTTTCTGCAGTTTGAATATGATATGTCTACATGTTGATTTTTTTGTATTTATCCTTCTTGGTGTTTTTATGGCTTTTGTGTACCTATGGTTCTGTGTTTCTCATTAATTGCAGAAAATTCTCAGCCCTTATAACCTCAAATATTCCCTCTTCTTTTCTTCTGTATTCTTCTTCCAGTATTTCCATTATGGTACAGCTTTTGTAATTGTCCCAGAGTTCCCATATATTGTTTCATGTTTTTTTCAGTTTTTTCTTTGCTTTTCAGTTTGGGAAGTTTTTATTGACTTATCTTACACTATTACCGAGTTTTTGATTCCTAGGCTTTCTTTTGATTCTTTTGAGAGTCATTTCTCTCCTTACATTACCCATTTATTCTTGCACATTGTCATCTTTTTCTCTTAGAGTCCTCAGCACATTACTAATCACATTATTTTAAATTCCCTGTCTAATCGTCCCAAAGTCTATGCCATATCTGTGTCTGGTTCTGATGCTTCCTTTGTCTCTTCAGACTGTTTCACGCCTTTTAACTTCCTTGTAATTTTTTGTAGAAAGCTGAACATAATGTACTGGGTAAAAGGAAAGAGGCCTTTAATGTGAGGTTTTTTATTTATTTGGCTGGGATTTAGACCGTTTACAGTCTGTGCTACTGTGGATGTCAGCGGCTAAGATTTCCTCTGCTGCCTTTGTTTTCTGTTTGCCCTGTTGCCTTTGAGTTTCCCTGAAGACTTCTTAAAAAGTACCCGAGCCTTGAAGTTCTTTCCACTGCAATCTCCTGTTATTTTATGGGAGCCTGATTGATGTAGACATAAGGTGTCGGGCTTTCTGTTGGAGTAGAGGAAAATCGTTTGCTAAGCCACTAGCACTAAATGTCAGAAGTTGCCTCGATTTCTCCAGTAAAGGAGCTGCAGCTGGACCAGAAGTTGCACTTGTAGTTACCTATTAATTAAATTCCTGTACACTGTGGTCATTCTTTAAGAACCACCTCCCTTCTGTAGTGGCAGAACTGTTATGGTTCGACAGGGCCCTGAGATTAGAAGGAACAGTATTGTTTGAGGGTCAGAATGTATTATTCCTCCACCACCAGACTGGAGGCAGGATGTCATGAACAGATACATCTTTCCAGGACAGGGGCACTTAATTCTCATCCATGCTGTGCTAAAAAGTGGTGTATTTTCCTCAGAGTAAATATATTTAAATGTTCAAAACTACTCAGTTTGCTTCCTATTTTTCTTCTTTTTTCTACTCATAAATCTAACTGCTTTGTAATACTCTTGCCATTTACCCATTCCTCTAAGAGGTGCCAGCTTCCTTTAAAATATAATTCAGGATTTGAAATCTTAAGGCAGGACATTCAGTGTGACACTTGAATTCAGGAATAGGTTTACAAGTCCATCTTTATGTGAGTTAGAAATGAATATTTATTGAACTAAGCAATAAATTGGGTTTTTTTTTTTTACATCTTACTTGCATTACTTTAGCACATACCCTCCCTTCTCTACTTTTCATTCTTCCCAGAATAAGCCATTGGTTGAGTACAAAAACACTTAAGAGGACACACTCACATTACTATCTATCCTGCTCACAAATTTACTCTTCTCTTTTTTCTCACCCATCTGCTGTCACCAACCTTACTGTCTCCAGCACCTTTCTTCTCTTTTCACTGCTGGCAATAATAATGTCATGCCAGCTTTTAAATTTATGTTAGAGTTCTCTGTGTTCCTTCATTATATAATGTTTCCCTCGTGCAATCTGCATTTCCACTCTAACCATTGTTTCCCATGGCACGTACGAGGTCGATAACCACCTTGTATGCACCAGAGGGCACCAGTTTGCTCCAGTGTGGTAAGGGTGCACTTTCCTAAATGAAGTCCATGCTAAACCAACTGTTACAGAAATTCAACCTCATCCAGAATCATGTGCTTAAAAGATAAAATTTGTACTGGAGCAGTGCTTTTTTCTAGATTACATTGTTCTGATATTTTTATTTCAGTTTATTTCTTACTGAAGTATTCATGTTTTACTTTGAGTTAAGCTAGCATGCACAAACAAAAGCATTCCCTACCCCTCTTAATAACTAACTCTTAGTTAAGTGGATCTGAAAACAAATATTTTCCTGGAAGCTCCAAAAATACTGTCAACTATAAATACTGTGTCTACTTAGTAAAAATTCAAGGCTATTTCTTAACTCAGCACTTTAAACTTCACTTGAGCAATTTCCCTCAGTTCCATAAAATGAAAAACTGAACCATCCAAGATTTTGTCCACAGTAGAAAATCCTTGAGTTGTGAGAAGACAATTTCTTTACAGCTCCAGAAATTTAATGACACTTTGAATCCATAAAGATACATGAGAAGGGAAGTTCTAAAAATAGCAAGCCAATAACTCTAAACCAAGATTCTTAAATCACTCCTCAAGGATAGGATTACTTCAAAACTTGGTACCTTTGTCAAGGGCTTTTTAATAAGAGTGCCAGAGCTTGAATCAACCTTAGAGGTTCATCATTCTGTTGAAAAATAGGGAGGTCGTCAGTCCCACTGACATATCTTGCTCTTGAACTGAAATAATGATTTTTTTTAATTAAAAGCTTTGACTGACTAGTCATAGAAACAGACTTCAGCATATATAGGAGCAAAACATGGAGAGCGAGATTTGTGTGAATTGGTTACTTTTACTACCTGCATAATTACACAGGAAGGAGGTCTAATTCTTATTGACTATGTTTTACCCAAAGGCTAGGTCTTCTGTTTTTCTGCACTAATATTTAAAAGTGTATGATTATAAACAACAAGACAACAATGTCCTATGTGTTTTCCCCTTACTTTGTTTCTATGTTACACTCTTCACAGAATAAAACTAGGTACAGAAGACCTTTGATTTCAAACCAAAAAAATAAAATAAAATAAAATAACAAAAAACCCCAGTAACAATATTGCCTTTTGCTCTAATTAAAACAAGGCATGGCATTTCTGTACTTCAAACACACTGGATGATTTCCAGTGTCTCTTTCAGTGCATTTGCCAGATTTTGTACACTGGATTAAGACAGAAACCCCATTAATTCCTCCCTGAATAAAGTCACTGAACTAGTACATGAATTTGAGTAACACTCTCACCCACCCACCCCCACCTCCCCCACTGCTCCAAGAAGCACAGTAAAATAATACAACTTTTGGAACTGGATTCCTGTCATAGCTTCATCACTAACCAGGTGTGTGATCTGTGGTGTCCCCCTTAAACTCTCTGTGCCTTGTGTGCTGATCTGTAAAATTAGAGATAATAATGCCAGCCTCACCAGGTTACCAAGAGAGGATTAAATAGAATAACACATGTCAAGTCCTGCTGTAGAACTTGGTGATCAAAAAGATTAATTCCAGGGGTGCCTGAGTGGCGCAGTCGGTTAAGCGTCCGACTTCAGCCAGGTCACGATCTCGCGGTCCGTGAGTTCGAGCCTCGCGTCGGGCTCTGGGCTGACGGCTCAGAGCCTGGAGCCTGTTTCCGATTCTGTGTCTCCCTCTCTCTCTGCCCCTCGCCTGTTGATGCTCTGTCTCTCTCTGTCCCAAAAATAAACAAACGTTGAAAAAAAAAATTAAAAAAAAAAAGATTAATTCCTATCTAACTCAGTGAGAGACAGACAAGCAGACACACACACACACACACACACACACAATCACAGAACAAGTAAATTCAGAACCGCTCCCCTAAACTTTCTTATTCAATTTAGTCCAGGATGTTTAAGAAATAGAAGGATACTCTGTCAAAAAGAAAAACTATAACTAGTTGTAGTGCTCAAGGTCAGTTGAGGGGATGTTGGAATACAATGGAAGTGTCTTACAGGCTACTAAATAATTATTCCCTGTGGAAACATGATATTGTAACAGAAAATTCTAGGAATAGCTGCTGGGCTCATATATTTCCTCCTTCTGTGAATAGCCAATGTAGCCTGGGGTGGGTTCCCAAAGTCATAGCCATAATAACTGACTTTAGGCCAGTTACATTATCTCTTATAGAAATTAAAATTTGGAACTAATTGTAAGATGGGGAATCCTTGATATATATATTATATATCCACATCTTAATGCAGACTTTTTCAAACTGCAAGGGGAAGATCCATTAGTATATGATTACATCAATTTACTGGTTAAAACCAGAATTATAAAACTGAATAAAATAGAAGAGAAAATAAAGCTCATATATTTAAATAAGGGTGTTTTCCCTGATTATTTGATTTGTTATAAGTATTAGATAATAATATATACACAGATTATATATATAATATATATTACATATATAATATTATATATATATAATATATATTACATATATAATATTATATATATAATCATACATACATACATACATACATACATACTGGGCTGCAATGTAAAATATATTCTTTATTCCTTTCCATCAAAAATGTAAAAAGTACTTCCCTTATAAAGGAGAATTTTAAGAAACATTTGCTGAGGGCTCTGGCAAAGTTTTGCTCATTGTACCCATTCTAAGGCTTAGTTGTTAACCTTCCTGGTGAAATAGAAAATGTAGTTGCCTTCCCTCTACTTTGATCATCCTCATTTGGTCTATAAATCTCCACCTATGCATCCTGTGTACTTTGGAAGAAACTAACCCAAATCCATGCATTCTCATTCTGCAGTCACAGTAATTGCTCTAGGGGGTGGGGATGTGACCCAGTTCACAGCCTAGATGTGTCTGGATAAGGTTTTTTGCTGTTGCTGTTTTTTGGTTTGTTGGTTTGTTGTTGTTGTTTTTTTTTTTCACCTTTCTAGGAGAGCACCTTACATTATCTTTCTCTCTTTTGGAGATAAACAAGGACATATGCAGCAACTGGATTTTGTAAGTCATCTCCTGAGACTATAAAGAGAAGCTAGTCTGAAACTGGTGTTAATATGGATGGAGGACAACAGTTTCAGTCTGCCAAATGACTGTTTTTCTATCCATAGAATGGTCCATGCTTCAATCCTTCTTGTCACTTCTCCAGGAAAACATCATAAATTCTATTAGCTCTAATTTCCTAGAAAAGGCAATGCTTTGTGACTGTGGGTATTATAAGAAATTTTAGCCCCAGAGCTTTCCAGCTAAAAGGCGCCTATTTCCTAGACCCCTCGTCCTCATACACGAGGCATTTAATTTGTTTGAATAACTTTTGAATAACTTTCCTATTCAAGCAAAGTATTTAGGACACGAGCAGTAAGAGAAGGGTTGGCACTGGAAAAGGTGTCCTGAGATCTCAGGGGCAGGCTTGGACATCTTTAGCACTGCTGCATCAAACAGGTTTGCACATCACGAACCACCTTCAGCACATGTGTTTGCCCTTCAGTACCAGGAAGTCCAAAGTCTGCACGGGGCCGGGATCTCTTTTGTAAGCTGGTTATGTAAGCACATTCCAGTTACCTGACCAGCCTAATCTGTCAAAACCCCTCAGGCTTCACCAAAACCAGGCTCAAATCAAAAGTCCAGTCACTGTTACTAATTAATGCTGACAGGGTGGTACTATAGAAGTACCCCAAGCAACTCACAGACCTATAGTTATAGAACATTATTTATTTTTATTGAATATATTCCACAGTATTGGCCCAAAGGCCTTGTAATGCTCCAAGGAACCTCGGAGATGAGCACGTGGTCAATCCAGAGTGGCAAAGAATATAACTCATGTTAGGTAGTCTTGGATGTGAATTTGTACGTAAAACTTATTTTTAAATTATTTTTTTCGGGGGTGTCTGAGTGGCTCAGTCAGTTGAGCGTCTGACTCTTGATTTCGGCTGAGGCCATGATCTCATGGTTAGTGAGTTCAAGCCCTGTGTCGGGCTCTGTGCTGACAGTGAGGAGCCTACTTGGAATTTTCTCTCCCTCTCTCTCTGCTCCTCCCCTGCTCTTGTGTGCTCTCTCTCTCTCTCTCTCTCTCTTTCTCAAAAATAAATAAATAAACATTTAAAATAATTATTTTTTTCTAACGTTTTCATCTGAAATTAGAAAAATGACTTAAGGAATACAACCCTTTAATATCATTCATATATCACCTGTTCTATTGCCTGGATGTCTTTTAATTTCTCTTTTTTATATCTGAATAAACGAAAGCTGAGAAGCGGTCAGTTACTTGTTCGAGATCACAAGGTGGTGATGTGACCTGATTATTTAATTATTTAACATTGTTATGGAACATTACTGTGTCAGAGAACGGGGCTGGATCTGTATGTAACAGGGTGAAGTCTTCTCATATAAAATCTTATATTCAGTCTGTGGGTTTGTAACACGGAGAATTTGGATGAGAATACCATGAGTGTTATTTTCTGACCTTGGATCAAAGAGAAATATGACCTTGTGATCCCCTAATCTGTGCTACTCGTACCATGGACACCTTTGATTAAATAGCAACCTTAACGAAAGGTTACATGATACCTAAAACTGTGCCTTGTGTATATAAGCAATTCAAAAATATGTATTGAACTTAATTTCAAAACAATAAATAAATTGGACAAAACAATAAATAAATTGGAGTAGAAAAGTTCACCCCAAGTATGTTTCTTTGAAAGAATACTTTAAGAAAAGCTGCAAAAGACAACCTAGAGGAATTAGCTTTTATATTTTTCCAAGGTAGCCAGTCTTTGGTTCTTTGTTAGAAAAAAATACATTTATGCCTTGAGTTTCCATGTACACAAAAGTGTAATATTTACTACTAATTGTTAAATTCACCCAAAAGGGCTAATTCCTTCAATGCTGGAGGAGATACTTATGCATAGTTAAATCAATAGTAGCTGTAGTGAAATCATAAATATAACAAATAAAATAAAAATTTAAAGTACAGAATCTAATAGTAACCCAAGTATTCTTATAAAAAAACATGCCCTACAAAAATGTAATACACTTGAAGGGAACCACAATAAATGCCGTATGTAGAAAATGATTCAGATGCAATGGTCAGAGGCACCTGGGTGGCTCAGTCGTTTAAGCGTCCGACTCTTGGTCTCAGCTCAGGTCATGATCTAAGGGTTTGTGAGTTTGAGCCTCACATTGTGATTTTCTCTCTCTCTCCCTCTGTCTCTGCCCCTCTCCCACTCACCCTGTTTTTCAAAATAAATAAACAAACTTAAAAAAAAAAACTCACCAAACAAAAACAAATGTGATGGTCAGTTATATTCAGTTTTGAAGAATTCAAGAGATTTTTAAAAAGAGGTGTAATAGGAATAAATGTATTGACATTAGGTGTAAGTACAACTGGCTCTATCACTAAATATTGCTAAATTACACTGTTTTATATTTTCCATTTTATCACATGGAAATACTAACAAAATAATCTTAGCTGTTTAGAATTCTTATAGTAACAAGATAAGTTTTTGATCTGATGTGTCCACCCATAAAACCACTTTTCTGACTATTCTATACCATTTAAATGTCTAACAATGTCCTATGAAAGAATAACCTGGCATGCAAAGTATGGCATCCACTTTGGAAACGAAGTATAAGCTTCCATTGTGTTGTTCATTTTACTTTCAGTCTTTAATTAGCAAAGGTTGAGAGCGTGATAGTTAAAGTAAATTACTTATATAGGCAAAATGCATCTTATACAGTTCATCCACTGTTCTAATTGCCTTCAATGCCTTCATCCTAGCTTCAGGATTTGCTACCTTTTGATACTGCATAAAGCTTTCCTGATATCAATTCTATACCCTTTATTGTATCCTCTGTGCATTTTTCTATAGTTTAAATCCTCAGAATCTGGATGGATAACAGCTCACTAATTTGACAGTTTATTCCCTTTGTTAAATGGGTGCTGTTTTCCTGTTATTACATTAATCCCTTACACAAGAAACATCTCTATTTTAAGATAAGACCTTTGGAGAAAATCCCTCACTCTCAAGTATAGCTAAAGTTGCAGAGAACGTTGCAGGCTTGTGAAGGAAAATAATTTTGAGCACCAGTTTCCTTGGTGTTGTTTCCATTATCACAGATGAGGTATTTTAAGAATAACACAGCATTATCTCCTATAAAGGGAAACCTCTTTGTTCCAGTTTTTCAGGCCAAAAAACCTTTGAATCATCTTTTATTGGTGTGGCTGTTTATTGAATGTGTCCCCACATTCAGCTGGTTATCATATCCAGTCACAGCTAATGCTGGATTCTATCAACAAGCGTGTACTATCAATGCCTCAACTGCTACTCTGGGCCAAGTGTCCAGCATCTTTGGCTTGAGTGACTGTGATCACCTCCTAAACTATCCTTTTCGTTTTTCACCATTGCATCCCTTCGCTCTATTTTTTACATAAGAGTCAGAGTGATCCTGTTCAAAAGTAGGTGAGATCATGTCCCTCCTCTGCTTAACATCTTCTCACAGTAAAAGCCAGACTCCTGGCAGAATCCCGGAACATCAGTGCCTTTGTTTCTCCCCCTCTCTCTATGCCTCCTACCACCCCTCTTGCTCATTCTGCTCAGTAACACTAGTCTCCATGTTTCTCAAACCTGTCAGGCACACTCCTGCTTCAAGTCTTTGGTCGCGTTCTTCCCTTTGTCTCAATGGTTTCTTTCCCAGACATGCATGGTTGACTACTTCATCCTTATCTGGTCTTGTTTCATATGCCCCCTCCTCAGTAAAGCCATCCCTGAGGCACACTGTGCGGTTCCCGTTGTCTTTCCCTGTTTTATCATTGTGCTTGGCTACTTCTCAGTGAAAATATGACAATAATTTCCAGAAACTGTTTCTCTGATTGTGAAATGAATGTAGTCAACTGTGAGAATTAAAAGAATGGCCACCTTCCGTGCTTGGTGGTGTTAACAAAAAGTATTTTAGCTGCATATATTAGATAATGGTATGTTCCACCCTTTGCAAGTGTTACAAAATTCAAAAATATATTAGATAAAGATTATTTGTGAACTTCCTAATAAGAGCCAAAGCACCATAAATAAGCTGAATATAACTATGTAAGGCAGGAATAACATTTATTTTTTGTAGAAAAATAACAAGGAAAAGCAGTCTCCATTTAGAATTTGTGTGTGTGCATGTGTGTGTATGTGTGCATGTGCGTGTGTTTGCCTGTGATTATATCACTTTGACTGGAACTATTATTCAATAGAAAAGTCCTTCAAATGTAATTGCAAAGTCAGAGACCTACAGGGAAATGGGATCAAAAGCTCTCATCACTCCAGATGCTACAAAGCCTTCCCTTCCAGATGCTACCGATTTTACTCCCCAGGTATTTTTAAATTAGGAATCTGTCTTAGCTGGTACAGGAAGACAAGAGGTCAAGCTCAATCAGATGATTCACCTAAACCTATTGAAAAAGGAAAGTGTCCTAGGAGTCTTGTCCCTATTGTAAAGGATTATTTAGTGAATCCGATTGCTGAGTTTCTAAATATCTCAGCAGTTTGACAAAACTTGATATCTTGACTCGATCAGAACAGAGTCTGAAAATACTGAAACCTTTATCAGAGAGTCTGAAATCACAGCAGCTGCTCAGAAATACTGATTACTGCTCACTGTGGAAAAAGCCCAAGTGTAGCGGCCCTGACTAGAATGCCACCATTACGTTCTAAGGACTAACTTCTCAGCAGAAACCAGGACAACATAGTTAGGCTCTTGTTCCTAACTTATATTCATAATTACTTATGAAGACGATTTTAGAAGATAGATATGTTTTTGTATGAGTAGTCTAAAGACAATAAATAGCATGATATTTTAAAATATCTATGTCACGGATAAGGATAGATTCATAAATCATTCTTTAATTTCTTTGCTCATGGTATTCAGTTTATAAAGCCAAACTGATATCTATGAAAAAATACCTTAAGTTATATTGTCTCTCCCTCACTCAGAAGGGGATAATAATGACAAACAGCAAAGGTTGTTCTTAAACATTTGTATCTGAAGACTATGAGCAGAGCTCAGAAGATTTGTATTAATTAACCCTTTGTTCTTTTTTTTATATATATGAAGTTTATTGTCAAATGGTTTCCATACAACACCCAGTGCTCATCCCAAAAGGTGCCCTCCTCAATACCCATCACCCACCCTCCCCTCCCTCCCACCCCCCATCAACCCTCAGTTCTCAGTTTTTAAGAGTCTCTTATGCTTTGGCTCTCTCCCACTCTAACCTCTTTTTTTTTTTTCCTTCCCCTCCCACATGGGTTTCTGTTAAGTTTCTCAGGATCCACATAAGAGTGAAAACATATGGTATCTGTCTTTCTCTGTATGGCTTATTTCACTTAGCATCACACTCTCCAGTTCCATCCATGTTGCTACAAAGGGCCATATTTCGTTCTTTCTCATTGCCCTGTAGTACTCCATTGTGTATATAAACCACAGTTTTTTTATCCATTCATCAGTTGATGGACATTTAGGCTCTTTCCATAATTTTAACCCTTTGTTCTAAATATGTGCAAGTATTCGATGTCATTAAGGAAACCAGGTAGTGCTAAAATCAAACTCAACTGCTACCTGCAGGAGAAACAAATTCTCATAGCAGAATGGAGAGAAGGGAAAGACAGAGGGATACAAGAGAGAAAAAGATTGAGGTAAATGCTTTTGAAAACTGTAGGGGTGGGGTGCCTGGGTGGCTCAGTTGGTTGAGCATCTGACTTTGGTTCAGGTCATGATCTCCTTAGTTCCTTGAGTGTGAGCCCCACATGGGGCTCTGTGCTGACAGCTTGGAGCCTGGAGCTTGCTTTGGATTCTGTGCCTCCTGCTCTCTCTGCCCCTCCTCTGCTCTCTCTCTCTCTCTCTCAAAATATATATAAACATTAAAAAAAACAAAACAAAACTGTAGGGGCTATTTAAGGGTTGAAGAGAAGAATATTATTTGCAAAAGAATATCATTTCCAGCACAGCCCCAAGTGTATATGGCCATTAATTAGCTGACATTAGGTGAGTTAAATAACCTCTTTGTGCCTCTCTGCTCTCATCTTTGATATTATGCGAACTGAAATCAATCAATCAAATGATGGGGTAATGGATATCAATCCTCACACCAGGATGTTGTGAGGACTAAATGAGATAATAGCAAATACAATGACAATATTAAATGGCTTGTATAGTTGTTGCTAGGTGCGTTAAGAAGGGATTATAATAACACAAGGAGTTATTGAAAGGGCTAAATAAGATAATATTTAAGATATTGAAGAGGCTTAAGATAATCAGTTAATAAAACTTCTAAATTCTTGTTTTATTGTTTTGCAAATTAGATTGCTTTTTAGTAAATTATGTGAAAACCCAAATTTTACTAATATATCTACCATACTGAAAAATTGACAATAGCAATGTTTCTAATGCTGTTTATAATTTGGAATTTTTCTACAAATATGTGAACTATTTAAGATTATCCTATTGAAATGAATTCATTCTAGGGTTGTAAAAGCACAGATTTAGGAATTTTAAGAAGGTATGGGCTTTTTATAATTTTTAAACCTGAAAATATAAAATGCTTTGAAATAAGAATAGATATTTTTAAATGAAGGAAAACATAAAGTATATATATTTAAAATATTAAATATAAATGATAAATTATGTGAAAATATAGATTATGTTTTGTGTATTTTACTCCTCTAAGTAAAAGATATATTCTAGAAACTTCATGCGAACAAAGAATTTTTTATCCCTTAATACACATTTTCCCATTTTTATGTTTCCAGAATGAATAAGATTTTGACATCTGAAGGATGTCTATACTGCACATTGATCTTTATAACCTTAGGGCCTTTACCACCTGTCAGAAATTTTCATAATATTAATAATTCATTTCTTTAGCTGATTCTTCATTTATTCTAACATCTACTAACTTCACCACATTCAATACAGTGGTTTAGGAGTTGATACTTTGAAACATCCCAAATTGCTCACTTGTAGAATATACATAAAAAAAGAGGAAAATGTGTTACATGGTCTACAGAAAAAATTAGTAATCATTCCATACCAAGAAATTACATGCAAAGTTTTAATCCTAATGCATGTTTTGAAATGCTTAATAGTGAAGTACATATTAAAATTTAAATTTCAATGGACTTTAGAATTAATATAATAAACAATATAATTAATTTCTAAGGTCTAATTAATACAGATCATTTTTCTGGCCCATAGAACACAGAAAAAAGAGTTGACATCATTGCTAACTCATAAATTCCATTTCCACAGTAACTTTTTTCCTTCATCTTGCCACCATTATTTTCTTCCTTTCTTATTTTTCTTCTTTTATTGTAACATTAAAAAAGTACCATTTGGTATAGCCAATGAAAAACATGTAGAATACAATTTTGTTGATTAGTCTTAAGGCATTTGAGTACTACAGAGTCTATTAAATTTTGTGTTTATATTGATAAAGGAAATTTTCAACCTTTAATGTTGTGGGCCCTGCTCCTGGGCTCCCAAGGAAGCTATGCTTCTATCAGCTTCCAAAGGATTTCACCAAACTTCAGGGCTTGGGCTCTATTTCTGCCCTGAGCACCTGCTTCGTTAGCAAATAACTTAAAGAAACAGTTCAGACTAAAGATAGGAGTAAATAATCTCCCGAAGTTCTATTTCCACACCTCTAAAGCCTGCAACTTTGCACATACTAACAGCACAAGATAAAGTCTGTAATTTTCTGAACCGTCCTTCATCATGATGATTTGTAACTCTTCATGAAACAAAAAACATACATAAGCCTGTATTAAACGTTCCTTCTCCAGAGCATTCTTTTCTTTGTGTAGAGTGTGTACCCTGGGCAGCTGTCCTCAAACTCTCTTCTTTTTCTTTTCTTTCTTCTTCTTTTTTTTTTTTTTAGAAATTCTAAAAGGTTCGTTCATTTTGCATCAACAGTATTTATCAAAAAACAGCTCTGAACAGCTAAATCACCACTACTTGTTCTTAAACAGACACTTTGTAGTCACACAAAACTAGAAACTATTTCATGCATAAAAGTTCAAAATGTAATAGAAAAAGATAATTGTCAATGTCAATAAGAGCTTTCAGGGAACTTAGAATAAGTAGGAGCAGGCTTTCCTCCCACAACTGGTGATGTTTTGCTCTATTACAAAGAAGCAAAGGTTAATTTGACAGCTGGCTTTAATATATTCTTCATGAATATCAGTTGGCTTTTATACCATAGACAACCTTCTGTAATATGAATATGAAACAATCATGCCTCACACTGCAAATTAATACCGGTTCACCTGATTATATATTTTTTTACATTTGACTCAAGTGCATAGTTTTATAATGTCACAAATAAAAATGATTTTCAATTAATATGTAGTAATGATAAAGTATTTATCTCAAAATTGTAGATTTTTTCAGGAGCAATGCTAAATCCTCCCCTTATCACTTAATTAAATCAGGCTATTTTGCAATAGTTTCAGGGCTGTAATAATAGTAAGTCATTTGGATTACACTTTTGATTGACTTTTCTTAAAGTACTGAGTTAACGTTACTGCAAGTACGTTTTCCTAAGAAAACCCTGGAAAACGCTTTTCCTAACTATAACATATATCTGAGTTTTGAAAATGCCATAGGTTGATTTTAATTGTAAAAAAGAAAAAGACATTTATCTTTTGAATGTCAAGGATTATTAATAGTCCATTTTAAGAACTAAATGACAAATTAATGCCTTCATAAATCAACATGGAATCTTCAGGAAAAAAATTTCTTGTACATTTTTAACGCAGCTTTAGGCTCTGTGTTTTGAAGTTGCGAAGCTTTCAAGAGATGTTTACTTTGAATAACTTACATGATATTGTGCATGATTTTAATCACCCACCAGAGCTAAAAATTTAACTTAAAAATTGTAATCCTTATGTAAGTATGCTATCTCCAACAAAATTAAGTATGTAACCATAATTGCTAAAACATAGCACAGTGCATGTTTTTCAGCTAATCCATTATTCTAATTCCCTTCCTCTTCTTGGCCAGGGAAGAATGGAACTTGCCTTCTCCATTAAAATAAGGCTATAGCTTGTTCCTGACAATGAATACGAACCAAAATAATAGCTCTTACTTCTGTGTAGAAGCATCTGACTCCTCATCATTGATTTTCTAGATTCAGCCCATGAAAGCATGTAAGGAAATATTTATAAGGAAGTGTTCCCAAGACCAAGGCAGCATAAAATGCTAAAATAACCCCTGGAAGACTGAGAATGTTTGGGACTGAGAAATACATTCTATTCATTTGTTATTGTGTGTTATAACATAGCTAGCCTATCCTGACCAGTGTACATGACATCAGAGTAAATTCATGATTAATACATTTATCTCAGTTAATGTGTTGCAATTAAATCAATAGTCAAATTCCACTTAATAGTTAATCACAGATTTGCACATATCCTTGTCTTCCATTTTGTTTTCAGGGTTAATTTTTTTCCCCTAGGTTAATCTTTTTCACATGTGCATGATATTATATTTAGAGGAATAAACAAAATAGTATCTTTTTAAAAAATTATCTGTCCTTTGCAAAGAAATAAAATCACTCTCTATAATCTTTCCTACTTTATAATCCATGATGAAGCATAAAAAACATGAAATTCTCTAAAATGTAACTGTCAGAGGAAAGAATTGACATATGTCTCATTAAATAACTAAGATACAATGGTTTCAAATGTATGTAGTTATTACATATTAGTAGCTACAATTATACCTCATATACATTATACCTCATATATATCTACTGTATTTATAATATATATATATAGCTCTCAAATAATTTTGTTAAAATGATGCTTCTCATATAGTAAATTAGGCCTTCTTATGTTTTTAACAAATTTTTATTAGAATTACATAGTTTGGCACGTATGTATTAAGAAAGTCAATAGAGTTTTATTTTTATAGACCTGTTTTTTATTTTTTAGGTAAACATAAATATTATACCAAGATAGAGATATACCTGCTTTATTTCAGATATAAATGATTTCTTTTTTTAATATTTTCAATATTTTCTGTAAGTTACAGAATTTATAACATTCAAAACGGAAATCATATGATTATAGATAAAAGAAATATATTTTTTAGAAGTTGTTAGGGTAATTTTAAACAAAATTATGCTTTATCTTTTATGTAAGTATGATTTTTCTTGCTTGAATTTTTTATTTTATTTTTATTTATTTATTTTTAGAGTTTATTTATTTTGAGAGAGAGAGAGAGGGTGTGAGATAGAATCCCAAGTAGGCTCGCACTGTCAGTACAGAAACTGATATGGGGCTTGAACTCACAAACCATGAGTTCACGACCTGAACCAAAGTCTGACACTTAACTGACTGAGCCACCCAGGTTTCCCTCTTGCTTGAACTTTTTAAAGAAATTGAATACATGAAGCAAATAATAAAAGTTTTCCTATTAAATTCTGTTTACTTGTTTCTGATCAGTTCAATAACTGCTGTAAAGATAGGTTTCAAATGACCATTTTAAGATCTCCAAAAATTGAACCAGTCAGAAATATTTTGTGATTTATTTTACTATTCTTAAATTATAATACCTGCATGTTTAAAATTAAAATATTCACAATGTAATTCATAATAACTGGTATACCTTCCCCAAACTGATACACACATGCATACACGCATATCAACAAACACAGAGGGATGAGTTATTCTAGATTGCTGAATATTTTGATTAATGCAAAGTTATGTGTGACATATATAGCAACTAATTTCAAATGATAAACACATAGAAGATGATCATGGTAAAATAATAATTTTCATGTGTTAATACTTTATGACTACATTGTCACTAGCTCCCTAAAGTAATAAAAATATACTAGAAAATTGAAATTGCAAGAGATCTCAGAAAAAATTCTGAGTTAAACATTGAGTTTCAAGTAATAAGTTAAACATTGAGTATCAAGTAATTTGAATGGTTCTATGGAATAAAAAGTGATTGGGCCATGTTATCAGACAGATCTGGGCTTGAATAACAGTATCACTGCCTGTGGTTTAACCAAGTGTTCTCTTCTTTGTCATCTCTAGAAAGGGGGAAAATGGACCTACTTTAACAAGACATTTTATATAAGTGAGTTGCCATTAGTAAATTACCCAGGACTCACAAACTCTTCAATATCTTACAATCACTTATTAAAATAAACAAGCATTTACAGTGTTCCTGCTGCAGTCCAAGTACTGTGCTATTCAAGGCATATAAAAATAGTAGTGTAGAAAAGAAAAATGGACAAATAAGGAAATTGCTGCTTTTTTATTAATAACTAAGGTTAATAATGAAGACCACCACTTTTGTTCATTGCTTCATTTATATTATGAGGCAGTTTTAAATTGCTATTTATTTAGTTTACCAAGTGCCTGTAACTGTTCATTTATTTAAAAATATTTTATGCATATACATATACCAATCACTATGTTAGCTAATGGGAACACCAGTGTATGCAAATAAGTAAGTAAATAAATAAATAAATAATAAATTTGGCTTTAGATAATGGCACTTACTGTCTGTCTGGTAATGTTATCAATCACTGCTGCATAACATACTGTACCAAACACATTGTGACTTCAAATAACCTGCATTTATTTTGCTCCCAAATCTTTAAGTCAGCTGGGACATGGCTGCACTGAGACAGTTTTGTTCCCTTTGTTGAAGTCAGCCAGAGGGTCAGCTGCAGATTGGTTTTGCTAATCTTGGCTGGGCTTTTTTATGTAACTGGGAACACGACAGAGATGAAACAGTAGACTCAAGTCGGCTCCACATGGTTTTTTATGCTCCAGCAGTCCTAACTAGGGCTTATTTATAAGCAGTCTTCAGGGAGTCCAAAACAAAGAGCAGAAATCCGCAAGGTAACTTAAGGAATAGGCTCAGAACGAACACACTCACTTTTGCACACTTGGCTGACCAAAGCATATTACAAGGCCAGTGCTGTGAGGGTGGAGTAGACTCAATTTGTTGGGAGGATTTCCAAAGTCACTTTGCAAGGCAAAGCAAATAATTGCAGCCATTAGTTTTCAAAATATTAAACGTTACAGTTGACACTGACATTAATGAATCATGGAAACAAATGTATACTTTGAATACACATAATAATGGTTTTCCATTTTATCGTTTGAAATCTAAGGACTTACCGTGAGCATGGAAATTAAATGGGTTAAAATTTACAAATGCTGTGCATTTTGTGTAATTAATTTCTCAGTATAGTAAATACAACAAATGTCTGGGGGAACTATAAAAAATTGATAGGTACATCTCCAGGCCTGCTTTTTATTTTCCACAACATTATGCACCAAACCTAAGTACTCATTCTTCCTCTAATGGGCCTGGTGATTTCTCTCATTATTGCCTGACTTATGTTCTTCCTCATCTCCATAATGCATGGTGCTGTATCAGCATAGCCAAGTCTTCCCCAGCCATCACATATTATTTCAAATTCTGTTTTTTCCATGACAAAATCTCATGTCCACACTCTCAATTGGACCTCTCTTTAATTTTCATCGACTATTAATTTATATAGCATATGATATGAAATCACTTTAATTTCACATGTAATTCTTTATGTATGTATCTTCTCTTTGCTACTAAACAGGGAGGTCCTTAGTAGAAAGGAATATACTCACCAACCATGTATCACTAAAATAACAGAAAAGTAATTTATAAAAATCCTTAAAGACCTAAAAAGATAAGAGCATTAGTCAAAGAGGCAGAAGTTCAATATTTCAATATAATTTTCAAAGCTGAACAGTGTATGCAGCGAAATAAATGATTTAGGAGAATGGGATAAGCAGGCTAGGAAATGTCTACAGAGGTGCAGAGGGAGACTTTAATAGAAATAAACCAGAATCTCACCCCCTTCACCCAACACAGATAGAACTCCAGACAAATTAGGAAGTGGAGACATGAGGTACTTGGGGCTTCAAGGCTGACACAAACCTCATTATTATCTCAATTTAACAGATGACAGTGACTTTGAAGAGGTTAAGTAATTGCCTAAGGCTTCACACAACTATTAATTCATGAGACTTGTATTAGATCCCCAAACTCAACATCTTGACTTACATTTAAGAAAACCTTTCTTTTATTTAAAACTTGCATTCCATTCATAGCCAAATCCTGTTAATTTTATTTAAACAACCTGCTTAAAATACATTCTTTACAATCCTCTATTTCTGTTCCGAACTTTTTTATATATTCGATTATAATACTTATGACAACAACAACAACAAGATGGAAGGGATTTAGAATGAGGATAAAATCTGTATGATCTAAACAAGTTAATTAATCATTATGATAATCAGTTTATTCATCTGTAAAATGGTGAAAATGAATCTGTTATGGACTGAAAGTTTGGGCCTTCCCCCTATTTCATATGTTGAACCCTGACCCCCTTAGGACAGTAGTTGGAGATGGGGCCATTGAGTGGTAATTAGAGTTAGATGAGGTCGTGGGGGTGGGCCCTCATGATGGGATTAGTGCCCTGGTAAGAAGTGACTCCAAAAAGCTTCTATTCCTCCACTCCCAAACAGAAGAAGTCACACAGAGTGAAGGCAGTGCCCTCTGCAATCCAGGGAGATAGTTCTCACCAGAACCAGATCGTGCTGACATCCTAATCTTGGATTCCTAGCCTTTAGAACTCTAAGAAAATAAATTTATCTTCTTTAAACCACCTAGTCTGTGATATTTATGTAAGGCAGCCTAATTTGACTCATACAGAAATATAATACATATATTTGTCCCTGCAAAACAAACAACACACACCCCCACTTTTTTTTAATTATAAAGAGAACGGAAAAGAGTTTTATTCGAGCCCAAGTTAGGACAGCTGCCCAGGATACACATTCTTCACCAAGAAGAGAGTGCTCTGGGGAAGTAACATATGGTACAGGGTTAAATAGGCTTGTTTTTTTTGTCTTTTTTTTTTTTTTTTTTTTTACATAAAGAGTTACAAATCTTCATGATGAAGGACATTCCAGAAAATTACAGACTTTATCCTATATTTTTAATATGTACAAGCCTGTGTGACTTTAATCTTTTGGGAGCCAAGAAAGTTGCTTTGTTTTTCTTTATGTTTGGCAAACTTAAAAAAAATTTTTTTTAATGTTTATTCATTTACTTTGAGAGAGAAAGAGCGAGAGCTGTGCATATGCACACCCACATGAGTAGGGGAGGGGCAGAGAGAGAGAGAGAGAAAGAGAGAATCCCAAGCAGGTGCAACACTGCCAGCTCAGAGCCCCACACTTGCTCTATTCCACCAACTGCAAGATCATGACCTGAGTCAAAATCAGGAGTCAGATGCCTAATCAACTGAGCCACCCAGGTGCCCCTAAAATTTATTTTATTTTATTCTTTGTATTTTTATTTATTTTTAATGAAGCAGACATACAACGTATTTTCAGGACAGAAATACAGCCCATGCTTTGGGGTTTTGCCAAATCATTTTGACCTTGGTAAATGTTAAAGTACAGCTTCTCTGAGAGTCAAAGATCAGGGCCCATAAATGTTAAGAGTTGAAAATTTCATCCCAGATTGGTTATAAAAATTAATTGAGATAATATCATTCCAAAAGCATTGTAACAAATGTATAGTAATTGATTTTATTTATTCTCTCACAGATAACTTTATACTCAGTATTCTGAGATAGCTCCCCCTTATGATATCTGTTATCTGCCCAAAAGTTTCCAATGGCAACCTACCGCCCAAGGAAGAGTCCAACTTTTAATGGCTGGTAGGGCACACCAGGTGAGTTAACAGGTTTGAATACTGCAGTCTATAGGGCTATTTTTAGTACAAACTAGGCAATTATAGAGTTAGTGGTTTCCATACAGGAGGAGAGTTATAATTTAATAAAAAAATTACCTATTTTTCTCTCTCTAAGCATATGAAGCCAAGCTATAACCTCAAATCTATTGCCAGGGTAGGTGCAGAGAGAAGACCTTCCTGGATTAATAAAAAAGTATTTGCAGTAACATAACCAATTCCAAACTATTTTGTTTTTACGTTTAACCCAAGTTTTATGTAAAAGAAGTTTTTGAAGTGCATGTAAAATAAGTTCCATCCATCTTAAAAGCAAATATCTCAGTTCTTAGAAATAATATTGGAATACTAAAATATATTATGAAATATTTAAAATATGTATATATATTTATTGTAATTGAAATGATATTTTAATATATAAAGGAAAAAACTGAAATAATATGGAGGGAAAGTAAATAATAGGCTCTTATTTTTTATTACATGTTTCCAATTCTTTATTTATATATTCTTGGAAACAAAACTCTATTTATTTGATTCAAGTTTCATATAAATTTTTTTCCCTTTTTTCATCTGGGAAGAACTTACAAAATTGTCCTGTGAGAGCTTTATTTTTGAAGATGGGAGAAAGTACTCTGATGAGGAAATTTTAGCCTGTGGAGCATAATCATCAAGGCTGCAGATTCCAGTATAAACTACACAAATACTAGCTCTGTGACTGTGGGAAATCATTAAAGGTGTTATCTCCATTTTATCCTGTATAAAATAGAGGTTAAATTAGTATTTATTACTTACAATTCAGTGAGAGTTTATATGTAAAGCCCTTTGGACTGTACCTACATGTGGTAACATGGCAATAAATGTTTACCTAGTGAAAAGTAATGGAATGACTCCATAGACATGTCCATTCTCACTTTAGTTAAATGTAAAAGCACATTTATTCATCAAAAAGTAGGAAATCCTAAGAATTTTCAAAATATCTAAAATAAAGTCAAAGTCAAAGTAGAGATGTAGAAACAGTCCTTTGTGTTCAAAGGCATTGTTTTAGTTATCTGTTGCGGTGAAATAAATCACACTAAAACTTAGCGGCTTACAAAATTTTCTCCTGATTTTCAGTATGGACTGGGATTTTCAGCTGAACTGATCAGCTTTAATCCTAGTATTGTGATGGTCACTTGTTCAGCGGGTGGGTGGACTGTGCTCAGCTAAGACTTAGGGATGTATGAACCTTTCTTCTCTTCCGTGTTTTCTTTTCCACATTGTGTCTCCCCATGGTCTCACCCACAGGGTAGCCAGACCAATTATGTAGGGGCTCATGCATTCCTAGAACACAAGAGCAGAATCTCCTACGTCTTAGGTCTGACACTTGAACAATATCACTCTTGTAATGTTCTGACTCAGCAAACCACAGCCCAACCAGAGCTTGTATGACAACAATCTATAAAGGGGCTTAACTATCAGGATATACAGCTCATTGGCAGCCACTAAAATAATAATGTGCCGCAGACATACTGGAAAGGGCGGTAAATTTATAAAGTCAATCAATGAATCATAGGTATCACCTCAGGCACTACTTGGGGGAATTCTTGTTATTGTCAGATTTTTTTACATCATTACATAAACCTGATATGTCATCTTAGTTGCCTTAAAAATCTCTCTGAAATATAATTTTTTTAAAAGAGTAAAAAAACTTGTATGAAGTAAATTTGAATACTAATTAAGTTGAAAAAGTTAATATATAAACTTTAAAGTATATGTTATAGATACTTTGTAAAGTGTATAAAAAATGAACTATATTCTATCTTATAAATGTATAAAATGAATTATATTATACCTTATAAAGGTAAAATGAAACTTCAATGAGCAAAGCCATGCAGATTTTTCCACTGCTAGAAAACAAATATTATCAGTTATTAATGTTTATAAATTGAGAAATGTCTTCTTATCCATTGGCTGATGAAATCTCCCTCAAAATTCTGTATTGCATTATATTACTTGCATTTAACAAATTAAAAAAGTGAACTCAGTTCTAAAGATTACATGGGATAGCAGACCTGATATTATTAAAGACTGTCCTACAGCATACAGATAATGGATAATAACATCAAAATATATGTTTTAAAGCATTACTGAAATTGGCAAAAAGCAAGAGAAAGAAGAGGAAGGAGAAGGAGGGGGAAGGGGAGCAGGAAAAGGTAAGAGATGGCAGATAAGGAAAAAGATAAAGAATGAGCTGAAACCTGAAAGGTTACTAGTAATTATTAATTGATTAATTAATTAATTGAATAAATACTTATCAATCATCTATTATTTTCCTACATACTATTCCAGACACTGAGGATCTATTGGTAGGAAAAAAAGATAAGGATCCCTGCTCCCATATACTTTATATTTTAGTGAGGACAAACAAGCATTAAATACACAAATAAGTAAAACATATAATATGCCAACAGAGGTTCATCTTGACTAACACATTAGTGTAGCAATCTACAATCTTCACATACCAATGCAAAGCTTGTTGGCCTGACCTTTTGAAAGCCAGAGAGTGCACTTTAAACCTATTTGACAAAATGCAAGGACAAGATCTATAAATACTGACAGGAAAGGAAAAAAGGTTAACTTTTTTCAATTCTTGTTAGACGAACTACACAAAGAAATGATTCATATTAATAATAAAACAAATAGTTTCTAAAAATAACAGTGTAATAAACAGCCCTGCAACATGACACATAATTTATAATATACTACATTTCGAAGGAAGTATTTATTCCCATTTTTCAAATGAAGATTATGCAGAAAAAACATAGCAGGTCTGAGATTATCCTCAGAAGGAACTGCTTGTGAGGCTGTTTGTTAGCTGGAATCTGGGGAACTTGGATTTCGAGGGAGTTCACCATTCTCAGAACTCATGAGGGGCTCATTGTACTTAAACTGTGTATGCAAACAATACGGTTTACATTGAATACTAATTTATCATCTGAGAGTCTAGAATTTTGGTATGTGACACATGTGCATTGAATAATGAGCTTTGTTGGTAGACAATATTTCACATGTTACAACTCACTGTTAGAGGAAATGGGCAAGTCTTGTGTGACTCCACTGGAAAAGGACACTTGGAAGCTTATACCTGGTTTCCTCAGGAATTTGTCTCGTGTGCCTTCTCCCTTTGTGTTTGCTTTGTACCCTCTTGCTGCAATTAGTCGTAACCATGCATGTGAGTGCATGCTGAGTCTGGTGAGTTCTTTTAGAAAATTCCCAAACCTGAGGTTGATCCTGGGGACCACTGACACAAAGACTCTGAGAGCTGAACTTATTTGTCCTTCCCCATGGTATCTGATTTCAAAGATTTCAATAATATGAAAACTCCTAGTCAACTGAGAAAATAGGAAATAATACTGAACAGAGTGATGGTAATATTACTCTGAAGGAGAAAAACTAAGGAGAAAAGGTAATATTACTCTGAAGGAGACAAACTAAGATTCTTACCAGAAGCAAGGTCATATCTATCATATACCTATTTCTCTGTAACAAATTTTTATTAAAAGAGTTTCTGTCAATGAGGTAGACAACCATATCAATAAGTTATTATTTAAAAATCACAAGTCACAATCCCTCTTTCCTCACTTTCTCCAGAGTATTTAAAGAATTTTTAAGAGGAACTTAGCAGGTCCTGTTCCTGATTAATATAAAACGTAACTTCAGAAAAAGCAAAGACCTTTTGCTTCTTGGTCTTCTCTTTTTAGTTTTCTAAAGAAATTCTCTGTAAACAGGAATAAGGAAGAGGATATGATGTAATCTTAGCCTCACGCTCAATGAAACACTTTCTTTCATTCCATTTTCTTCTTGAATCTGTTTCTCTAGACAACATTTACCTCTATTTTATCCAAAGTCATTCATCTTCCCAGTATGCTAAGCTTGCATAGCCCTTTGTGTTGTGACCTACTGATATCGGCTAATCCCTGTAGATACAGAGATCAGAGGAATGGAGCTGTGTTGGCAAGACCCAATGTCAGCCAACTACCCATGGCACCTACTTAAGAATATCAGGTCTCATGGGGGTTGGGAGGGCACTTGTAATGACCACCTGGTGTTGTATGGAGGTGTTGAATACCTATATTGTGTACCTGAAATGGATATTACACTGTATGGTAATTAACTGGAATTCAAATAAAAATTTAAAAAAAGAAAAAGAATGTCAGGTCTCAGTAAATGCACTAATTGTATTGTATACTTGTGCTCTGGATGTCTGTGTGTCGAGGAGGATATAAGGGTGAAAGGAAACATGAAAATAATCTGTGGAAGAGAGAGATTAGTGAGAGTATGAGGAAAGTGAAATAAAAGAGAAAAAGAAACTTCTGCTTTGGAATTTGTCCTTGGACTAATTTCACCTCCTGTATGCTCATTTTGTCAATGATTAAAGAAGGTCTTTGATAATTAAATAACTATGGCCTAACAACTTAAATTAAAACTTGTTGACAGTTTAATATTTACTTTCAATTATGATTTATATAATTCTTCGTTAAACAAATATTTGTAATGTAACTACATTTTGCTAGGTATTAAAGAATACACTATTCAGCAGATAATATAATTCTCTTAACCATGTATTAACTTTAAAGAATTAAATATATCATTTCGACATAAATTATTTGACTGTTACTAAAGCAGTCTCAGAAAAGTGTTTTGTTTTTTCTGGTGAATATCGGTGAAGAAAAAAGTGATCTTTTCCTCATGAGAAAATTAACAATATATATTTTTATTTCATGTCATGTTTTTAGTATGCTAAAACAGCATTTTTAAGAAGAGAAGCAGTTTCTTTCTTTATGAAATGCGGAAATAAAGATGAATGATGTGAGAGTTTATAATCAAGATGACCTTGACTTAAAGTTATTAAGTAAGTGTTGAATTGTGTTCAGAAATTAAGACATAATACCAGGTCCTTGGATTAGGAGTGTTTGCAATCATTCATTATTCCATAATTGAGGTCACTGGACTTATAAAATGTACTATGTCAAAATTAATTCAGTAATTCATATCCAAAGTCCTTTATGCACTTAGAAGCTTGAATTAAAGTCTGTGAATTGACAACAAAAAATTTTGTTTACTTTCTTCGTTTTTCCTATAGCATTAATGCTATCTAAAACTTTATATCATTAAAACATATATTCTTATTTCTTGAAAGTTTTTGAGTATTATATTTGTATGTGTTAATACAAATATATGAATTGTAAAGTTGAATATTAAACTCAGCTAGCATTTGAAGGACAAGATTAAATTATTCTGATAACTATTTATGATAATTTTACTCTTTGGCTATTGCAATTATAGAAAATAATTAGTTTAATTAAATCATTTTTATTTATAAACAAAGTATGGGATGGTATTTTTTTTCCTATGCTGTGCTTTTTATTCCTATGACTTATTCATTCCATAACTGGAAGCCTGTATGCCCCACTCAGTAAAGGAAACTTTTATGTCTTCTACTTTGTACTCAATTAAATTATGCATAATGGTTTTAAAAATTATGAACTAGTGTTAAAATAATGTGCTAATAAACCTTTTGATAAAGCCTTTATTGTTATTTATTATTTTATATAGTTATTAAAATATTCTTGCTCATTCTTATTTGATTAAAAAAACCCTTTAGACTTGATTATAAATTTTACTAACACTGTGTTATATAGTAAACTTTGGTAACATTAGCAGCTTTAGTAAACTCAGAATATGTCAAATATAAGCTAACATACTGGGTTGACTGGGAAAATTATCACTTTCTCTAATCATCCATATGCATGCAGTTTGCAGTGTGACTGCAAACCCTCCCATCAAAAAACGGAATCAATTTCCTCAGGCAGGCTTTGTGCTTTTCTTTGGCCAACAGAATTTTTCGAAGTGATGGTATATTAGTTCCAAGTTTAGGCCTCAAGAATCTTAGTACAATTCTACTTCCTATTGAAACTACCATAAGAACAAGCCTGAGCTAGCCTATTGGTAGATAAGAGTACAGGTGGGGGTAGAGAGGAATTGTCCAACTGAGAATGTCATAGAACAGTCAACATACAACCAAGACATGACCTCATGACAAGGGTGAAGTCAGAAGAGATCAACAGTCAGCCCTAAGAATATTCACAAGCCTAGACGATCTGCAAACTAGTGCGAAATAATAAATGTTCTTATTTTAAGTAACTGAGATTTGTGGTAGTTTATTACAGAACAATAGTTAATTGAGGTGCCTAGGAATGTTTTTGTTATTCTTTTAAAGTTCATTTATTTTGAGAGAGACAGAGAGAGTGTGAGTGGGGGAAAGGCAGAGAAAGAGGGAGAATCTCAATCAAACTCTGTGCTGTCAGCACAGAGTCCAAGTGGGGCTTGAACTCATGAAACCATGAGATCATGACCTGAGCTGAAATCAAGAGTTGGACATTTAGTCAACTGAGCCACCCAGATGCCCCTAGAAAAATGTCTTTTGTATAAACATTATGTTTAGTATACAGTTTGGAATTTTTTAAATTTTATTTTAGACAGAGAGCACAAGCCAAGGAGAGGGGCAAAGGTGGGGGGGGGGAGAGAGACAGAGAGAGAGAGAGAGAGATAGAGAGAGAGAGAGAATCTTAAGCAGGCTCCATGCTCAGCATGGAGCCCAGTGTGGGGCTCAATCCCATGACCCTGGGACCATGACCTGAGCCAAAACCAAGAGCCAGAAGCTCAACCAACTGAGCCACCCAAGGTCCCTGAGAATTATTTTGGAAATAGATTTTTTAAGTGCTAGTGTGAGACCCTGCTGACACATTTGTTATACGACTAAAGAGGTGCAGATATTAATTCTTTTGATTTGGACTGCACTTAATTGGATTAGATATCAAAGAAGGGAAAGAAAAGTGAAATACATTAAACAACTGAAATAAATAGATTTGGAAATTCCAAACTCAATAAATAAAACCAAGAATTCACTAGATGTGTTTAAAGGCTCACTGAACAAAATTGAAGAGATGATTGGTGAACTGAAAAATTGGAAGAAAGAAATATCCAAAATGAAAAGAAAAGTATTAGGAGTCATAGGAGGTAGAATCAAAAAGATGAACAGAGTAATGATTGGAGATCCAAAATGAGAGGAAGAAGAAAATATATCAGAACCAATATTTGAAGAGTCATTGCCTGGAATTTTCATGAAATTCATGAAAAATATCAAGATACAAATTAAAAATTACTATAATCCTATCAGAAAATAGCACTCCCCCCCAAAATTCAGAGACACATAATTATAAAACTGTTACAAATAAAATATAAAAACTAATTATTTTAACAGTAATTGACTTTAATTTTTTTTAGTTTTAGTTAATTTTTTTTTTTTTTTTTTAGAGACAGAGAGAGACAGAGCATGAGCCGGGAGGGGCAGAGTAAAAGGGAAACACAGAATCTGAAGCAAGCTCCAGGCTCTGAGCTGTCAGCACAGAACCCAACATAATGCTCAACCCACGAACCATGAGATCATGACCTGAGCTGAAGTGGATGCTTAACCAACTGAACCACCCAGGTGCCCCAGCAGTAATTGACTTTAAAATGAAGAGGGGCGCCTGGGTGACTCAGGCCATGATCATGATCTCGTGGTTCGTGGGTTTGAGCTCCACGTTGGGCTCTGTGCTGTCAGCTCAGAGCCTGGAGCCTGCTTCAGATTCTGTGTCTCCCGCTCTCTCTGCCCCTTCCCAGCACATGCTCTCTCTCTCTCTCAAAGATAAATAAACATTAAAAAATTTTCTTTAAATAAATAAAATGAAGAAACCGATTTTTCAATTGCATATGTGATTTATCAAAGAAAATATTGTACATAGGGGAACCTGAATTGAAATACATTTGTACTTGACTCAAAAGTTTTTATGTTCTCCTCTGCATTGTATTTCTCCACTTCATATATTCCTAGCCTTTCCAGATGCATTGCCCCTAATTGGTTTCTTTAACTTCACCTAAGCTGAATAAATGACAATTTTACTTTCCTTGTTTTCATATTTTTTGGTTTTGTTGTTTGAAATTGTATCTTCTTATCTTAGTGATCATCACTTAACATAAATTGTATGCAGAAAGTCATCTAATAAGTGCTGTGGATGATTTTTTTGGCCAGTTATAGAAGTTGTGTTTCTTTTTTTTTTTAAGTTTATTTATTTATTTTGAAAAAGAGAGAGAGTGTGCATGAGTGGGGGAGGGGCAGAGAGAGAGAGGGTGAGAGAGAATCCCAAGCAGGGCTCCACACTCAGCATAGAGCCCAATGTGGGGCTTGATCTCATGACCGTGAGATCATGACCTGTGCCAATATCAAGAGTTGGATGCTTAACTGACTGAACCACCTAGACACCCCTAGAGGTTTTATATAACATGCAGTAAAAGTCCAAAAATGCTGATGTTTTCCCTAAGAATTAAAGGAAGTAGGGAGATGAAGTAACAAACTATCATCTTTATGGTTGGCAAAGCAGAACTGGAGGGCACAGCTTGCATAAGCCTTCCTGCATTTTTCCCCTTGGGATATGCAAGTGGGGCAAATCATATCTGCCAAGCTGAAGTTTAAAACTAAAATGGTTTATATCACATAACATTATCATTATGACCATAATTACCATCTTAATCCACAAAAATGCCTGTATCAACATGATGTATATTATTAGGATGATGGTGTGCAAAATTACAATAACTTGATTTATATTCTAGTTTTTCCTCTTACTGGATACAGCTCTGAGCAAGTCACATAACCCCTCTCTCACTGTCCTCCTCTATGAAATGGGAATAAGAAAGGCTTCCTTGTTGTATAATTTTGTTTAATAAACAAAGTATTCTGTATGAACCACTTTGTGAGACAAATTATCACAGTATCTTACATAGGAAAGCCACTCAATAATTGTTAATAAAAATTATTATTACTATTTAAGTATAAAAATCTACCCATGAGAGATTATAAATGTATGGATACATAAAGTCGTAATAACATATAAAGGGTTTTCGAAGAATTGAAAATAAAGTTTGAATAAATGTAAAAATTAATGACAATTACATTGTATAGGCTATGCATTTTGGGGAATGAATCCATACTTAGAAAACTTGGGAAAGAAAGTCTTACAAAGTCATTTTTACCTTTGAGAATCTTTAGTATTGGCTCTCCAAAAGTGGTTCATCAGTTTCTGGTTTAATTGAGGAAATTTTTATCATAAACATTCTTGTGATAAATATAGGATGGATGATAGTTTGTTAATCATTTTGACACACTAAGATATATACATATATATATATATTAAATGTAGCAAACACTTTTGAATGTTAATGTATATATCATGTAGCAAAAGTATATATGACTATCACATCTAACCCTTCATACCTAATAAACAATCATAAGATACTAACATATTTTGGAATGTTTAAAGATACAATCATTAAAGATAAACTTAAGAAAGCATATAAATAAATTAGATACACTGAAGATAAATCAAATTATATCTACATAAAACACATGGTATATAAACTTTGCTGAACTAAGCACTTAAAATTAACATACACAAAAAATGAAAAAAATAGATGTAGGAAAGCATTATCCATGTTTATCTGACATTGCTTTACTAAGGCAGTAACTTTAATATTTAAAGAAAAATAACGCTGATTTTGGATTTAATACACTACCCTCTCAAAGCTACATTATTTAATTGAAAGAACAGATTTTATTTCAATTATTTTTGTCCCTGTGATGTAGTTACTCTATAAATCCTTAGTTTAGCAGTCACTATTTCAAAATCAGAAAAATCATGATCGCTTTTGTGCATCATTCTTGACAAGGTTTTAAGTCAAGTAGCATTAGTAAAGACTATATTATAGAAAATAGAAGTCCAAAAAAATTCTCAGACAGATTTCAGCATAATTTCTCACCACTTGATATAAATAAAACACAGCAGAGGCATCCCTTTTTATTGCCTCAGGGAACAGAGAAGCCACACTCAAAAGGAACTCTTCTCTTGGGACTATATCCAAGAGTGGCAGACAAATCTTTTACACTAGTACGGAAAAAAAACCAGTTCAGAGAACTCCTGCTGATGCATTCACACTTAATAAATCCAATTTTAGCAACATCCCTATTTAAATGAGAACAAATTCCCTGAAGCTTTTATTCCTCACCACCTTCCCTCTTCCATATCTTTATTTGAGACTTCCATTTAGATTTCTGGATAAAGTTCAACTTCAGCTAATTTAGTGTGCAGTGTTTGCCAAAACAAAAGAAAACAAAACAAACAAAAAAAAACCCCTTCCAATACATTAACACAGAAAGTATATTTGCAAGCATCCAATATACCCATCTTGTTTTCTGGCCCCCGGGCATAAGCACTACCTGAAAATTTTCTTTCCCAAGAGATATTGCTGGGTACATTTACTTGTCATTACAATGGATACTTCTTTAATAAAGAAATAGTTCAGAATATCTATTCAATCACATCAGTATGAGTTTCAGATATTTCTTACCTTCTAACTTGAGAGATTAAACCTCAATGACACAATAAAGTTCTTTAAAGAACAAATAAATAAATTATTTTATTGTTCTATTTGAAAAAAAGCAATTACTTGGCATACATTTATAAGCTGGAACAAATTTCCATTCACTAAAAATGACAGTTTCTTAAAATAATAAGTTTAGCCCTCTATTTTCTATAATACAGTCTCTAATAATTCTTCCAGACTTAAGCTTTTATATATTCTAGCCCTTCCATTCCTAGGCATTTATACTCACACAAAAATTTATCCACAAATTTTCATAGTTTTATTTTTAATAGCCTCAAATTGGGAACAACCTAATCATCCGTCAACAATTGAGTAGATTAAAAAATTATGGTATATCCATAAAATGGAATGTGACTCAACAATGAAAAGAAATTAACTATTGATAAACACAAAAATGTGAAAAAATCTGAAAACAAACACAAGCTGAGTGGGAAAAAAAAGACAAAAATGAGTACATGATGTACTATTTCACTTATATAAAATTCTAAACAATGTGAACTAAACTATAATGATGGGAAGATTAGTAGTTGTGAGTAAGAGAATTGGGAATGGTCTCAATATATTCATTCGGGGTTGGTGAATATATTCATTAATTCAATTGCAATGTCATTTTAGGGGTTTATAAATATATCAAACAATCAAATTGAAAAAAATAATCAAATAGTATACTAAATTTGCACAGTTAATGGCACATCAATTATACTTCAGTAAAAATATTAAAATGGTGGGGCACCTCGATGTCTCAGTCAAGTAAGCATCCAACTTCAGCTCAGATCATGATCTTATAGTTCAAATCCTTCATCGGGCTCTGTGCTGACAGCTCAGAGCCTGGAGCCTGCTTCCGATTCTGGGTCTCCCTCTCTCTCTGCCCCTGCCCTGCTTGTACGCTGTCTCTCTCTCTCTCTCTCAAAAATAAAAAAAAAAAAGAAATTAAAAAAAACATTAAAATTATTTTAAATATTAAAATGAGTCATTAATTAACATGCTAAATATTAGTCAGTGGATGTACTTACAAATGAATAGGAGAAACTATGAACATGGATAATTTTAATTATAAGTTAATGTATAAAGGGAAGCTACAGTAAATCATAATATTAAATATTAATATTAATCATATGTATATATATCCTATTTGCTAAAAATTATTTTGTTCTATTTTAATTTATATTTTTTTACTTTTTTTCTCTGCTTAATAAACCAGGTATGGGGGAGTTGTTATACATTTTTAAAACAGCTTCATAATTCCAGAATCAGTAATAAATGTGATACAAATGGAAACTCTTTGGGTTTTAAAAAATAGGCTGCCTTAGGAATTAAGGAATGTGCTTGCTGTGCATGATAAGCACCTGGTGTTGTATGAGGTGTACTATATTGTACATCTGAAACTCATATAACACTGTATGTTAACTAACTGGAATTAAAATGAAAACTTAAAAAAATAAAATAATAAAATAAAATATCATTGGCCATAAAAAATAAAAATAAATTAAAAATGCATTGCCTGTACATCTGTCATTATTTAAATATGGAATACATCATATAAACACAGTACATAAATGCCCATACTTTAGTTTTACTATCAGCAAACTACTTTATAAAAATCAACTTGACTATCATTGATACAATCATATCATCTGCTCATAAGATACTTAACAAATTTATCTAAATATAAACTCTTCAGTTTACTTGCTATCAATGGAGCATCTATACTGAAAAGTTAAAAATGGCATCAGAAAAGGCATATTGAAAGAACAGTGAAATATATGGTTACCAGGAAGAGAGAGTAACCTTTGTGTTTTAATAATAAGTATCTGATTAATTCCAGACCTCTATTTCAATTCATAGCTATAATCTTGTATATTTTGGCTTGATTAAAAAAAAGACTTAATGAAACATCAAATGGGGAGTAGAGAGACAATTTGCAATCAGAACTGAATTATCCACTAACGCAATTCATTCCACAGATTCTTAGGATAATGTACTCTTCAAAGCATATTTACTGATGTGTTGCTGATAAAAAAAATCCACCTTCTGGAATAGCAAATTGGTTATCACCACAGGTAACAATAACAACAACAACAAACAACTTTTGCTGGAATTAAATAAAAATTTCTGAGCCAGGTTTGACAATATAAAAAATGTGAAAACTAGTGGACAATATGAAGATATGGATAAAATATTTCAGAAATAAATGCAGATTTGTAATCACTGTTTGTTCCACTAGGAGAAATGCACTTAGAATAATGTAATATTAACCATAACTTATTTTAGAGAATAGTCAAAAAGCAAAGATACCAGGAAGAACTTATATTAAGTTGTAAAAAGTAGAGTCTGAGTTAACTAGGAGAGGAATTCTCTTATTGAGAGTTGTAGAAATAGTAGAATATTTAGACTTCCTTTTCTTCTCATGAGAGAATGAATGATCAATGGATTTAGTAGGAGTATTGTCTCTTACGTCCATCTTAGATGTATTTTTTTTTCATTTCCTAAAACTGATTTTTTTAAATGAAGTGTTTCTTTTTTTTTCTTTTTTTTTTTTAGTTTTTTTTTTTTAAAGAGGGGGAGGGAGAGGGGAGAGAGAGTGAAAGCTCATGAGCTGGGGAGGAGCAGAGAGAGGGAGACACAGAATCCAAAGCAGGCTCCAGGCTCTGAGCTGTCAGCACACAGCTGATGAGGGGCTCGAACTCACAAACTGCAGATCATGACCTGGGCTGAAGTTGGCCGCTTAACCGACTGAGCCACCCAGACACCCCATGAAGTGTTTCTTGTAGTCAGCAATCATTTGCCAAAAACGATAATTTTGTCACTAGTAATTCTATTTACTTTAACACGTACACACACACACACACACACACACACACCTTATTGTTTAACTTGTATATTTTATTATCAGGTTAATTGCTGAGGCACTATAGGGACAATTAAAAATTAGAGACTCCTTTTGATGTAGAAACATTCATGAGTTGTTGAAATTTTTGGTTTAATATTTATTATTATGAAATTGTGAGTAGAATATTTTCCTATGACAAATAAATAAATATTTGTAGATAACCTGTGCCTTTTCAAGTCCCCCCCCTTTGTATTTTTAAATTAGTTTCCCAAAGATTTATCTGCAATATACTGTTATTCATCACTTGAGTAAGGAACTTTCTTAAAATTAAAATTTGCCTACAATCAATACTGAAATCCTAAACCTTGTGAGGAAAAATGCTTCTTACATAGTTGATACTATATGATAATTGCAGAATGATTATAATAAAGTACACATTATGGAATTCCAAAAGAAAAACCAAACTTTAATTTAGAGGAGAACAAGGTATATGTGCAGCTGCTTATGTGGACAAATAGCTTGATATGTTATTTAAAGTTTGTTCACACATTCAAATGTCTAGATCATATAGGGACAATAATAATTTATATCGCTTATTACATCTATTTTTGCTATATACAGAAAATAAATTTCACAACCCTATATTGACTGTGATGGACAATGCTTGTGCCATATTGAGAATGACAGCTGAGATGAATCAAGGACAACCGTGCAAGCCAAGTTCAAAAGGAACTGACTTGATGAAGAGCAATTTTACCACAGGCCACAGAGTGCACCAGATCATTGAATGCAAGCTCTTTAGAACTGCCTGTGTTCATCCACAATTACATAGGAGGGACAGAAGTTTGGGAGGTGGGAGGGAAGTCATCACATTTAGAACTCCAAAGCATATTAACACTCTTTCTGCAAAGCTCACCGTATTTCATACATGCTTACCTCAATGCTTTTTGATAAATTGCTTAGTCAAAATAATACTTGAGAATGTGCTAAACAACTATAGTTGTACTTTAGTTGTCAGTAAATAGAAAACTTTGATCATTCCTTACTGCACAACTGTGCTCTGGGTGATGATGGAGTTAAAGAGGAAACAAATGCCTGATTACATGGTGATGGTGTAGAATGTGACACATTTTAACTGTGAGTGTTTTGGGGGAATAACTTTTCCACTCACCTTTTGAGTTTCCAGTTCAAAAGTGGGTTCTCAGTGTGGCTTTCTCTAAATTCAAAGATTAAAACAGGTCATGGAGCGCTAGGGTGGCTCAGTGGGTTCACTGTGCCCTAGAAAATTTGTTTGCCACATATTAGACACTCAGTACATATTTGCCAAATAGCTTTATGAATGGATTTTATAAGTGAAAAACTAGAAGGACCACTAGTTTAATATACAAACTATACATGTGCAATGCATTATAATTATGGAGCAACGTATAGCCATTCATATTTAGAGTAAGTTGTCCAAAACTACAGAACCAGGAATCACAAGTTTAGGTTTATGCAAGAGCTATCACTAAAATACGCGTGTCTCAGAAAATTTCTCATGGAATTATGGGGGGAATTCATTAAGATAATTGATGTAAAACATTGTGTACCATTCTTGGCAAGTATTTCATATAAGATTTAGTAACAGACATTAGTAGCAGAAAAAAAAAAATGTGGCAGTATAGTTTAACCTGCCCTTCCATAGATGTGACTGTGTTGGATTTGGAAACATTCCATTTTCCCTGCTTGCATCACGTTTCAGTATGGAAAGACTGCAATTTCTCACTGTTCAACTCAGGAATAGCATGTGACCACAGTGGCAATGCAATGTAAAAAGATGTGAGTTACTTTGAGGCAGAAACTTCAAGAATCAAGGGCAGATGTCCCTTCTCCTCTGCTATATTGTATAGAAGTATTCAAGATGGAAGCTGCTGTCATTTATCCTATAACTTAGATGACACTGAGAGGACCAACCAGTGACCCCAAATGGAAATCAACTAAAAATGGGAACTACTGTTTTTATAAACTTCTGTGATTGTTAGACTGTTTTCTAGAGCAGCATAATGTAATTTAATCTGACAGATTTAGCAACCCTCCTCTTATTTAATTAGAGGCATTCAAATTTTGGTGGCAAGATTACATAATGAAAAAAAATAATGCTAGTTATAGCGTCTCAAAATATGATCTAGAAATCTTAGAAGAGCAGTCTTGAATGTCCAGAATTTAAATTTTCAAAGCAGGCATTTTTTTTTTTAAACAGTGAAGTTTTGAAAAACCTCGCCTTAAAGGAACCATATTATAAAAGTTTATACTGTAAACAATGGATGAGAAAGAAAGTAAATGAAGAGCCAGGCTAGCACAGGGAAGGACTCACCTAGAAGTGAAGACAGTGTATATATAGAAGCTAGTGAGGACTAGTGTTTAGTGTAGTGATTCTGCCAGGGTACATAGGAACACCCTTCCACTCAAGATAAATGCATAGATCTGAGATTAGAGATGTGCTCAGGGCATTTGAGGTGGTCTGAGCAGCATTGCGCCTTGTCTGCAATTAACCAGTACCAGAGTGATGCAACACTGAGGGCTGGTACATGGTGAAGCTCTTCTAGGTTGACTCTCTGAGAAAACCTCTACTTCCAGCCTAGATGTCAGATGATTAGGGCCACAAAATTGACTACAGGTAGTACAAACAGAAGAACCATAAGGTTTTCAAAAGAACCGTGAGAAACAATAAATTGTTATTTTATATTTAGTACTATTTTGCTATGCTGTGTAATTGTCAGCTAGGCCTGCCATAACAAAATACCAAAAATTGGGTGGCTTAAACAGCAGAAATGTATTTTTTCATGGTTCTGAAGACTGGGAGTCCAAGATCAAGGTGCCATCGGGATTGGTTTTTCATAAAGTATTTCTTCTTGGCTTGTAGATGGCTAACTTCTAGTTGTGTCCTCAGTTTTGTTTTGTGGTTTTTCTGTTTCATTTTGTTTTTGTAGTATTCTACTTGTCAGTTCGTTTATGTCTTTGCCAAAATCACAGACTTAATTATTATAGCTTAATTGTTATAGCTTTATAAAAAAATGGTATCCATGCAATTTCCTCCTTTTGTTAGATTTTCTTTATTTTTTAATGTTGGCTTATTCAGAAGTAATGTTTTTAATTTCCAAAGCTATTTTTCCTCTGGGTTTCTTTAATTATTTTTGCTTAATTGCATTGTGGTCCTAGAATGTTATTTGTAAGATACAAGCCTTTCTGTATTTGATATATGATCACTGACAGCTTTCAGGCCTCACAGCCCCCTTCCTGTATTTGCACTGTATCTGGACAAGCAGATAAAACTTGCAGACTACTTGCAAACACTCATGGTTGGGTTCTTTCACAGGAATCCCTACCCTGATCCCCCATCCTAACCACTAAACCAGGAAGTCCCATTGTGTGAGTAGTAGATCTGTTCATGCCTTCTTGATGCATTGTGGCATCATTGGTCTTGACATCCAAATCATTTTGAATCCCTGATAATTATGTATCTTTTACAAATCATATTGCTTTTTACTTAGAGTGTCCAGACCCCCTTTTTAAAAAATATTTTTTTTATTTTTGGAAAGAGAGAGAGAGAGAGACAGACAGGAGGAGGGGAAGAGAGAATCCCAAGCAGTTTCTGTGTTATTAGCGTAGAGCCCGACATAGGGCTTAGACTCACAAACCGTGAGATCATGACCTGAACCAAAACCAAAAGTTGGATGTTTAAGTGACTGAGCCACCCAGGTGCCCCTGTTTAGCCCTCTTTCAAAGCATTTCTTGAGACACACACACACAAAAAAAAACCCCAACAAACTATTAGAAATTATTGCATATCTGGTAATATTTATTTTATCCATTTCTTTGATTTGCTGGTTCTCATAGTAAATACTTTTCTTAAAGTTAGGTTCCTCAATAAATAATTTGTGTTTGTACAATGTGATGAGTATATATATATATATATATATATATATATAATCTAAAGGCATATTATATGCATATGTATTATATACATAGTGAAATAATTACCCCAATAAAGTTAGTTTGTCCATAACATATAACACATCCTTAACCTCACAGTGTTACCAATTTGTGTGTATAGTGAGAACTTTTAAGATCTATTCTCTTAGCAACTTTCAAGTATACAGTATACAATACAGCATTGTTAACTGTGGTCATCATGCTGTAAATCATATCCTCGGAACTTATTCATTTTACAGCTGGGAGCTTGTACTCTTTGACCACTTTCACCCATTTCCCCCCTCACATCCTCTTGACCCTGTCAACAACCGAACTACACCCTGTTTCTGAGTTAAGTTTTTTTTTTTTTTTTTTTTTGATTTCACAAATAAGTGAGATCATACAGTATTGGTCTTTCTCTGACTGATTTTACTTATCATAATGCCCTCAGAGTCCATCGTGTTTTCCCAAACAGTAGGATTTTCCTTCTTTTTATGTCTGAATAAATATTCCATTGTGTATATACCCAGAAATAGGATTAGTGGATCATAAGGAAGTTATACTTTTAATTTTTTATGCAACCTCCATACAGTTTTCCATATGCCACTTTGAATTCCCACTACGGTATACAAGTCTCTTTTCCTTGACATCTTAACATGCACTTTTGTCTCTTTCCTTTTTGATTATAGCCATTTTAATAGGTGTGAGGTGATGTCTCATTGTGGTTTTGATCTGCATTTCCCTGATAATTAGTGAAGGCCGCTCTTAAGCAGCCACCTAGTGGGGGGGAAACACTGCACGTGATGGTCTTTCCCTAAAACACAACTTAACCTTCTATTTGTAAGCTACCTTTTTACTTTCATTACCACATTGCAAAATGTTGGAAAGCTCTCTATGCAGCACCCTGGACTCTTTCAGGAGAGTCATAATCATAATGTATCTCCTGCTGCAGCAACTAACAAAAGGCATATATCCTTTGGAGCAAGGTTATAAGGAAACATCGTTTCTTGTTTGTTCCACTACACCCACAGTGTCCTTAGGGGCTCCTAACAACATTTGTGATATGACTGCACTACCATTATACTCTAGATAACAGATTATAAGTCTAAGTATTTAAGAGGTATTCTTGTTGTGTTCAAATAACCTAGCAAATACGAAAGTCGCCAATATAATTGAGTATTTTTTCACTTGTGCTTTAAAAGGTGCTGCTTTGTTTTATATTTTCAATACAATTTGTTTGTTTGTTTGTTCGTTCGTTTGTTTGAAGTAGTCTCCACACCCAACACTGAGCCCATCACGGGTCTTGAACTCACGACCCTGAGATCCAGACCTGTGCTGAGATCCAGTTGGAAGCTTATCCAATTGAGCCACCCAGGCACCTCCCATTTGATTATTTTTATATAATGTTGAAAAAAAGAGATAACCAAACACTGAAAGGAATTTGGTTTAAAATAAGGCATGATTTAATTCTGACCACATTTTTTTTGCTATAATCTAAGTGATCATTTATATTCTATTTATAGCTATAATAATTATTTCAACGTTTATTTATTTTTGGGACAGAGAGAGACAGAGCATGAACAGGGGAGGAGCAGAGAGAGAGGGAGACACAGAATCGGAAACAGGCTCCAGGCTCTGAGCCATCAGCCCAGAGCCCGACACAGGGCTCGAACTCACGGACCGCGAGATCGTGACCTGGCTGAAGTCGGACGCTTAACCGACTGCGCCACCCAGGCGCCCCTGTTATCTATTTTTATATACAAATTGATGTATGATAAAGTACGTGTTTAATTTAAAATATAGAATAACAACGAGAACCTTGCAATCATGTGACTTATAATTAAAATTACAATAATATTGGTTTTATTGGCCTTTTGAACAAAATACACAGAAGTAATTCTTTTGGTCAGAGGAAAACGTTGGATTAAAAAATTATCACATGGATGCCTGGGTGGCTCAGTTGGTTAATCATCTGACTTCAGCTCAGGTCGTGATCTCGCACTTCATGAGTTCCAGCCCCGCATCGGCCCTGTGCTGACAGCTCACAGCCAGGAGCCTGCTTCGGATTCTGTGTCTCCTTCTCTCTCTGCCCTTCCCCGCTCACGCTCTCTCTCTCTCTCTCTCTCTCTCTCTCTCTCTCTCTCCCAAAAATAAATAAACATTAAAACTTAAAAAAATATCACAGTAAATATTACCATGAGGTCATTTCTAAAATGTATAGAATACGCCTATATACTAATAAAAATATATATTTTAATGGCTAAAAATGTGTACGTATAGAAAATTTGCTCTATCATTTTTATAAGCATATCTGATACATTTAGTGCCTAAGAAAGATTGTGAAATCTTCACACACACACACACACACACACACACACACACAATGTCTTCTGAATTAGAAGTTAAAATAAAATATAATGCACTTAATAGGGATTTTTATAAGATTTATATTCTGGTGGGGGTATATTTAAGTAAACATATTTTTTCTTAAATCTTATGCTTTCAAAGATTTTCCTGAAAACAAATGAACATTGTTAAATAACTGAAGTTATTTATCTTAAGGGATTTCAGTCAATGTAATCTAGCCAACAAATGAGCCTAGGTATTGAAACTAGAAAAAGCTTAAGTGAACTACCGACTCAAGCATAAAATCTTCGACAAGATAATATTTAGGCTTACTTACTCAAATGAAAATGGGAAAAAATGCTTGTTTTAAAGGATATAAAGTAAAATTATATTCTGAGACAATATACATATGGAAAATATCATTTTCTTTTCTCTCTGTATATCTATATTTTCTCAAAAAATTACTATACCACTATAGCTATTTGGACACACTTCTAAACTGATACTTTTTTTCTTAAATAAAGTTTAATTATTTATTTTGAGAGAGAGAGAAAGAGGGAGTGTGTGTGCAAGCACGAGCAGGGGAGTGGCAAAGAGAGAGAATCCCAAGCAGGCTTCACACTGTCAGCACAGAGCCTGAATCGGGGCTTGATCCCACGAAACGTGAGATCATGACCTCAGCCAATATCAAGAGTCAGACCTTTAATCAATGGAGCCACTCAGGCCCCCTAAACTGATACTTCTTACAATAAAATGAAACTATAGTGTTTTCCCTCACTTGAAAAATAATAATGATATATATATATTTATACAATCTCTGATAGCAAGATATCTATATCTGTATCTATTTATATCTATATCTATATCTATATCTATATCTATATCTATATCATCTATATCTAAAATCTCCAGTGCACCTTGCATGTTGAGGACAAATAAAGCAAGCCTAATTTTATTTTAGTAAAACATCTCTTTATCTGAATTAAGGGTTAAATAAAACAAATTTGGATGACACTAAATTTTTTCTAATGGAAAAAGCACACAAAAAAGTGAGAAAGTATTGGTTGCAATTCTTCAAAATCGGTAACTTGGAATAATAATTCAAATCATGGCACATTTCCTTAAATAAAAACATTTTTGTTTGTATTTCAGTACTAAAATTCATGTTTTCAATTAATTCACATCTTCATCTGTTTGGCTGAGAAATTTTCCAAGTTTGAGTGAAGCCTTGTCACATATTCAGATCATTCTCAGTGGTTTTCATCCTTGTCTAAATACTACAGTCATCTGGGAAGCTTTATAAATTACTGATGCCTGGGTCCTACCCCTCGAGATACTGATTTAATTGGACTGCGATGCGTCCAGGGCATCTGGGTTTTTAAAAGCTCCCAAGTGATACAAAAGGGCAGCCAAGGGAGAGAAATACTGATCTAAGAGATTATTTTGTGCAAATAATAGGCATGTTCACGATATTTAAAACCTTCAAACTTACTGTATTTTTATCATCATTATTTCTACACAGCTGCATCAATATTTTAAAATCAATTAGCCAATAACCTTTAAGTCTACCAGGTAAGATAGATATATTTAACACACTTTCTCCCTGATCAAAGAGTATAATTTAAAACAAAACGGTTGATGATGATTTCCCTTCCACCTCAAAACATAAGTATGGTGTATTTGTTTGTTCTTTATTAAAACACAAATCACTAAACAAGTTGGAAACGTTAGGACTATACTATATGCTTTAAAACTACTTTGTGTGGAATTCTGTAGTGCTTAGAGAGCCATTTCCCAATGGGAGGCTCTCCAGTGGTTCATTATTATTAGGTGTTCTGTTAAAGTAAGTGTAACATCTACTCATTATGTAATGCTTCCTATGAAAGAACGCTAAGAGCCCCCAAATTAGTGTTCTACTAAGGTATTGTTTTAACGATGGCAATTATCACTGATGGCAATGTGACTTCTTTTCTGAGTGAGAGTAAATAGTCTTACTTTGAAGAATGTTAAGACAGAGCATAATGATTCATATTAATGAAATAGCCTGATAATCTTGTCAGATGAACTGTAACACCTTGTGGGCCTATTAGAAACTGTGTTAACTTGTTTCTCTTCCTATTTCCTTAACGAGTTTTAATTTATGTCAAGTAAATTTCCCACACTCCGTTAGACTGAGGTCAGCTCTGGATATTCTCACTGTTGTAACAGAAGCATCAGGATTCAGAGCTCTGAAATGTGTCTCTAGCATACTCCCTAGACACATGCGCAAACACACAGACACACATGAACACCACAAAAGGGAAGCAATGGCCGCAGAAAAATTCAAAACCGACGAAAAATCCCCACAAAACAACAAAATAAACCTCACTGCAAACAATAAAATCCGACACATATAGAAAAATGGGATACAAGTAAAGGTTAAAGAAGCACTACTGTTTATAACAGATAGCTAAAAATAAACTCAATCATGCATCAAAATGATTACTAAGGATAATGTTTCTCACCCGGCCCCCTCAGCTCGAGTATATGGGTACAGGAATGAAATAAAGGGGAGAACTTCTTCCTATATTCCAACCTTTTCATTGGTTTTTGATTTGGGAGTGGACAGGTATGTCTCCCTAGGGGTTTTTAGAATTGATTGCCATTTACTTGGGCTGGTCTACTGTAGCACTATGAAGATAAACCCTATATAGCCCATGATTCTACAATCAGATGATCATACTTTCAAATGAGTACAGCCACTTTCACCAATCTATATTTCCAAATGTAAATTCTTTAGAATGATGCATTTACATCCTTAGATAGTGGATTATAATTTACTCTTTTCAAGCACATCTTTTTTTCAAGGGTGAATGCACAGCATTTTATATTTCTAAAAACAAACAAAACCAAGTGAGCATGGATTTCAAAAATTTTACTCAAATTAGCATCAAATATTAAAATATTTTTATTTTATTATTATTATTTTAAACATTATCCTTTCATTCATTCAGCCTTAAGATGTTTACTCAAAGCTTCCTAGCAAGGTAACTTTGGGTGGTATTAATAGAAAGAGATTTTCTTTCACAGATATAAAAGATATATTTATTAATACACTCAAACTATTTACTAAGTGGCTACATTTCCCAGGAACTCTTCTAGCTTCTAAGAATACAGCAGTGAACAACACAGACATATTTCCTTGTCCTCGTGAATCTTACAATCTTTTGACCTCCCAGTAGATAATTTTCAAAAACTTCTGAGGATAGAATTATTCTTAATGATGTAATTATTATTTAATCCTTACATTCCCCTAAAAATTTTCACTTAAAACAGTTATTGATATTAACCCTGAAAAATAAAAAATGCTTTATTTAACATAATTTCTCTAATGTTATATATAAAATAGAACTATTAAAAATAAATTGCAATATAACAGTTCTATTTTATAATTTACAACCATAATAGAGCTAATTGGAAAAGAATCTTACCATGTTCCCTATTTGTAACAAACGTAGTAAGTTTATTATCATTCCTAACATGCTTTGTTGCATATAACAACCTGCAAAAAATCAAGGACTAACATTGCCATTTTGAATTAAAAAAACAACAACAACAAAACAAAACTTTCCATTTTATGGTGTCAAATAAATTGCAACTGAAAAAATCATTACATGGTTCCTTTACTTTTTTAATTTGAATTTTTTCATTTTCTTATTTTAAATGTAGTTGCAAGAACTAGTCGTGTTTATATAATGTGCCCACCATATAATTTTGTAAAAATAAGTAAGGTCTTATTATATTTCTGGAAGTTGATTTTTCTTACCTCTAACTAGTTATTTGAATTGCCATTGCCCCTTTTTTTGTAGCATCAAAACAGAAATGGTATCCGAGAGAGCAAGGAAACCTTACTAAGAGCATGGGACAAGGCACTGATCTGCCACTGTAATAGCATGATAATTTCCTTTTTTTAAAAAAAATTATTTAATGTCTTATTTATTTTTTGAGAGGGCATAAGTTGGAGAGGGCAGAGAGAGAGAGGGAAAGAAGATCCGAAGTGGGCTCTGCACTGATAGGCTGATAGCAGTGAGCCCAATTTGGGGTTCGAACTCATGAACCACAAGATCATGACCTGAGCTGAAGTTGGACTCTCAACTGCTGAGCCACCCAGGAGCCCCTAGCAGATAATTTCTTAAGTACACAAGGACTAGGAAGACAACTATGGGATTCCAATGTAACAGATGAACCATATTTATAATCAGGGTGCTATTACCAAAGAATCTACCTAAGGGGTAGTATAAAGAGTGCCACCAGAGACTCTGGGGAAGTATTTAGGGCAGGACAGTTCACTAGCTCACCAAGCCCAGCTAATCTGGGATCACGAAATACGTTTTGTAATACATCTGCCTTCTAACACCCATCCAAAAATTTAAAATTCATCCCATAATGATCTGTGGTCTAATTCATTTTTTTTGACACATTCTTATGACACATTAAACTTTTCATTGCGTTTTAAATAATTTCTTGTCAGGTAAATTGTAATCATTGAGATCAGATGCCATATGTTCCTAAGCTGTACTCACAATACCTAGCACGGTAGTATGTATATAATATTAATTCTACATATACCCCATGCTTCCCACATGGTCTTTAAAATCATCTATCATCTCTCTTGCACCCATACTGTATGGTCTGGCGGTGGGCTACATACACTCTTTTTCTCTCATCATAGCAAACAGACCAGTATACTCTACTTTACCCAAACCCTCAGCTACTTTGAAGCTCATGACAGTAATCTATGCCAAGTATTGTCACTTTTTTTGGTCCAGTTATTGATAGATTCCCCAGTCCAACTCCCCTCAGTTTCTGATAATTTGGTCACCCAGTTCATTGTGTATCTCCAACACTATTCTGTCACAATTTTCAAATCCACATCCACTGTGTTTCCCTTTCTTCTCTTTTTTTCTTTCTTTTCTGCTTTTGTTTTTATTTGAAAGTGAGTGAGCACGTACAAGTAAACATGGTGCAGGGGCAGAAGGAGAGGGAGAGAGAGAATCTTAAGTAGGTTCCACGCCCAACGTAGAGCCCAAAGCACGACTTGATCTCACCACTGTGAGATCATGACCTGAGCCAAAATCAAGAGTTAGACACTCAACCCACCAAGCCACCCAGGCACCTCATACACTGTGTTTTCAATATCCAATTAGACACAACGTGTTTTTAAGAATTCTCCTTCAGCGACCACTCAGGGACATCAAATCAGTCAGTCCAGTAGCAGCTTATTCTTCCTCACTGTTTACTATATTGATTCCATCTTCCAGTCAATCTATTGATACTACCATTGTTTTCTCTATTCTCCATGGCCTCATACCTGTCTTCCTTACGTACCTGACTTAAATTCAATGATAACTCATTTCAATCTCTCATTAGTGCATAAAGTCTCAACACAATTACCCACTGCCTCTTCTGTTTTATTTGCTGAAAAAAAGGGTGCTATTAAATTCAGTTATCTGCTCTAAGTCATCATTAAATAAGTGAACTTAAAAGATAAGAACTTATAACTATGTTGAGTGATCTTATTTTAACCTCCTGACCACAGAATTCAAGGGTGTCTGACGATCCCACCCTTTTTCCTACTCCATTCACTCTTCCGTTACTCTAGAAAACTATTTAAATTATTCTCTGTCCTATGTAACTACAGCATCTTCTTGCAGATATACATCCACGGTTATTTCTTATTTCATTGTCAAAGTAGAAGAGCTATGAAGAAAACTACTGCATTTTCCTTGTCTTCCTTTTCCATCATCAATATTCTTGCTACTTGGTCATTCTCACTTGCATAGAAACATATTATTGTTTCTCCTAGCATAAAAGCAAAATTTAAAAACCACATAAATATATAAAATACTCTTTACCCTGCCTCTTCCTCTATCTAGTGCCTGATTTATCTGTCATGCTTTTCAGCAAAACCCATTGAAAGGATAACTGTACCTATTGTCTGAATTCCTCTCCCTTCTCTTTCTAACCAACTCCAATCAGCTTTGCTTTTCTCACTCCAAAGAAATATCACATGCCATCATCCCCTCCACTCATCCAAATCCAGTGGTCAATCATCAGTTCATATCTAAGTTGACTTAGTCAAATTATTTCACACACTGCTATCACTTCTACTCCTTCTAGAAACACTTAATTCCCTGGACTATGACACCATTATTCATCCACTTTGTTTCTATGACACTGGCAGCTGCCTCTCAGTCTCCTTTGCTTATCCTTCCTCATTTTATGGATCTCATACCTCTGGTATTATTATGTTATTTCTTCATTCACTTTCTAAATTATCCCAAACTGTCCACTGCCTATAAATGTCATCTGTAGATTTGATGGCCTTGATATATTCACTCTATTCCCAGTTCTGTCTCTGTGTCTGGCACATCATAAGTCCTTATTAAATACTTTTTGAATGAAAGTATAGATGAATGAAAAGTGCCTGGGTGGCTCAGTTGGTTAAATGTCCGACTTCAGCTCAGGTCATAATCTCACTGCTCTTGAGTTCAAGCCCTGTGTCGGGCTCTGTGCTGACAGCTCAGAGCCTGGAGCCTGCTTCGGAATCTGTGACTCCTCCTCTCTCTGCCCCTCCCCTGCTCACGCCCTGTCTCTCTCTCTTTCAAAAATGAATAAACATTAAAAAAAAAAAAAGGAAGTATAGATGAATGAGACCTAAAATATCAGATATTTTGATAATAGGCATTTTTGAGACTCTTAGTGGCAGAGCCAGGGCCAGTGTTTTGACTTCTAATATCGTGATGAGTCGACATAAGGAAGTCATTCTTTTCATTCCAAATTTATTTTTTAAATGCATTTTTTTCTTTACAAAATGGCACTTGTCAGATGATTGATGTGCTGAAGCTTGAATGTCAGCCATAAAACATTCCATTTGTAGGCAATATAACACTTAGAAATATTAAATTTCTTTTTAATTTGGAGAATGGATTAAATGACTTACAGGGTCAGGATATTTTCCAATTTTGATATTGTAAGATATGAAGTTGATAGAAATACATATAGATGATAAACAATATTACTTGTGCACAGGTTTAAACAATTAAAGTAGAGCTTTAATTTTTATTTTGGACTAAAACATAACTGTAGTCAAGTTGGGAAAATTATTTAAATCTAAGTCTCACTTTCCTCACTGATAAAAAAAATATTATAGTAACTTTCTCAGTAGGTTGTGAGAATTAAACATATTAATGTACACAAAACAGAATAGTATCTGACATATTAAAAGTTCTTTAAAGATATCATCATGATTCTATTATGTTATCAGCTAATCCAAGTTGACATTAAGTTAAAATTACATTTATTGAGTACATTGATGGCATCAAGATACCTTAATGTTGGAATATATTTAGATTTAAATTGCATTATAGAGAGTAGCTGGACCAGATCTAAAGTATGCCTTTTCTGATATCTTTTCAATGTTCATTCTTTTAGTAGCAAGTATATGGTATTTATTTATTCTACTTATTTTTTTATGTTTTACTTGAATCATAAAATCACCATTTGACTTCAGAATACAGTATTCCTGGATTAATTCCTGTTTTATAGAACTGTCTGTATAAGGAAAGAATAACAATACACATTAAACATAATTATGTCGTAGTCTATCCAGATCAGTCTGTCAGTTTCCAAACTGCCTCCCTTGACCATTACTGTAACATGTTTCTGCAAATGTCAAGACATACCTACAGTTTCTTTAGTCACAAATCCATTTTTAGTTTTGACAGTAAAAATATTTGCTTATATTCAGGAGAATATTTGTCTTTTGATCCTCTATTCATTTACCTTCCATTCTTCAAGTTTATCTTGATTGATTTAATTAATTCTCTGTGAAATGAATCTTTTTTAAAGCCTGAAGCATTTTCCTGTGTTTGTTACAACTGTTTTAAGTGAATTTAAAATGTATGCTAAGTACATCAATTAGCAAGAATTCTGGTACAATATATGGTGACTTCTGGAGAATTACTTATTTTAGAAATATACTTTGTTTATTAATGCATACTGACTTAGAAAAGCATTGCGTCATCTCAAGTGTTGCTTGAATAAAATTTATACAGTAATGAGTCACCTTGAAAAACTATGCCAGATGGTGAAGGAACTGAGAGATAGGAGCACCAGTTAGGTTAATGAGAAATGCATTGATGATTCGAGGACACTTGTCTGAATTCTTAGAGCAAGTTTAAACAGTACAAGTAAGAAGGAAAGCTTCACATTGGCAGGATAATTTTTTCTTTACCATCTACCAAGCAAATAATTATGCCGTTTCCAGTATCTTCCACTAAGAAAGTAGATCCATGTGATAACTATTTATTGTTTTCAGTGAATACAATAAGATAAAATATAGAGAGAATTAGTGAGCATAGCTATAAAGGGATGAAGTTAGCTATTAAAATATCAATTTATTTTAATATATCAGGGTTTCTTCTCAGTTGCTGGAAATTTCACCTCCTCTTTATCACAGCAAACTTAATAATTTGCTTGGTTCAAATGTGTTTTCCATATACTTAATTCAGTTCCCATGATATGTCTCCACATGTAAGGAGCCAGTTATCGGGTAGATAGTTTAATTCAAATGAGAGTTCAGAAATTAGAAATTTAGCAAAATTTCCAAACAGCTTGCATCAGGGAGTCCTTCAAAGCCAGCATTAAATAAATCAACTCATCAAGCTATGTCAACAACTTTTGTTCTCCTCATTTATTCCATGAGGAGATTGAAAATCCATGAGATTTGTAAGGTTTTGACCATGTTTGCATCTTCTGTATTTTAATGAAATCTTTTCCCCTTTCACACGAGTACTTCCAAAACAAATTCATCATATTTTAAGTCTCCAATACATCTGGTTTTAGTAAGTGAAAATTATTTTGTCTTTTTCTTAAAGTTCTTAAAATATTTGTTCAATAATTCTAGGTACAATGATATATGCAAGCATATTTATATACTGAAAACTCCCAGTACCTTTCCTTGCCTTATTTTGTGGGAAAATGTACTGTTTTGAAATTTTGCTTGAGATCTTCATGAAAAATAAATCACTACTCAGCCATAGGAAAGAATGAAATCTTGTCATTTGCGACGATGTAGATGGAACTAGAGAATATTATGGTAAGTAAAATAAGTCAGTCAGAGAAAAACAAATACCATATGACTTCACTCATATGTGGAATTTAGGAAATAAAACAAATGAACAAAGAGGGAAAAAGAGAGAGAGAAGCAAACTAGGAAACAGCCTCTCAGCTATAGAACAAACTGATGGTTACCAGAGGGGAGGTGGGTCCACGGGGAAGGGATGGGTAAAATAGTTGATGAGGATTAAAGAGGGCACTTGTCGTGATGACCACCAGGTGATGTATGGCAGTGTAGAACCACTATATTGTACACCTGAACAACAATATCATACTGTATGTTAACTAACCAGAATTTAAACAAAAACCTAAAAAAAAAATAACTAGTAAGTTATGTAGCGAAATTTCTTTTCTTGTCATCTGTATATAACAGGAATTGAATGATAAAAGTAATTTTTCCTATGGATTCAACAACTCTTTTTATATCTTTCTCCACTATTATCAATATAGTCACTAAGCAAATTATTCAACTTACTTCTTTCCTCTAGGAGTGATGGTTCCAAATTTTAGGAACCATGGCCTTTCTAGGAAAATGTGGAAATTTAGTCAGGATACTAAAATAAACAATTCCTATTATACCAACGGGGCAGGGTGGGGGGGGGGGGACAAGCCATGTTTCCACAACTCAATTTTTAAGTTAAAGAAAAAGCTATGGATTTGGGGTATCATGGGAAGTGTGGAGAAAGATTAGAAAGTTGAGGAAATACCCTGAAGAAGTAAAAAGCAGGACAGAGATGGGTCAAGGTAGGCTTATTTTTTTGTTTGTTTGTTTTGTCTCCTAAGCTGTTAAAAGCCTCTAAACTTATATATTTAATATAGACCTACATTTCTCCTAAAGCCTTGGAGCATGATTTTATTCTGCCATAGTTTGTTTGGAGAAAAAGTGATTTGAAATAATGAGCTCTTTTACATGTGACAGTATTCTATGGATAATTAAAGTTTGTACTATTCGATTTTTAAGTAAGCAAAGAAAACTGCTGTGAGCTGCTGTAATTTACAATTTCATATAATGGTGCTTTCACAGATATAGTTTGGATTCTACTTTTAGAATATCCAGGAAGGTGGATATGTTATGTTTATATAGAAAATGGCAGACCGTTACTTGAAGAAATGGAAGAATATGACAAATGAAGAATTAAAGAACCTCATTTTCGAGCTCCTAATGTTTCCTTGAAGATTATGCCTAAAGTAAAAAAGCAATATTAGTTTTTCACCTCATTTCACTGATGCAGTGGTAATTCACAAAAGTGCTTCTATGAATTGTGAAAGTATGTCCAGGTGTATGAATTTGAAGGCATCCAAGCATTCAGATTTTGCTTCAAACTGCATTTTTTGTTTATGTCAGAAAACCTTTGAGACACAAGTGGTTAAATGAAGAATAATTAGAAGCAAGGTGAGATTGAATAAGCATAATAGAAGTACAGAATGATGCCTCAACACTTTCTGGTAATGAATATTTATTATGTTCTTTTACTGCTTGTACAAACATGTATTTCCGTGTATGTTTGGTTAGCTCTAGTATTTGAAATAAGTTTTTAAAAGCTTTAATGTTAATACCTAACTTCCATTTAAAATATATCTTTATTTAAATGATTCGTTCCATTGTAGACATTATAACCTTTTACTATAGACCCCGGGCTCTTCCACAACGTTTAGTTAAATTTTTTTGTTTTTCTAGAATGCTGAATAGTTCACCAATTTAAATGAGAAATATCAAATTTTAATCTTGGTTTCCCTAAACTTGCAATATCACAGTTATTCTTTTTTAAGTTTATTTATTTCTTTATTTTCAGAGAGAGAGGAGAGTGAGAGAGTGTGTGGGGCAAAGCATAGAGAGGAGAGAGAGAATCCCAAGCAGGCTCCTCACCATCATCAGGGAGCCTGGCCACTGTGGGGGGAGGGGGAGGGGGCGGACCAAATCCATAAACAGTGAGATCATGACCAGAGCCAAAATCAGGAGTCAGAGGTTAACTGAGCCACCCAGATGCCCCCACAGTTAATCTTAAGATAGCAACACAATGAAAAAGAATAAAAAAAAATATTAAAATGGCACTATTTGAATTTAAATTCCATCTTTATAGCATAAAAGGAAAGTAATGGTTCTCATATCTTGATAATATATTTGATGATCCTCAAAGTTTTCTAAAATACACGTTCTTTGTTTACTTCTTTAACCTATTACCATTATTCTTGCTTTGTGACTTTATTTATTCTGAAACCTTAGTCATCACACAAAGGAAATATTTTTTTCAAACCTGTATTGCATTAATATACTTTGAATTCCATTATATGTTGTGGGTAGCCTCTGTACATATATATGCCCTTATATTTACTTTATGTTTATTTATTTTTGAGAGAGAGAGACAAAGATACAAGGTGTGAGCAGGGAAGGGGGGCAGAGAGAGAGAGGGAGACACAGAATCTGAAGCAGGTTCCAGGCTCTGAGCTGTCAGCACAGAGCCCAACGTGGGGCTCGAACTCACAAACCAGGAGATCATGCCCTAAGCTGAAGTCAGACGCTCAACTGACTAAGCCACCATATAGTCGCCCCTATATATGCCTTTATCTTAATGGAAGTTTGTTTTAATAGCTTTATGATTAGATTTTCTAAATATTTACCTATTTATTTTTTTCTCAAAGTTTTTGCATTAGTGTCTATGGGTTACTGTCTTTTCCAATTAATTTGCTTTTTTGCCTTTGCTGTTCCTCCTTGTATAATATTGTCATTATCCTTTCCTTTGAGTTATACTAAGTCTTTAATTTATTCATTGTATTTCTAAATGAAATAATTCAAATATTGACTTCATAAATGTGCACAGTTCTGTGTACATTCTCTATATTCTCCACATGTTATATGACACAGAGAGTTTTCTTTTTAAAAAAAACTTGTCAGGTTGTACTTTAATTTTTTGTGAAATTTTCAAACAGATTCTAAAGAATTAGAAGAGCCAAGTTAATTTAATATTTGAGACCATACGTTACCATATATCAAGGCTTTCTATAATGCTACAAAAATTAAGTGTAATATTAGACAAAATAATAGACAATAATGGAGGAGGAAGTCCAGAAACAGACTCACCCCTATATGCTTATATGAAATATGAAAAGAAAAGAGAAAGCATCACTTATTTTTTCATAAGTGGTACTGAAGAAATTTAATATTCATATTAGACAAAAGGTAAACTTTGAACACTAGCTCATACCATAAAAAATGTTCAGGTATATCATAAACTTAAATATGGAAGCTAACATATAAAGCTTCTAGAGGAAAACATAGGAAAATATCTTCACATCTTTGGGGTAAAGAGATTTATTAAATAGTACACAGAAAAGATTAAACCTTAAAGAAAATATTGGAATATTTGGATACAATTAAAATTAAAAGTTGTTTCATCAAAAGAACCTTGAAGAGAATTAAAAGATGGGGTGCCTGGGTGGCTCAGTCAGTTAAGTGTCCAACTCTTGATTTTGGCTCAGTCCTTGATCTCGCAGTTCATGGGATAGAGCCCCATGCTGGGTTCTGTGCTGACAGCACACAGCCTGCCTGAGATTCTCTTTCTCCTTCTCTCTCTGCCCCTCCCCTGCTCACATACTCTCTCTCTCAAAAGAAACATACTTTAAAAAGAGGGTGAGAGAATTAAAAGACAAGCCACAACTGAGAGGTGATATTTGCAATGCACATATCTGACAAAATGTGGGTAGGCATAACCTCAAAATAAGACAAAGTCATATAACCTTCTGAATATATATGTTAGAAGGATATCTCCCCAAATTTAAGTAATTTAAAGTGCAGCGAGATACTTTAAAATATGCTGCAACTTAATATTAGTAAATAAATATCAGGGGAAAATACAGAATACTTGTTTTCTTTATTATTTAGGCTCTCTATAAGTTTTAGTTAACATTACCTTAAGGTAAACAGAGAGTATTCATAAAAGAGTGCATTATGTTTAATCTGGAAGCCTCAATGAACATTAATAAATAGCGGGTAACATAATTACAATGTAAATAGATGACTCAAAGATAGAAAACATGTATATATATATCCAAATTCACAAATACCTATAAAACACAAACACATTTGCATATATTCTAAGAAGGATGCAATAATAAGAAGAAAAGTAAAACTATTACAGGAGTATTGCAGCTACTGGCTCATTGTGTTAATGAATAAAATAATTATAATTTAAGATTGGAAAATACTTGTGTTGTTAAACCTAACGTGAAGGAAAAGTCAGTAATAAAATGCAATGAATAGAAGAGATAACAAAGAAAGATGACAGGTCCATTTCAAAGATAAGTCACCTTTGCTTAAATGACAAATGAAAATGAGCTAACATTATTAGCTTTTCACTGATTTCACTGAAGTTGTAATTTCCTTTTTCATGAAAATGTTATATTCCTTTTTCTTACTTTGTTTTATTGGCTCCTTATGGAGGTGTATATATGTATTTGCTGTATATTATACCCATACTGATATTTTATGTATAAATTTAAAACATTTAATTTTGTTATAATCTTAGAAATTAAATTGTTTACTCTTATAACTGCAAACAGTTGTAGATGAAGGAGGAAGCTTCCTTATTATTATGTGTTTATTAGCTATTAGATATTGTGTAACGGGGGGAATTTTTCTTAATATTTATTTATTTTTGAGAGAGAGACCGACAAAGTGAGCAGGAGAAGAGAAGAGAGAGAGGGAGACACAGAATCTAAAGCAGGCTCCAGGCTCTGAGGTGTCAGCACAGAGCCTGACACAGGACTCACACCCACCAACCCAGAGATCCTGACCTGAGCCCAAATCGTACGCTTAACCAATGGAGCCACCCAGGTTTCCCAGCATGAAGGGGTTAATAAGATTGAGAGACTGAGAAGCTTTGCAGACCTTTTCGATGGTTAATAAATATAAAGGGAGAAAGAAAGGAGATAAGCAAGTGCTAAGGAGAAGAGGCCAATGTAAAATTCCCCAGCTTTTGGTTGGAACCCAGAAGGTCTTTAATGTACAACAACACGAATCAGAAATAGCCTTCACAGGAACAAAGATTTAACTTTGAATCATCTCAATCTCTGTTTGATTCCTGGGATCTGTGAAGGCCATGTGATTGAGAAAAGCTAAAGTAGTCTTTAACTTTAAAGGTACAATGTTTACCATTCCATCATGTATATTTAGACATGCAAGGAAGAAAAATGCAACCAAAATCATCAAAAACAAAACAAAATGTAAAGATAGATGAACAGTTGTACAAAGCATTTATATTTTTTTCATATGTGAAAATTAAAACAGATATGAATAAAATTCAAAGGAGGGGCACCTGGGTGACTCAGTAGGTTAAGCATCCAACTCTTGCTTTTGGCTCAGGTCAGGATCTCACCATTTGTGAGCTCCGTACTGACAGCATGGAGCCTTCTTGGGATTCTCTCTCCCTCTCTTTGCCTCTACCCTGCTCATGCCCTCTCTCTCTTTCTCAAAATAAATAAACATTAAAAAAAAAGTTAGCATTGGTAAAGTCTTACTAATTCTACCTGAGATTCACTCTTTTACCAATCACGTTTTCTTCTTTTCACATATGCTTCTTAACCTCCCCCATGGTCCTCCGCCAAGTTTGCAGGATCCACATAAGAGTGAAAACATATGGCATCTGTTTTTCTCTGTATGACTTATTTCGCTTAGCATAACACTCTCCAGTTCCACCATGAGGGAGGGGAAGGAAAAAAAAAAGTTAGAGAAGGAGGGAGGCAAACATAAGAGACTCTCAAAAACTGAGAACAAACTGAGGGTTGATGGGAGGTGGGAGGGAGGGGAAAGTGTGTGATGGGCATTGAGGAGGGCACCTGTTGGGATGAGCGCTGGGTGTTGTATGGAAACCAATTTGACCATAAATTCCATATTAAAAAAAAACCAAAACAAAAGAAATTAAAAAAAAAACATATGCTTCTTAGAATCCACACAACTATTTCCCATTTTAATCCACTTTACCTTTTAGTTTAATCTAGACTTTCCTTTTTATTTGAAAAGGGCTTCCTTGGGGAAAATAATGTTTAAATACTGTAAAATTTACAAAATTCACTAGAAGCGTTTTAAAATGACGGGATATTTTATTTGCATGCTATACAGAGTGATGAAGATCTCTTAAAAATAAAATACAATAATTTGCATAAGTTCTCAATATTTGTAAAATAAGCAGCTTTTGTATGTTTCTTCCTAGTTTCCATACACTTAATTATTTTTAAATTATTAACATATATTTTGAAATGGATAACACTCAGCATTTGGTATCTATGGACTCAATCATTTTAGCACAGGCAACGCAAGAGAAGGTTCTTTTTTATGCCTACACTGCAGACCTTTTATGTCTGTGACACACTCTGAGTCAGCCCCCACTGCTGTACTCACCACACCACATTTTAAATGACTGTTTCCATGTATAGCTTTCTTCAGTTCATTTAGTGTGGTGACACGAGTGCTCTCTCTCTCTCTCTCAAAGTAAATAAACATTAAAAAAAAGATATGTAACATTATACAATTATTAAGCAAAAATAAATAAAAATTCCTTTTCCCTTTAAGTGAAGGGATTTACCAAGAACATTGATAAGAAAATTGCTTTTTAATTTCTTCCCAAGTCAATCTTCATAATTTATACATTTAAAAAGTAATTTCCGATAGAAATTGAATTGATAATCTTAAAAGGTATGTGGAGGGTTGCCCGGGTTGCTGGGCTCAGTCAGTTGAGCATCCGACTTTGGCTCGGGTCACGATCTCAGAGTTTGTGCATTCAAGTCCTCCATCAGGCTCTATACTGATGATGGCTCAGAGCCCGGACCCCACTTCAGATTAAGTGTCCCTTTCTCTCTCTTCCCCTCTCCCACTCATGCTCTGTGTCTCTCTCAAAACTAAACAAAACCATTTAAAAAAAGTTTCAAAAAAAGGTATGTGGAGAGTCACCTGGTACATGTGAGTGTTCTCTCTCTCTCAAAGTAAATAAACATTTTTTTAAAAAGATATGTAGCATTATACAATTATTGAGCAAAAATAAATTTAAAAAGTTTCTTGGCCCAATCTGGAACAGGGGCCCAAAAAACATACCAGGGACATAAACCCAGTCCAGCCTGAACTGCTAGTGACCAGGAGCTGGGTGTGTTCATCTGGGCATCCCCAGCTCCCAGCATGCACTGTGCACCCTTCAGGGACTAAAGGGAACTTGCAGTGAACTGTACATCTAAAGTCAGAGGACGCTGGGTGTGAATCTTGGTTTCGCCTCTTTCTCAATGGTGGTCTCTGACAAGCCCTCAAACCCCTGGAGCCTCAGTCGACTCATCTTTTATTTTAATACTTTACATTTGTAATATTTACATTTAACCTTATTTTTTGGCATGTGAGAAGCTGTACTTACTTATGGAAAAACTTGCGACTCTTGGTGCTGGTGATAGTTTCACGGGTGTATACTGACTCCCAAACTCATTCAGTTGTGTAGGTTAAACAGAGACAGCTTTTTACCTATCACATTAAACATTTTTGTTACATTTTTATGTTCTCAGGAAAAGACTGGTTATTTTGTAGCCATGATTACAAATAACCACCAGATTCCATTTTAAACCTGTTTATTTAATTGGTGACCAGCCTCAGTGTGATCATTGGGTGCTTTGACCAGATAACACACTTCTAATGTTTATTTTTGAGAGACAGAGACAGAGACAGAGAGTGAGTGGGGGAGGGGCTGAGAGACAGAGAGAGAGAGAGAGAAAGAGAGAGAATCCAGAAGCAGGCTCCAGGCTCTGAGCTGTCAGCATAGAGCCCGACTCAGGGCTAGAACTCACGAACCATGAGATAATGACCTGAGCCGAAGTCAGAAGTTCAACAGAGGGCACTCCCCACCCCCAACCCCACCCCCTGATAACACACTTCTAAAAGTGACAGCACCATACTTTTGAAAGTGAGTCATTTTGTTACAACTTCACTGTGGTGAATACACTGCCAACCAATCAACAGTCTCATCTGAATAACCACACCTCCATAGCTGGCATTAACCAACACTCCCCTTTGAAAGGCCACCAATCCCTAAACTTGCTTCTCTAAACCCTATGTTATATTACATCCCCACTTTGCAAAGAGAGACTTCATTGACAAAGAAGTAGAACTCTCCTCTACTTGAGTAGGTAGTGCATTTAGGCTTTGTTTTCCTATGTTGCTACTGCCTCCTACTCTTTCACCTTTCAATGATATCACTGATGATTTTTTAAGTACAGTTAAGATTTCTCCACTTTTTCGTATACACATTTCAATAAAAGTTTGTAGGACAAATGATACCCCCTTAAGTTTCTGGGAATTTTCCAGGAATACTTAAGGACTCAAGGTAAGGAACACCTTAATGCAGTCCAAAATTACCAGGAAGCTTTTGATAACAAAAAATGAAGTCAAATATGACATTGGTTTGATATATTATGTCACTGTATTTTCTGTTAAATAAAGATAATTTCTCACAGAGCAGGTTTGTTAAGAGCTGGAAATAGTAACAAAAGTTATACAACAACAGCATTGATGAAACACAATAATGTTCGCCTTCCTTATAAAGGGTCAGTTTCATTGCTCTCAGGGTTTGAGTGGATGTGTCCACCATCATAAGTAGACCCTAAATATCCTAAGTAAGTCTATGATAAATGATTACATACCCAAGGTTTGCTGTGTGTCATTTCTTACTGGATGTTGTCAAAATCATTCCAGTTGTCCAAACTGGAAAACCATAAGCAGATTTGACAATCCCTCACCTCTTTCCCTCACAAATCAAATCCTAGTAACCTATCTTTTGTAAGTGTAATTTATAAATGTCTCCCAAGTCTATTCATTTATTTTGAATCACATTGCCACCATGCACAACTGAATTCACCATCATTTTATGCCTTGGTATAGCCACAATTTTCCTGTTTTCCATCTTTTCTTTAGTATACAAATATTCCTAAAAAAATAATTACTTATATTGTAGTCAGTGTTTTATTGAAACAGACACGTCATTCTCCTGTCCAAAACCCACAGGTTGGGGGCGCCTAGGTGACTCAGTCAGTTAAGCATCTGACTCTTGATTTTGGCTCAGGTTGTGATTTCATGGTTCTGTGAGATCGAGCCCCACATCAGGCTCTGTGCTAACAGTGTGAAGCCTGCTTGGGATTCTCTCTCTCCCCCCCAGTTCACGTGCTCTTTCTCTCAAAATAAATAAATAAACATTAAAAAAATCTTTATTTTATCCATCAGATAAAGTAAAATATATTTAATAGCATATGAAAGCATAATGTGGGGTTGCCAGAGGCTGGGGGAGGGGATGGACAAAATGAGTGAAGGGGCTAAAAGTACAGTCTTCTAGTTATATATGTCATGGGGGTGCAATGTGCAGCATGTATAGTTAGTAATACTATAACCACTATATAAATAGTATGATATAATCATACTATAGTTAATAATACTATATTGCATATTTGAGAGTAACTAAAAGAATAGTTTCTAAAAGTTCTCCTTTATGAGAAAAAATAAATGTATACGTACAGTGTCAGATGTTAACTGGACTTATTGTGGTGATCATTTTGCAACATATACAGATATGGACTCATTACATAGCATACCTGAAACGAATATAATACCACAGGTCAATTATATCTCAATAAAACAATATTAAAGCATGATGCTATGTAACTCCCCCTTTTTATATGAATCAAGATCCTTTGAACATAGTTACTTTGTTTAATTCCTTCCTACTATATGCCATCTTCATCATGTGCTTTAATACTGCACCTGCTTTAAACACACAATAAGTTCTCATTACTGGTTTATTCATTCAATAGCCATTTATTTTTTTTTATTTTTTTTTTATTTTTTTTTTCAACGTTTATTTATTTTTGGGACAGAGAGAGACAGAGCATGAACGGGGGAGGGGCAGAGAGAGAGGGAGACACAGAATGTGAAACAGGCTCCAGGCTCTGAGCCATCAGCCCAGAGCCTGATGCGGGGCTCGAACTCACGGACCGCGAGATCGTGACCTGGCCGAAGTCGGACGCTTAACCGACTGCGCCACCCAGGCGCCCCCATTCAATAGCCATTTAGATTGTGAAAGCATTTATGTTATTCTTTTATTTTTCTTGTTATATCACAGAACTTTATTTTATACCTTATATCTGAAAAATACTGTGGGTTTGTGTATTAGTCTGCTAGGGCTACCATTACAAAGTACCACAAACTAAGTGACTTCAACAATAGAAATTTATTTCTCACAGTTCTGAAGACCAGAAGTTCATGATCAAAATGTTAGCAGATCTGGTTTATCCTAGGACCTCTTTCTTTGGCTTTCAGATGATTACCTTTCCCTCTGTGTCCTTATTTGACCTTTCTTCTACGCATGTAAACCCTTGGTGCCCCTCCTTATTCTTATGGGGATACCATGTATATTGGAATAGGGTCCAACTCTTGTGCCTCATCTAATTTTAGTTATCTCTTTAAAGGCCCTATCTCCAAATTCAGTCCCATTCTAGGGTACTAGTCATATGTTTCCAACATATAAAGTTGAGGGAGATAAAATTCAGTCCATAAGAGGGAAAAATTCTATCAATTTTTATTTACTTGAAAACATCTTTGTTTCTGGGCACTTGGGTGGCTCAGTCCGTTAAGCGTCCAACTTCAGCTCAGGTCATGATCTTGTGGTTCACAGATTCGAGCCCTGCTTCAGGCTCTGTGCTGACAGCCCAGAGCCTGGAGCCTGCTTCAGATTCTCTCTCTCTCTCTCTCTCTCTCTCTCTCTCTCTCTCTCCACAGTATATAAAAACATTAAAAATAAAGAAAATATCTTTGTTTCAGTTTTATTATTGAAGGAAATTTTCCTCCACTGATGAATTCTAGGTTGCCATTCATTTTTATTCTGCTATTCCAGGGTATATGACTCTGTTTTCTGTCTTCCTTTCTATTTCTGTTTGTTTGGTTTTTAATTTTCTTTTGAGAAGTTGGTGGTAGGTGTCGCTGTTGCTTACTTCAAGATAATGCCTTTTGCTTTATCCTCTGTTTCCATACGGTGAGGAAACCTGTAGTTTCCCTTGCATTTATCTTGAATGGGGTTCACAAAACTTCTCGAACACAAGTCTTAACACCTTTTCATCAACTTGGCAGAATTTTACTATATATCTCTTCACACATGTCATCCGTTCCATTCTGTTTCTCTTTTTACTCTTAGATTTCAGTTTCACATGTATCATACCTTTAATCTATCCTTCTCCTTCTCATATTTTTCAATATTTTTGTACCTCAGTGCATCGTTCTCTGTATATGTAAGTCTGGGAATCTTCCAATTCACTAATCCTTTCTTTGACTATGTATACCATGCTGTTAAACATGTTCATTATATTTCTTTAAATGTCATTTATGGCTTTTTGATTTCTGGAAATTTTATTTGGCTTTATTTTGATTTGGTAACTTTATTTTTTTTTTATTTTTTTTTCAACGTTTATTTTATTTTTGGGACAGAGAGAGACAGAGCATGAACAGGGGAGGGGCAGAGAGAGAGGGAGACACAGAATCGGAAACAGGCTCCAGGCTCCGAGCCATCAGCCCAGAGCCTGACGCGGGGCTCGAACTCACGGACCGCGAGATCGTGACCTGGCTGAAGTCGGACGCTTAACCGACTGCGCCACCCAGGCGCCCCTGATTTGGTAACTTTAAAAGCCACCATTTTACCATTTAATTTTTATTTGTTCTGTTTATATTTTCCCCCAAATTGTTCTCTTTTTATGTCCTTTTGAGTTAATGGAGTGGGTTTTTTTTTTTGTTTGTTTTTTTGGTTTTTTGCTTGTTTGATTGTATATTATTTTGAGATGCCATTTCATCTCTGTATTGGCTTTTTAAGTTATCCTTTCCAGGGGAGGGAAGGTTGAAAGGAATGAGCTTTAGACTATACATAGAATACCTTCAAGTGGTATTTCACCCCACATGCAGTATTAGAACTCTACAATGGTATACTTCTGTTCCCCATCTCCCAACCTTTATGCTGCTTTTGCCATAAATTTACTTATACAAATGTTGTAAACCTCATAATACATTATTATTGCTGCTGCCTAAAACAGTCAATTACATTGTAGACATACTTTTAAAGTACTTTATAGTCCTAGATATGGCAATTTTAATTTGGAATAAAAAAAATTTTTTAATAAAGGTAAAATAACACTTTTCACGAATAGCATAAGATCTAAGTATTATAATCACTATAATTTTACCTGTTTATTGTATGTTTATTTACACAGTTTATTGTATGTGATATATTTACATTAAATAACATAGTAATTAATCTTAAAGTGTTACTAAAATTCTACTGGCCATCTAGGGGAGTCTGGGTGGTTCAGTCAGTTAAGCGTCCAACTTCAGCTCAGGTCATGATCTTGCAGTTCACATATTTGAGCCCCACGTTGGGCTCTGTGCTGACAGCTCAGAGCCTGAAGCCTGCTTCAGATTCTGTGTCTCCCTCTCTCTGCCCCTCCCATGTTCCCTTTCTCTCTCTCTCTCTCTCTGTCTCTCAAAAATAAATAAACACACAAAAAAAATAAAAAATAAAAAAAATTCTGGCCATCTAAAAGATTGTCAGTACACTTAAACATTAGGTTTTAATAATTCTGCTATAGGAATAAATACAATTAAATTTAGCAACAATAGCCTTATTGACTTTATTTTCATAAGTTTCAAACTGTCAAGGGGTACAATCTTTTACTTACAAGATAAATAAGGTAGGGATCTACTACCCAGCATAGTGGCTACAGTTAATAATACTATACTGTATATCTGAAATTTGCTAAGAGAGATCTTAAGTGTTATGACTGATAAGCGATTGAAGCAGGAAAATGATCACCTTTAACCCAGAAGGCTGACCTACTGCTTGCATAGTTTCAATAAGGATCAAATACATGCTGGTTACTATATTCTTACAGGGTCTCATGACTATCTTTAAATCTCATCAACAGTTAACATCAAACTGAATGGTAAACACCAGAGAAATCTTGCGAAAGTAGTTTTAGGGGTAGAAATTTGAAGAAGACATTTGTGATCTAACACTCTCTGCATGTCCCCTCCTTCTTGAGCATGAAGCACATAACTACCATCTTCATAAAGCAACAGTGCAGCTCTTTCTGCCCATGGGTCCTGTCCCAGTGTTATTCTGATAAACTTACTTAGTTGCACCATAAAACATCTCAAGAATTCTTTCTGGACTATTGAGCTCAAAATCCTGCAACATTACCACACACACAACATAACAATGATAACTATATGAAGTGGTGGATGTGTTAATTAACTCGATGGTGGTAATCATTTTATAATGTATATCAATCATCCACATTTTATACTTTAAAAGACAAATTAAGAATTTCAAAAATATTTTTCTGTATAGAGCAAATTATCAAATGCTCACTTGCATCTGTGTCAAAGATAATTTTGATTCAATTGTTATTTATTTATAACAGTATATGTGCAATACGCATCTCACCATTTGCATCGTTTTAAAGAACAGGGTATAATATTATGTCTATTCAATAGTCTAGGTACAATTTTATTAGTTACTTTTCTAGTACAAAATTGAACCACTAACCTTAAAATTTATGGATACACAGAATATGAAATGAAGAGCATGAATGAAAAGAATACTCGGGGTGCCTGGGTGGCTCAGTCAGTTGAGTGACTTCGGCTCAGGTCATGATCTCACAGTTTGTGAGTTCGAGCCCCGTGTCCGGCCCTGTGCTGACAGCCCAGAGCCTGGAGCCTGCTTCGGATTCTGTGTCTCCCTCTCTGTCTGCCCCTCCCCGGCTCATGCTCTGTCTCTCTCTCTCTCTCTCTCTCTCTCTGTCAAAAATAAATAAACACTAAAAAAATTTTTTAAAGAAGAAAATAAAAGAATACCCAAGAAACAATTACAGAAACATGACTCTAGTACCTAACTTTTACTTAGTTAACCATAATAATAGTCTTAAATCAGCAAAAAGTTTGGCTTCAGAAAAGGGGGAAAGGAATACCATTAGCTCCTCTCTGTATCCCTTCTCCAACACATATTTAGCCTGACATTTTATTCACAATCATTATTTCTTGTTCTACCTTGGGTAAGTAATCATGTAAAGAATGGCAAAATGTTCTTGCCAATGAAGATCATACAACACCAAGATGGGCACAAAACTAATCTATTGCTGAGATGCTTTTGGTAGTGTATTATGGAAATGTATCTAGGTTACTTGAAAATCTCCTTTTTGAATGTTGATTTTCATATTTTAATACATATAGAATATATTAATAACTGTCTTGCCTAGAAGAGGAATAACAGAAGACCTATAGACATGAAATCATTAAACATTAAAACATCAAGGCCCAATATAGATCATGTTTATCAGTGTCTCTAAGTATCCCCGAAACCCAGAGAATGACTACGAATGGGATGATTAATAATGTTTAAAGTTATTTAAGAATGATTAATAATGTTTCATGATTAAGACTATTTAAACATGATTAACAATGATTGAGGATTAAGGAGAAAAAAGATTAATTGTAATCTAACTTAAAAAGTCACTTGTATTAAGTAGGGGCTCAAAAATAAATTTAGACTAATACAGTAATTACATTTTAGCATCCCTATAATGAATACACTGGGGATAATATAAGAGGGCACATTTACAATGAAACATTCTAGGGGTAAAAGAAAACAAAGATATGGAGACAAAAAAAATGTTGACTCAATTTTTATAGATACACATTTTAGCATAGTTTGGACAATGAATGCTTACATGTAATTAATCAGTTCCTCTATAGAGTATTATAATATTAAGACAAGTTTAACCATCTGAAAACACTTTCGGAGATTTGCGTCTTATATTGACAAGTGTAAGATAAAATTTAACAATGTGAAACAGTATAAGCTCTCTACCTGAGATTTACTCTTTTGTCAAGGGCACAGAAATGTGACTGTAGATATATTGGATAGTCTCACAACTGTTATAGAAGTGAACCTTGAGCACATCATACTAGATTGTTTTGCTACTAGTTTACATTAAATTAAGTATTGGTGGTATGCCCAGTACTATGCTGAAGCCTTAATACTGCAAGGCATTGTTCTTGCCCTAGAGAGATTCACAGTTTGGAAGATAGTCTGTCCATACTGTGAAAAAGAGGGAATAAGAGAGAATAAAGTGCTGAATTCCAAGTTAATTTCTAAGATGGCTTTTTTAAAGACTTTATTTTTCTGTAATAACTTCATGTGTTGATACTATTTGGAACTCTTGTTAATCTACTAGGGCAAGTTATATGATAAAATTATATGAAATATATGATATGTTATAAAGCCTGAGATTCCTATAGATAATTTAAGGAGGAAAGTAGGGTAACGAATTCACCATTGTGAACTTTATAAATTAAGAACAGAGATGCTTTAGAAAAACAGTACAATGCTTTACCTCTGTAGATTTTTAAAGGAAGTGTAGATTTGTTTGTTGCAGCTATATTTTGATTCCTGCCTCTTCCATGAATCGGATTATAATAGCAATTTACTCATATTGGTAAAACAGTAGTGTTCCCTTGATTAGAGTTTAGATATAATTATTTTCTATTGTGGTAATCAAATTTTATTTTAAATGTCTCTCATTTTAAAATGAAATTCAAACAAAATTTATGATTTAATATGGGCATTCATCAAACTATATTTTAGGCTTTTATGTTTAAAACTCTTAAAACTGGTAGCACTGACTTGAATAAAAAATATTTTATGTACATGCAGAAAAAATATTCTCATTTCATTTGTCATGTAGAATGTATTTTAGGAAATAAAATCATTTATTTAAAAATATAAATTTTCTTTACAGAATATCACAGGAATTTCATCTCATGTAAAGTTGTCCATTTCTTATCCCTATTGCATCTAATTACTCTTCAAGCATTGAATTAATTACTGAAATTTCTGTGAAAAATTAGAAGTGCAAATTATTCCTTTAATCATTTATTATTAATTTTGTATTGTATTCGAATTTTTTTGTTTGTGTTGATACACATTTAAAGTATACCAAGTATGGTTGAATTTCGAAGGCGTCTTCTTTACATCTGGGCCGCTGTCCAGACCTAAAGCTGCTCAGCGTTTCCACCTCTGCCCAGAACTCCACACAAATTCCATCTGGATTGTCTTATTTGGCCCATGGACCTAAATGTTTTGGAGCATCATGAGAGATAATGTGTTACATTCTGAATATAGATTTTAGTTTTCTGCAGAATTTCCACTTAGTGGACATACCATTATGATTCTGGATATACCAGCTTCTGGTTCAGAAGAGAATTCACAGACAAAAATAGGGAAATGAGGCTTATTTATCAAAATTTAGGCAATAGTTCAATTCACTGTCATAGTTTAGAACTCTCAGGGAAGAATGCAAAAAAAAAAAAAAAAGAAGAAGAAATCTAGGTTCAGAAAGAATAAATTCCAAAGGAATACTTAAAATCAATAATGTAAATTAAAGGAAATATTTATTTTGGTAGCAGAAAAAGACAGGAGTTACAAGAAATATGTGTAAATATGTTTGCTGCTATCGGACTTTTATTATCTCATTCACTAGAATTTTGCTAGTTCAATCAGTAACTTTAAGAATAACAAGTAAAGTACAACTCTATTAACCCAGACTATTTTTATTTGAAAAGCTAATGTACTGAATGATATAGTTGAATAAGCTTGCTTGAAAACAAACAAACTAATACAAACATAAAATTAATATAAAATGACTCCTGGCTTGATTCTCAGTCCCACCTCTTAAGTTCTATGTACATTGGTTAGCAAAATCTCTTTAACAATTCTGACCCACTTCTTTAACTGCAAAATAAGGGGAAATAGGGCCTATCTCATAATGTATTCTGAAGGCTAAATGAAACACATAAATGTTCGCTTCAGCAGTTCCAGATTCACTATAAAATTATTTTATTTACGTACCAATGAGGCAATATACATTTAAAAAGATATAGACATTTATATTCTACTCTAATTTCTTCAAATTGAGGTTGAAAACCTTCTTCTATAAACGGCCAGGCAGCAAATAATCTGAGTCACAACTACTTATTTCTGTCATTGTTACATAAAAGTTGCCACAGGCTGTAGTTAAATAAATGAGTGAGTGTGTTGCAATAAAGCTTTATTTACAAAAAAAAAAAAAAAAAAAGCTGTGAGCCTGATTTAGCCCACAATCATTGTTTGCTTATCCCTGGAGTAGGGAATTATATTTAGTATTAGAAATAAAGCACAGAATAAAAAGAAGAAAAGAAATTTAATAAATAGAACAAAAATTTTTCCTCTCCTGTTACCACTCTGTATTTGTTGTCCTGAGTGATACTGTTTTACCATGGCTTAATTCATATGATTCTCAACTTCCAATGTTTAATTCTATGCTTTCCAGTTTCGTATGTTCAAGTGTCTTTTTTTTAATGTCTCGATATCAAACTGATTATATAAAAAATTTCAAAACAAATTCTGTCATAAAGCAAATAAGATTCCTCTCCCCTATTCCTACGAATGGCATTGCCATTCTTGAAATTGTATGGATATGAAATCTTAACATCGTTATGATATACAATATTCGTTGACTGATATAATCCTAATTCCCAATCCTTGTCTTCCTAAGCATTTTTTCAGCCTACCATAGCTGTGTCACAGAGTTCTATCCATTGAGGTATATAATGCATATAGTGAGTATTTTAGAAAAGGATTCTGTCCTTTTTCTTTCTTCCTGAAAGATAGATAGGATGACTTGGGGGCAGAAGCTATCCAGTGACCATGAAGAAAAGGCCATAAGAATAACAAATACATCAGCTGTAATATAATTATGCCTCTAAAGACTAAGCCAATGCTGGCAGCCTTAACCTCTAAACTTAAGTGAGGAACAATCCCGAATCTGTTTAAGCTACTGTATTCAGGTTTTCTATCCTGTACAGTGAAAGCATCCTGATTAAGTTATCTTTGATTTTTTTTCAACTCTTTAACTCCCAGCCCTGTTATATTGTTGGTTTCCAAATTCTGTTCATTCTTTACTGAGAAAATGTTTCTATTATTATTCCCAAACATTGCATTCTTTTTTTTTTTAACGTTTTTATTTATTTTTGGGACAGAGAGAGACAGAGCATGAACGGGGGAGGGGCAGAGAGAGAGGGAGACACAGACAGAATCGGAAACAGGCTCCAGGCTCTGAGCCATCAGCCCAGAGCCTGACGTGGGGCTCGAACTCATGGACCGCGAGATCGTGACCTGGCTGAAGTCGGAGGCTTAACCGACTGCGCCACCCAGGCGCCCCCAAACATTGCATTCTGATTCACCTATTTAGATGAAACTTTAAATTATCCAGAGTAAAAAGATATGGAAGAAAAAACTCTAATGTTCTATTATTAGGGCGCCCACATGTCCTAATTTTCTTAGACAGTTAACACCTGGTGTACTGGTGTAATTATTAATAGCATTCTTTTCAACAGTGTCTAGATTTAACAATAAACTATAAGTTGTCTATAATCAATCTATTATTGATTCATGTAGATCAGTTTAGTTAATAATCTAAATAGCGGAATCTTAAAAACTGGACAGACTGACATTTAGTGGATCTGGAAGAACATAGTGACATTGATTGCTCATTTATCTCAGTGTCAAGTTTTGATTTCTGCATTGGATATTTCAGCATCCTCTGTGATACATATTAGGCTAGACTTAAATGGTTTGGGTATAATTGAAAGCTGTTGTTTTGTTTTGTGGGAAAGTCAAGCATGAAACTGTATCGTTTGAAAAAGCAGGATTCATATCGCAATGACTCATTTTCTAAACAGACCTCAGACCTTTTATAGAATCTCCCACTCCTGTTGCTGTCACCAAAAGCAGGTACTGTTCTTCACTTTTGCATCAACATCAGATGTGGATGACTCAACAGAGGCTTATTTTACTCCTAGCACACTCTCATTAAAAACTGAAGTTTACTTAAGGTTGGCTCAACTGCTTTAAGTTACATAGATAAAGTTTGCATCACTGGGATTTAGAAAATCTTGCCGGTCGAATCAGCAAAGTCCAGAGGTTACTGTTGTGCTTGTCACAGTAAAAGTAGTTAATGAATCAACGACTTTTTCTTTCTTCCCCCTTCACAGTGAGCCATGTGAGTTATCATACACAGAAGTTTAAGAAACTCTCAATACAACCTAATTGACCTGGTCCTATTATTTTCCCTTTAAAATACCATTCCAGGGTGCCTGGGTGACTCAGTCTGTTGAGTGTCTGACTCTTGGTTTCAGGTCAGGTCATGACCCCAGAGTCATGGGAGTGAGCCCAACATCCGGCTCTGTGCTGAGTGTGGAGCCATTCTCTCTCTCTCTCTCCCCTTGCCCTTTTCCCCCACTAGAGTTCCCTCTCTCTCTCCCCAAAATTAAAAAAAAAAATACCATTCCATTTTCACTTTAGTTTCTATTCTGAATAACTCAGTAAACTCTCTTCTAAGTTTAAGCTAAATTTTGGAGACTATCTTTCTGAATACTGTCCTACCAGCAGTTGCCTCTATATATTTGCTGTCATCCTAATCACCAGATGTTGAACTTTTCTTTTATGTATTGTCACATGAACACTGCATTTTTTCATTTAATATCTAGAAAAATCAGATTATTTAAAATAAATTAATTTGCATTTTTGTACAGCTTTCAAAGTCTTTAGATTCCCCTCTGAAGTAAGCTCAAACACCTTAGCTTGACATTTGCGGTCATGAACAATAAATTCCATTTGTTGTATCATCTTTGTCTCTTCAAGCCCCTAACACAAACCCTTGTTCAAAGAGAAGCTCATAGTCCATTTTCATTTCTTAGTTTAAAGTTTTACTCAAACCTTCTCCCTAACCGTAATATGTTCCTCTCTTATTCCTAAAAGAAATCTAAATAACTATTTGTGTCATAATGGAAAAACTTCTTGTTCAAATGAGATCATCTGAATTTCTTTCTTCTCTGACTCTACATAGGACCGGCAATTGTGAAATATGTTTTGGCACTTCAGTATGTCCTACTTGAATTAGTAAGTACTTTTTGATGTTTCCTGTATGTGTTTCCCAAATAGTTCCTTGAGAGAAATTATGTATTTGATTTATATCCCATTTTTGCCAATTATTACAAAACCATAAATATGTGTAAAATTTTAAATGAGCAACTTTTGGTAAAAATTGAGTGAATGGGTATAATGTTGACCAAATTTAATAATATGTGGACATATAAAGACTCTTTGTCTTACTCTTGTGCTAGCTTATATTTAAATATGCTCTTCAGGTTATTTCCCCAGTTTTTAACCTCTTCCTGCAAATTACAATATGTGTAAAATGGAGGAACTATGTTCTCTACACTATTTGTATCATAGGCAATAGTAAAGCGTACTATAGACATGAGCTCTTCCTAAATATTCTATGACCTTCCCTCAGTAACTTTCTTCTGTATTATGTTCCCTGAAGAGTCAGAATCAGGTTACCAATCCAGCAGTTCCTACTTGAGAAAGAAGAGCGCATGATGATTTTGATAACTGCTAGATTAGAAAGCGAATATGCCTTTCTCACTGCCAGAGACGTTGTCTGTGGCCAAAGGTGTCCCCATTTCCTATCGATGTACACATAGAACTCTCATTAAAACTGTGGAAGTTTTGAATGCACTTCTCCAAGGGTATGTACCCCTTTGTGCTAAAAGATGAACATTCCTAAAATAAACTCCTTTTACATCTAAATTGCAACTTGCAGGAGGTCTCACTCCTGAGCTGTGCACAAATAAAGAGGAGGAAGACTCTCCTGTGGATAATGAGTATATGCAGAATTCTTTAGTGAATAATCACAGATACTGGGCAAGGCAAAATGCAGCTGTGCATGCATAATAAGAGTCACAAAAAGCTGTGCTGTTAGGAGCATGATTCGCTGCTGTGGGTAAAAGAAATTAATCTGGAGATGAAAATGTTATTATGGCACTGGCTTAAGAAACTATACAATAAACTTAATGTAATTACATTTAATATAAATTTAAGAATGTAGCATAGTCACTGGATTTGAAAAAGATGATTCTAAGCGAATATGAAAGACCCATGATGGTAATTATTTAATAATGCCTCAGGAAACATCTATTTAGAAAGTTGGATATGCTTTTCAAAAACAAAGAAAAGAAAGTTGAATATGCTCAAAAAGTTAAATACGAACAATAAATTATTTACATTTAGGATGGGTAAATTTTGAAAACTATCATTTTGCTGACTAAGATCACACTCTAATCTGGATTTGCCAAAATTGGGGCTTGGGACCAAAATCAGGCTTGCATAGAAGAAAAGGAGAAAAGGGGAAAAGGGATTGGCCCTTTGACCCTCATCTTGCCGTTACTCTCTTGTTTACTTTGTCACTGTTCTTTCTTTTTTGTCTCTGCACTTCTGCTTTTCTACATTCTTACTCCCCCCCCCCCCCATTTATATTTGACCTTTTCCTGTTCACCTGCATCCTTTTCACCCTTAATAGCATCCCTCCTCTTTTCCTATATCCTTACCCATGATATTCAGGGAGTTAAAGTTTTTATGTTATTTCATGTAGATGAAAAACAGGAGAATGCAAAACCTGTATGCCAACCCTCCTCCATCTTCTACCGTCTTCAAGGATTATTGGTAGGTAAACAATAGGTAAATAAACACCAAAATTTAGCAAAAATTGGTTAAATTGGCTGTTGTATGTTATATAATCAATTAGTCAAGAGAGAAAAACTGGGAAAAACTATCATGATGGTGTTTTTTTTTTAATGTTTATTTATATTTGAGAGAGAGAGAGAGAGAGAGAGAGAGAGCGCATGAGCAGGGGAGGGGCAGAGAGGGAGGGAGACACAGAATCTGAAGCAGGCTCCAGGCTCTGAGCCATCAGCACAGAGCCCAACACAGGGCTCAAACCCATGAACCGTGAGATCACTACCTGAGCTGAAGTTGGTTGCTTAACCAACTGAGCCACCCAGGCACCGCATGAAGGTTTTTATAAGTATCTTTTCCTCTGAATGTGAGTCTTGAACTCAGGACCCCAAGATCAAGAGTCACCTGATCTACCACCTGAATCAGCCAGTCACCCCAAACTATCATGATGTTGATGAAACAGCAGGGACTCAACAGAGCTGAGGGCGAACCTTAACTCTGCGATATACAGTACTAATTTGTAATTTATGCTAAAAATAGCTGTTGGACTTAGCCTTAACATATTCTACAGTCTATTTCTCTCTTACTTGATTATCTTTTATTTTTATTTTTTAATTTAAAAAAATTTAATGTCTATTTATTTTTGAGAGACAGAGAGAGTGAGACAGACAGAAAGAGAGAGAGAGAGAGAGGATAAGCATGGGACAGGCAGACAGAGGGGGAGACAGAATCTGAAGTAGGCTCCAGGCTCTGAGCTGTCAGCACAGAGCCCGACTTGGGGCTTGAACTCACTATCCATGAGATCATGACCTGAGCCAGAATCGAAGCTTAACCGACTGAGGCACCCAGGTGCCCCTATTATCTTTTATTTTTTAAAAATAAAAGATATGTTTTTAAAAGGGTATGTAGTTTTTAAAAGGGTATGTAGTTCCCTAACTAAGAAGTACAACTATAAGCCCACAGAACTTCCATAAGAAGTATTTTGCCCACGGAAATATACTAATTCTGGGAACTGGAAGCCCCATTATGTGACTTTAGTTGATAAATTCATCCCATCAACATAGAGTTCTACTATAAATGTTTGAGTATGCATGTCTCATTAC
>NW_024412405.1:43796672-43964963 GCF_014898765.1 Herpailurus yagouaroundi | reverse complement strand
GGAGACACAGAATCTGAAGCAGGCTCCAGGCTCTGAGCCATCAGCACAGAGCCCAACACAGGGCTCAAACCCATGAACCGTGAGATCACTACCTGAGCTGAAGTTGGTCGCTTAACCAACTGAGCCACCCAGGCACCGCATGAAGGTTTTTATAAGTATCTTTTCCTCTGAATGTGAGTCTTGAACTCAGGACCCCAAGATCAAGAGTCACCTGATCTACCACCTGAATCAGCCAGTCACCCCAAACTATCATGATGTTGATGAAACAGCAGGGACTCAACAGAGCTGAGGGTGAACCTTAACTCTGCGATATACAGTACTAATTTGTAATTTATGCTAAAAATAGCTGTTGGACTTAGCCTTAACATATTCTACAGTCTATTTCTCTCTTACTCGATTATCTTTTATTTTTATTTTTTAATTTAAAAAAATTTAATGTCTATTTATTTTTGAGAGACAGAGCGAGACAGACAGAGAGAGAGAGAGAGAGAGGATAAGCATGGGACAGGCAGACAGAGGGGGAGACACAGAATCTGAAGTAGGCTCCAGGCTCTGAGCTGTCAGCACAGAGCCCGACTTGGGGCTTGAACTCACTATCCATGAGATCATGACCTGAGCCAGAATCGAAGCTTAACCGACTGAGGCACCCAGGTGCCCCTATTATCTTTTATTTTTTAAAAATAAAAGATATGTTTTTAAAAGGGTATGTAGTTTTTAAAAGGGTATGTAGTTCCCTAACTAAGAAGTACAACTATAAGCCCACAGAACTTCCATAAGAAGTATTTTGCCCACGGAAATATACTAATTCTGGGAACTGGAAGCCCCATTATGTAACTTTAGTTGATAAATTCATCCCATCAACATAGAGTTCTACTATAAATGTTTGAGTATGCATGTCTCATTACCACCAGCCAGTGAACTTGGTTTCAGAAGACTGGGATGTGTAATTAACACAAGAACAGAGAAAGCGTCTTTTAGGTAAATGTTTCTCAAGCCTGGCCACATATTTGAATTACCTGGGGATCTTTTTAAAAGTACATGTTTTGGGGCGCCTGGGTGGCGCAGTCGGTTGGGCGTCCGACTTCAGCCAGGTCACGATCTCGCGGTCCGTGAGTTCGAGCCCCGCGTCAGGCTCTGGGCTGATGGCTCAGAGCCTGGAGCCTGTTTCCGATTCTGTGTCTCCCTCTCTCTCTGCCCCTCCCCCGTTCCATCTCTGTCTTTCCTCCTTTCCCAAAAATTAAAAAAAAAAAAAAAAAAAAAAAAAGTACATGTTTTGTCCCCACCTCAAAGTTGTCAAGGATGGGGTCTGGGCATCAGTATATTTTAAAAACTTCCCATGTCTTTCTAAAAAGTGCTCCTTGATATATGACCATCTGCTATAAGTAATTGGGTTACATTTATGGTTGGAAACTCCAGGGAGGTCATAACCCCACAATTCGTTTTTCAATAGGCAAGTTGAGAGATGTAATCATTCAATTTCTATATTAAAAATTTTTGGGCTCTAAGTTGTTGGTGTGAGATGTCAACTACACGAGCAACATACTGTCGGTCCCAGTACCTGTCATAATTGTTTGGATGCCAGTCTACCTTCACAATTCTCCCTAAAAGCATTTGAGCCCATATAATGCCTTTATTGTGTTTTAAAAGGCTTTCCTCAACCACCATTTTAGCTTTAATAGTTCCATCTTCTTTCTATCAGTTCTGTCTGTTGGCAAGGCCTGTCTGTTGGTGAAGCATCATCCCTGCTATCTGAAAAAGATGGTCGTTAAGGAAACTGACTATTACTATAATGCTTTTGAGTTGTGTTCCCTCCAAGGTTACCAGGTTGTCTTCTGGAACTGATAAAGTTACCATTAATCATGAGAGAAGAAAGTTACTATTTCCCCAATCTATGCTGCTGCCATCACTCAAAGCATTATTAGCACAATTGAATAAACCATTACCACTTTCTCAAGCTTTGCTATGCAGCTGGGTCAATTTAGTGTTTCATTTACTGTACAAATATTTAATTAAACTTTAATAGGTGTCAGGTTCTCTGCTAGAAGCGAGAAGTAACTGTTTCTGTAGTCGACAATACTTTTAGTGCAGTTTCTGCCTTCTGTTGACATCCACAGAAATAACATGGCAACCAAAATCATTGCCCTGCCCTAACTTCAGCTCACCCAAGGAGAGAAAATTCCTATTTCCACTTTTGTGACACCTTCTTTTATTTTGGTACAAAAGCGCTATTGGCTTGTTATTGGACTCTTCTCACAGCTTTTTCATTTGAAAATGTTTTTGACTGGTTCTTTTTGTTTGTTTGGTTGAACGGTCTACTTTATTCCCTACGGAACTTGAAGAGCTGTGTGCTTATGTGTGAAATGGGAAAGGGACTTTTATTCTGAATGACATGCACCATGTTCTGTTAAATAATGTTTGTTTGTTTTCCTTTTCCCCACAAGCTGAAGACATTGGTCTTGGAAAAATTCCTCACCATCTGTTCCTCAATCCTTTATGCTGACAAACTCTGAGAGACATTTTGTGGACATAGGGGAATTATATGTAGGCTCATGATATGACACTTAGATATAATTATTTCATTGATCATTTATTACACATTTGTAACTTTAAATTTTATTACTGTTTACCGTGCTTTAATAATATACATTTGTTTTTATAAGAAACTATTTAAGAGGCACCTGGGTGGCTCAGTTGGTAAAGTGTCCAACTGCAGCTCAGGTCATGATCTCACGGTTTGTGAGTTCAAGCCCCACATCGGTCTCTGTGCTGACAGCTCAGAGCCTGGATCCTGCTTCAGATTCTGTGTTCCTCTCTCGCTCTGCCCCCCGCCCCCACTCGTGCTCTCTCTCTCTCTCAAGAACAAATAAAAAGTTAAAAAATTTTTTTTAAAAAGAAACTATTTAAAATGGTTATATAGTACATTCCATATAACACACCTCTTAGTAACCAGCGAGAATTTTGTAGGGAAGGGTGTTTGATTTCTTGTCTGAGTATACGATGTCTGCAGACCAGTTGTTGGAATGCATCAGAAAGAGCTTTTGTGTCTCACTTGAGAAAAGTAACAAAAATGAATATGCAAAATAAACAATAGCTTATCAGCACATCTTATTCAATATTCTAGAAAAGTAGTTTGTAGTCATTATCTAGTCTGTATCAGTATTATCAAACTTGGCAATACATTATGTATACAATCTCTACATTTTTACTATTAGGATCTATATAAACAGAAAACACTATGGAGAGAGTAAAGTCTTTTATTTTGAAACCCAAGAAATGCAATGTATGAACAGCAAAAGGCAGTGGGAGACTGCCAGCCTCTCCATTGATATAGCTCTTTTCATTTTCTCCTGGGGTCTTGCTGGTCATGGGATTGTATCAAATATTCTTAACAGCATGAAATAATCAACAAACCGGAACTAGAGAAAGAGCAAGATCAGTAGGTAGGAAAATGTTCTGATGGATTAAAAAAAATAGTTATGAAATTTGGGGATACAAAACTCTCTCTTATAGTATTAAAAGTATGTACTTATAAAATGATTTTTAAAAGCATCATGTGGGTACCTTAAAAAAAATCCTACCCTTGCTCATACTTTCCTGGATGTGATTTATAACACAGGAGCTTCTCAAGTCTAAAACTAGAGAAAAAAAAATATGTTTAGGAAAAGCAGCTATTTTAGTAACACTTTTCATTTGCCCTTAAATCTAACATCTTAGAATTATCACCAAGAGGAATAATACAAAATATAATAAACCTCATACTTCCCCAAAGTTTCTCCAATTCACTTCAAATTCTCTTTCATGAAAGTTCTTTCTTCTCACCAATATATCACATATTATAGTCTCAGCACTCTGCCTACATGCACTTTCTAGGGAAATGTTCCATGTGATACATTTGTATCATGGGGGTCTACAGACTTAATGTAAATTTGTAGTTCCCAGTGAGAAATTTTTAATTTTATACTTTCACTTTTATAACAATTCATTATTAAAACAGTATGGGTAACCCAAATAGAAGATTTTTTAAATGCTACATGATTTTAGTGGGGCAGGTGGTGGTGGGGGGGCTTGTATTTGTCTTTGTGTTTCGATTTTGGTGTTTGTTCCAAATGATGATTTTCACCATTAAGAAATTAGTAACAAGAAATAACATTACCTTTCAGTTTATGTTAAAGGTATGGTTAGATCAAATTTTACCATTGATTATCTCAAATTAAATAATACTCTTTGCGTTGCAATAGATTTTCATGACAATGGTCTTGAATGAATCACCTCTTTGCGTGTTCACACCCTTACAGCATGACTTCAATGTGACTAGCAATCCATTTATGCATCTCTAAGAACAGAACTGGCTTCTGTCTCACGCTGGCCAACAGAATGTGGCAAAAAGGATATTGTGTGAGTTTGACTCAAGAGGTCTTGCGGTTTCCATCCCTGCCCTCTCAGAATGCTTCACTCATGAAAGAAAGTGTCTAGCCTGACAGTATATAAAAAGCCATGTGGATAGGAACTAAGACATCTCGGCCAAAGCTGGTACCAACCACCAGACGTTGTAAATGAGGCCATGTTGGGCAATCCTACCCAATTGCCTTGTTGATGCATAAAATTCTGAGGAAACTGTTTTTAAGTCCTTGAGTATAGAAGATAACTCATGTAGCCGTATTCTATTTTTAAATATTAATATATTTTCCATTGTTATATGAACATCATATTGTTAAACGTCGTATCATTAACACATCACATCTTTAAAATTCCCTAATCCAAAGTTCCCTAAAAGTACTTAATTATAAGAAATAAAATATAATTTTTATTGAAAAAATGATAATAATATTTTTCCATCTCAATATTACAGTTCACCCCGCCAATATTTGGGGGAAAGTTTTTGACTCTTAAATATTTTGGGGGGCTCAGAGGTTGGAAAAATAGTTTTATCTTGAACTCTGCCTAAGAAACTAGTATTAGGTGTTTCATGACAGAGAGAAAAACAAAATCTTCCATGATTCTTTCCATTTCTGGAGGAAGATATTTGAAGACATATTTTGCTCACCATAAGAATGCATTTTAGGGTAGCCTGGGTGACTCAGTCAGTTAAGCCTCCGACTCTTGTTTTGGGCCCAGGTCATGATCTCACAGTTCCCGAGATCGGGCCCTGTGTCCAGCTGGGCTCTGACAGTGCAGAGCCTGCTTGGGATTCTCTCTCCTTACCCTCTGCCCCACCCCATGAGCATGCACTCTTTCTCTCTCTCTCTCTCAAAATAAATAAATAAACAACAACAAAAAAAGAATGCATTTTAGGGAGAAACATTGATCCTCCACTTTCATACTGGCTTTTTACTATATAGTATCTTTGTTTATTTGACTATAAAATCAATAATCTTTAATAAAATATTTTAGACAAATGGAACTAGATTGAAAAAAAAAATAATTATCTAACAGTTTGAATTGCGTTTCAGTAGAAGTTTAGAATGGTAGATATCAGAATATTATTAGAAATCAAAATGACCTCTCTTGTTTTGCTCTGGAAAAATATTGATGAGCTGGAGAGCTAATTGGGAGGGAGAAAGTTATCAAATACATTCTGTATGGGAAGTGATGTGGATAATGTAAATCAAAGACTAACAAGCAAGTAACTCCTTCAAGGAAAGAGCTTTGTTATAACCTATTGGAACCCTGAAAACTAGTGTTTGTTTTATCGTTATTTACATTCTCCTCTTTTAGATCTGCATTAAGAGATGCCTCTTTTGCATGACTATTTACGTGTTCTGTACTAGGAACAATGATCTTTATACATATCCCATGTTAGTTTTTAATATGGGATATGTATAAAACAGTCTCAGCAAATAGGACAAGTTATCATTAGTGGGAAAGACTACTTTCATACTAGTTTACAATTTAAGTTTAGGTAAAGTATAGGTAAAGGTATGCAGAATGAGATGCCCCAGAATGTGCATAAAGATTATTTTGAGTTAAAAGAAATCAAACCCAGCAGATACAGGAAAGGCTTGCTGCCTTCTCCATTTACATTGGAAAGAAGAGCCTGTAACAGGAAGACAACTACTAACAGACTCTCCTTTACCTAAGGAACTGACCTGCATACCAGGGCAAATTTGTTTTTCCAAACATTTTTCACCTTCCTACAAATGAGTTTTCTCCCCTCTGAATCCCCAGCCTCTACCCCTCTCCTTAGCTCATATGAGCCTCCTCTTGTCTCACTGTCTTTGGAATCTCATGCCTGTGTGGATTCCCCATAGATACACCTATTAAATTTGATTTTCTCCTGCTAACTGTCTCATGTCAAAATGATCCTAAGTCCAGCTAGAAGGGCCACAGGGCAGAGGAAGTTCTTCTTCCTCCACGATAGGTAAAACTCCGTTTAGTTTTAAGTTTATTCTGTAAATAAATTATGAAAGGATACAGACATGATGTCTTAGACATAACATCATGTAAACATAACATGATTATTTAGAAACAAAATAATAAAATTTAAATATAGACATGATGTCTTAGACAATAACAAAATGGAAACATAAAATTAAAATGATTATTTAAAAATAAAGTAGTAAGAGTAGAAATATAAAAATGCAAAATATTAAGTTCACTTAACATTTTAAAGCTACGTATGATCTCCCAAGTGACACACAGCAAAACTATAGAGTGCTTTCTTGTCCTTGAGCTGAATTATCTCCATGTTATATAAAGAGTAAATATTTATACCCTCAGTTCCTACAATAAATATAGGCATGCCATAGGAGACATGATGTGAAAGCATTTGTTTATAACTACCTTAATAAATATCATTCTCCTGCCTAATCTTTATACTGTAATGCACTTTAATTTGACAATAGAATTGACTATCTCTTTCCTGAATTTAAAGGTATGTAAATGATGCAATTTTCACCTCAGCCAGAGACCTTTATTTTTCTTTGATTGTGTCAATGACACAGGCAGAACATAGCCAAAGCTTCAAAAACTTTAATAGTTAACAATTTATAAGAAGTGGCACCTTTTAAATTAGCAAGACACCAAAAAGCATCTGTGTAAGAAATGTCAGAATGAAATACAGCAAAGCTGGCTTCATACTGAGAATCTTTATCAGAGTGCCTAAGTCTTTTCCCTTGTGGTCCTTATCCTAGCACGAAGATCATAGGGGAAATAATTGCTAAAGGGTGCATCCAGCTGAGTTTCTATTTTATCTTTACATTTACGAGAAAGAAGATAAAGGGCAGTGCTCAATCTAGCAAGATTAGAGTTTATGGTTCCCCTTGGATGTTAGTCTTGAACTTGGGTAATACAGGTTGCATTTCCTAACGAACTGACGATGTGTGAAGATGAACAACTTAAACCTTCTCTAAACAAAAAATATTTCCAGTGGAATACAAAGGCTCCACAATTAATTAGTCTTTTTAAGAAATTTTTTTATGGCTTGATTTACTCTCAGGTTATTAGGATATGCAGTCATATTCCATGTTTAACAAATGGGAAAAAAAGGAGACAGTGTATTTCAACCTAATAGAGAATGAAGATCAAGGTAATTAAAACAAAATTGAATAAGGAAGACCAGAGACTCAGGGTGTGAGAGCACCTTTAATAGAATCATTTGATTGACCTGCTTCAGGAACAATATGACACAGTGTTTACTCAGAAAACTTTAGGTGTTTGGCAGAATTTGTCATTTTTGTTTTGGAATAGGGGATTTCAATGGTGGTATATACTAATAGGAAATAAACCAAAATAAACTCTAAGTACGCTCGAGCACATAGCTATATCATTAAAACAAATAGTTTCAAAGAGCTTACCTTCCTTGTACTTTAATTAATGGTCTCCTGCACAGCAAAAACTAAAGAAATCTGCACTTCATATTTATGTATTCATTTATTTATAGTCTGCTCTGGTATAGAAATGTTATAAGGTAGTTCAATGTTATGTTAATGTGTATATCTTTCGTATTTTTGAGTACACAAAGATATCCTAAATTATCTAAGATTTCTCAAAATCAAAGAGTGTGTTAATCATTAGTTTATCAATGATTGTTGACTATTAATGGTTACACACCAGTACAGTGCAGATCAATACTTTAAGTTTTACATTCTTTGATCGACAGCATGTAAAGAAGATAGTCTAAATAATATTACCTTAGATAGGTGGGTTTTACAAAATCCCACTGTATTGAAATGTAAATATTCTTAGTTTAAGATGCAACTATTTGAAAGTGTGGAAAGAGATTTACTTGTGGTTTTTCAAAGTTACCAGTTAATTTCTATTGATCAGCTGTAACTGACATGGATATAAATTCAATTGTTTCTATGAATTGATTGATATCTAGATTAACATTCTTAAAACTGTCAATAAGAATTTGTTCTTTAAGACAGATAATCTAAAATTTTACCTGAATTTCACTGAAAAATAAAAAGTTTAGAGAAGTACATGAACACATCAATGACTGCAATACTCAAAGGGAATCTTTCTAGAGTATTAACTGTCAACTGTTTTAATCAGTGCAGCATAAAATCTTGACAAGGTCAGTTAAAATGACTTTCCAAGTATTTAGTATCTATGTCATATGCATCAATAATTAATTCTGGATAATTTTATGTTTTAGAAGACAGGCTTGGATAATAGGAACAGTACAGACTTTAAAGAAAAAGAAAAAAAATGGTTCTCATCCCAAATGAACTCTCAACTAGGTGTGAAATCTAAGGACTAATGACCTACCTTCATTAAAGACTTATTTTCTTATTTGCAAAATAGAGGTAACATTTTACACATGACTGTTAAGGAACATTTAACACATTGATTCTTACATAGCTTACATTGCTAAATAGCAAATAAAATGGCCATTTACCAATTTTCTTTCTTTTGTTTCTAAGAAAGTGGCTTTCTGTAAGTTTTTTTTTCCAATTCAAATGTTAAGACAGAAATTAGTCAAGCATAAAAATATTCACAATTTTACTTGTATCCATATAGTATTACATTTGTAAACCTGGTAATATTGACAGTCGAGTTTTATGTCAGCATAAAGTGTGTAATTGTCACTGTGAATGCAAAGCAAGTAAAAATTAGGGGCTTAAATAGGAGAACTAAATAGGACTGTTAATGTGCCATCAAGTTCATGTTCGCTGTGTCCTAGATGCTTAGATGCTAAGGGCTGAGAAAGGAGTTTGCACACACACACACACACACACACACACACCCTGTCTCCTGCCTAATCTTTCCATGATTTTCTCTTCCCTGAATTTTCACTCTGAAAATGATGCAGTTTAATACATACTTATGATCAGAAAGTGCCAAGATGTACTAAGCGTAAATGTATGAAAGCAGGTTTTAGAGACCTAGTGAACAGGTGAAAATGCTAAAAGCACTACAACCTACTGTGTTGTCTTCGAATCTTGTTTATTTCATTTCACTCTTCCACACTCAAGTGAAATCTTTCCCCTCTGATTTCGTTTGTTCTTCCACTCATCCAGAATGAGTCTCCCATGAATTCTTTAATCATGAAAGCATAGCTTGGATTCCTTATATTAAGTCCTTGGTTACAACTCAAATTTACATATGAAAAAAAGCTATCCATGTTTCTTTATTTACACATTTTTGGCAAAAATATAAGATGTTTAAAGCACTTGGGTGCTGTGTGTATACTGTTTATTTCATATATATGTATTCTTTGGAATATATCTGCCCTTAAAATAGTTTTAAGATTAATATTCTTCCTCAAATCATAAAGAAGCTTAAGACTTGCTAATTTACATTACAATTATGAAAAGTAAAGAGAGAATCCCTATATAATATTTCATCAGTGACATCTAAGCATGAGTGTTTGTGTTTACAATTTTTTTCCTGAGAATTATATTATTAAATAATTATTATTAACAGAATGTCTGTTAATGATGATACTTTTGTGTTTACTAATTAACAAAATGTGTAAAAGTTGAATGCACTATGTAAATTCCAGTTAAATACTTTTCTATTCAGTGACTATTCAATGCAATAAAACTCACTGCAATATTATTTGACAATATGAAATAGTTCTAAATATAACAATGTTGTAGGCATATAATATCAACTTATAAAATAAAAATGAAATATTGATATTTGTATATATTAATATATTAGAAAATATATTGGTAATCTAACAAAAGAGAGCAGTATTTTGACTTTAAACAGAAAGAAAACATATAATAATCAGGCCAGATAGTCAAAATGAAATGTAGAACACTATATTATTATTAATTCAAACAATATCTTAGTTCTATTTTCTCTAATAATAAAAGTGAAATCCTAAGATTTACCATCCTGAGAACTTGTGGATTAAGTATTACTAGACATATAAGGATAATTCTGTTGGGTACTTTTTTTGGAATAAAAGAACTTTTCAAAAATTCTCTCAAATGATTTGAGATTTTGATTTGAAAAATAATTTTATTCATTTAAAAAAATTTAATGCTTATTTATTTTTGAGAGACAGAGCATGAGTGAGGGAGAGCAGAGAGAGAGGGAGACACAGAATCTGAAGCAGGCTCCAGGCTTTGAGCTGTCAGCACAGAGCCCAATGCAGGGCTTGAACTCATGAACTATAAGATTGTGACCTGAGCCAAACTCTGACACTTAACCAACTGAGCCACCCAGGCAACCCTATTCATTTTAAATGAACAGTTTAGTGCAGTCATATAATTGTAGAAAGAGAAAAAAAAATTAGATTTCAGTGTAGGATAGTTATTGTGCAATATTTTATTTGTGTTTGCTTTCCCCACATATGTTACCTTCCCTAGCTTGGTGAAATCGCCTGGGACTATCTAATGACTGACTTCCTGACCCCAGTCTTAGTTCCTTTTCAGCTACTATGACATCTTGGCCAACATATTAATATGTGTCTCCCCTATCTATTTTTAAATCCTTACTCATGATTTGCTTTTTTAAAAGACTTTTTAAAACATTGATTTATTTTTGAGAGAGAGTGTGGACACATGTGTCGGGGGGAGGGGCATAGAGAGAAGGGAAAAGAAGATCTGAAGCAGCTCTGTGCTGACAGCAAAGAGCCCATTGCAGGGCTTGAATTCAGGAACCAGGAGATCATGACGTGAGCCAAAGTTGGATGCTTCACCAACTGAGCCACCCAGGTGCCCTTACACATGAATTGTTTTTAAAAAATTTGGAAGTATGACTTCATTTCATCTGCATGGTAACTTTAGACAGTAAGGTATTAATTCCCATTTTATAAATGAAGTCATTGACTAACAGAGAATTTAAATAGCTTAGTTAGGAGCACCTGAGTGGCTCAGTTGTTGTGTGTCTGACTCTTGATTTTAGCTCAGTTTGTGATCCTAGGGTCCTGGGATTGAGCTCTGCGTTGGGCTCTGTGCTGAGTGTGGAACCTGCTTGGGATTCTCTCTCTCTCCTCTCTCTCTCTCTCTCCCTCTGCCCTCTCCCCCTCCTGTGCTCTTTCTCTAAAAATAAAATATTTTTTTAATGTTGTTTATTTTTGAGAGACAGAGACAGAGCGCGAGTTGGCGAGGAGGAGAGAGAGAGGGAGACAGAGTCTGAAGCAGGCTCCAGGCTCTAAGCTGACCTAAGCCGAAGTCAGACACTTAACCGGCTGAGTCACCCAGGTCCCCCAAAATAAAATAAATCTTTAAATAAATAGCTTAGTCAGAGTTTTGCCAAAAATAAAATATGCAGAGACACAGTACACTTTTCTTTGTTCGAGCTATAATCTCTCCCTATGTATGGGTTCAATTCTATCTGCCTGTTGCACACTTTCATTTCAGCAATTGATCATTCATGGTCTTTTTTTTTTTTTTTAATTTTTTTTTCAACGTTTTTATTTATTTTTGGGACAGAGAGAGACAGAGCATGAACGGGGGAGGGGCAGAGAGAGAGGGAGACACAGAATCGGAAACAGGCTCCAGGCTCCGAGCCATCAGCCCAGAGCCTGACGCGGGGCTCGAACTCACGGACCGCGAGATCGTGACCTGGCTGAAGTCGGACGCTCAACCGACTGCGCCACCCAGGCGCCCCATCATTCACGGTCTTTTAAAAAGAAGGAAAGGAGGAGGAAATGAGATAAAAGAAACTGTAACTCTCTTCTACTATCATATATTTTCCTATCCTACATCAACTTTAAAGGGCTGCATATTGCAGAATTTATAAATTCAAATGCCTAGAAAGGTCTTTTGGAAATATTATAAGCAAAGCAGTTCTGTATTGAGAAAGATGCATAGCAAGTTCATGGCAGAGATGACCTCAAGCAGGGGTCTACAGTTCTGTCAAATATTGTTTCAAGGAAATGTGTGCAGAAATGGCTAAATCTTCCAATTTTTCAAATAAAGCCATATATCCAAATTTTTATGCAAAACCTCCTAATTATAAATTTCACAGTGAGTTGTAAATACAACCAATTTATAACTTCCCATCTATGGTCTCTACCTTCACTTTTCCCAGACTGTTTACTGTTTAACTCTCTGATTTCTGGAACCTGCCACTACCACTCCATAATAATGGAGGTTGGCAATGCCTTCGTGTCATCTTTTGAACACATTTTAATTCACATCTTAAACAATCACAAGCAGTTCAGAAGTGTGTTTATTGAAAGATTCCTTAATTATTACAATCACTCAAAATAAATGGTGATTATGTGATATGATAGAGATGGTAATTATAATTAAAATGGCAACCATATTCAATATATAAATATATCAAATTAACTCAATACTAATTTCCTTAAATTTACACAATGTTATATGTCAAGTATATTTCAATAAAAATTTTAAAAAAGAGATTCCTTCATTTGCCTTTGTATCCTTGTCTACTCTCTCCCTTGTCAATCTCGTCTATTACCACATTTCAGTTATTATCTGTCATGCCAATAAACTCTCAACCTTAAGCATTTAACATAGATCCCTGTTCATTCCTTATAGGAGTATTGGTATATCCTCATATTCCTATATCCAGGGGACAGCAAAAGTGTTAATTTCCCAAACATACGCCGGGTGGTTATTTTTCTTTAACCTCACTAAATATCATTATACTTTTATAGCACTATTTTTGTTTCCTAGACCTTTATTGTTTTATTGTACCTTTAATTATACATTCATGTCTGGATAATGTAATGTATCCCCTACTAGACATAATTTCTATAGGGACAATAATTTTTTCTTTTATCTTTATTGTGACATCTTAGTACCTAATAGACTGCCTGGCATGCCATAGGCTTGTCAGTAAACAATTTACTGCCTGTCAGCTCCAAATTTCCCCTTCAGTGTATACTCTGCCATAATGGGGGGAATTCCTTCTTTATGTATTTCTTTCACAGTGAGCAAGATGTTAATTAAGGCTTCTCAGTAGAATATGCTGGAAGGACATTGCAGGAGAAAGGCCTGGCCTAAAACTTCTGACCACTCAACAGCAGGTGCACAGTGGTGGGTGTGGGAACATGCTGCCATGTTCTTTCCCAGACAGGAGTTTCTTCAGCAACCTTACAATCTGGGCCTGGTCTGGTGACAACCTTCCCACAGGATTTTCTACACTGACACCATGAAGAACTCCACGCTTCCTGTCTGCACGGGTGCCCCAGTTTTCCACTGGTACCCCAGTACCTTCGTTTGCCCTTAGCCCAGTCTTTCCACACACCGGCACTTGGGTCACATGAATGAGATTCCACCGTGTGCCACCTGTGCAGAGGATACTGCTCTCTGCTTGTCCAACAATTAACAGACTGGCTCTGACCCAGCAAATCTGTTAACTTCTCTGCTATTTTGTGGGCTGCAACTGCCACCTTTTCCAACAACGGTTGGGGAGGGAGACACTGGGAGTAGCCTTATTTAATTGGTAAAGTTTAGGTCATTTGCCCAAACAGATACAGGCACACCTTGGTGATACTGCTTGTGGGTTCAGTTCCAGACCACAGCAACAACGCGAATATTGCAGTAAAGCAAGTCAAATGAGGTTTTTGGTGCATATAAAGTGCATATAAAAATTGTATTTACACTACACTGTAGTCTAGTAGTTGTGCAATAGCATGCCTTTTAAAAATGTACGTATCTTAATTAAAAATACTTCATCGCTAAAAAATGCTAACCATCAACTGAACTTTCAGCAAGTCATAATCACTGATCACAGATCATCATAACAGATATAATAATAATGAAAAAGTTTGAAATATTGAGAGAAGGATCAAAATATGACACAGAGACACAAAGTAAATAAGTGCTATTGGAAAAGTGGTGACAATAGACCTGCTCAACTTGCCGCAAACCTTCCATTTGTAAAAAATATGCAGTATCGGTGAAGAGGAATGAGGTGAGGCACAATAAAATGAAGCTTATATTTATACTGATTATCTGTCATTGTCAGCTTTTGTAGTGGGCAGCAAGTTCTACACTGCACCTGCAATCGTAAAGTGGAAAGTTTCTTAATTGTATGAACAGGATTCATACACTGGGCAGCCAAAATACATACACGTACACATACATATGTTTTCACTACATATATGCCCAAAGGTGTTTGTTTCAGCATTCCATGCAGTAGTAAAAACTCGAAAAAAAGTCTAAATGTTGATCAATAGAAGAATGTTTGAATAAATTGTGACTTGTCATTGGTAGACACTATTTTTGGCTACCCACATGCTAATCTCAATAAGCTACTGTCATTGGCATTCTACTGTAAAGAATAAACACCATAAATAATTCTGAAGTATGTTTTTTGTCTTGGAGTGACCATGTGAATTACATATTAGCCAATGACATTTGAAGACTGTTACTGAATTTAAAGAGGTCTGCTGTGTAGCTTCTGAGAAAGCTATTTCTCTCCCTGTATAAAGGCTTGTGTCTGTGTTTGTGTGTGTATGTGTGTGTGTGTGTGTGTGTGTGTGTGTGAGAGAGAGAGAGAGAGAGAGAGAATGAAAAAGAAATACGGAGGGGGAGAGAGAGAGAGAGAGAGAGAGAGAGAGAGAGAGAGACAGATAGGTTCTACCTACCTACTTCCTGCGTAAGAATGAGGGCATGATGCAGTTAATTTCAGCCAGCTAGCTTCTAATTATGAGGTTACAAACCTAAGGATAAATGCCAAGGATCAGTGATGGAAAGAGGTGAGACTGGATTATGACATTACTTAGCATTGACCTCTACTGTCAAATTCTTATTATTTGAGAAAATAATCACCATATTTAAATAGGGAATTGCTGAGAATTTCTAATAAGTAAAAACTGAATGAATCCTTAATTTATTCCATATTTATCCGATAGACTATGAAACAGCCCTTAAAGATTGGATCAATGTCAATAAATCTTAACAGTAAAATATTGAGTAAAAAAGTACTGTGTTTGATTTGTATGATAGATTTAGTAATTAAGAAAAGTAAAAAAAAAACCAGCACTACATATTTTTATGGGTGCATATGTAATAACTACATGAAATATGAATAAGAAAGTTGCACAGAATGTGAGAGAGAAAATTGAATATCAGTGGATAGGATGGAAAGATCTGACATTGTCTTTCATATTTTATTTAGGAATAATATGAAGCAAACATATAAAAATATTTAAATTCGTTGAACCTGGAAAATAGGTACATTGGTGTCTATTATGCTGTTTTTTCTATATGTTTGATATAGTTCACTTAAATATTTTTATCTTAAGGTGTTTGCAAAAAAGTGTTCAATTTAATTCCTAATGTAACTTTGTAGAGAAAACATTATCTTTATATTACAGAATAAAATACTGAGATTCATTAAAATGATATGATATGTCTGTCAGTATTCCAATTACAGTCCCCCCTACCCCCCGCCTCCCAACTTGTTAATGTGACAGCATGGTGTATTTCCCATGGGAAATATTTACCTATCACTTAATAAAATTTTGTCCAAAGAATTCACTAAAAACATTTTCATAGCCTACATTCTTCTAATAGTCATATATAATTTGGAGCTCCACTATTGCTTATAAAATACTCTAGTATCGGTAGTTTAACTGATATTTCAAAGGTCACCCCACACTTAACTCCATTTCACAGATGTAAGGGATTGCTTAAGCTTTTTAAGAACCGGAAGTTTCTTCCTGGTTTACTGCTGTACAAAAATGCTGCTGAAGAAGAAAAGTGCACCAACAATTATGTATTTCAAGGCAGACCCAAGATTTGAAGGGACAAATTAAGTGGCAAAGATTAGAGTGGGGTGGGGATATAAAATAATAACAAATATAATTCTTTTCAAATGATATTATATAACCTGACCTGTATTTACCACAAATCAAACATACATTAAGTATTTAATAGAAATCAGAAAACAAATGTTGCATGACCTTATTGAATTTGTAGAAGCAGAGCGCTGGTGGCGGGGGTTGTGGGGGGGAATGAAGAGATAATGGTAAAGGGGTACAAAGTTTCAGTTAGGAAAGATGAGTTAGCTCTGGAGAGCTAATGTACAGCATAGTGGTCATAGTTAACAACACTTTATCATACACTTAAAAGTGGGAAGAGGGTAAATCTTAAGAGTTCTCCCATGGACAAAAAAAGGTAACTATATGAGATGAAAGATGTGTTAATCTGTTTGATTATGGTGGTCCTTTTACAACACTTATGTATTTCAAAACATCAGCCTGTGCATCTTAAACATATACAATTTAAATTTGTCAATTATATCACAAAAAAGCAAAAAAAAGAAACAGGGAAAAAAAGGCAGTGAAATGTCAGAACATAAATATTCACACAAATTAAGAGATGTGTAATAACCCATTATATCTAAGTGCCAATTAAGAGGGAAAACATGGTATATAGGTGAAAGCTAAGTGAAGAAATGAAAAGAAGAAATTTTAATTTTACTTCACTAAAGAAAATAGAAGTAGCAAACGAAGAATTTTAATGTGTTGCTGTGCTAACCCAGAGTTGTCCCTCCTTTGGATTTGCAGGATATTTAATAATAGTGCCAACGAATTGCTTCTGTACTACTTGGAAAAGGCTGTGGCAATACTTTTCAGCTTAATTAAGATGGCGTTAAGGTGGGTAAAATGCAAACTACTACAAGTGCAAAATTTTTCCGTAAATTTTGGCTGCATATTCTGTGTCAGACTCTAATCCTTAACATTGCACAGGTAGAAACGCGAGGAAATATAAATTGAAGTATCTTTTGTGTTTCAAACATTGCCAAAGGTGAGGGCTGGTCATTGTTAACTCTATCAAAAGTGAGAATTGTCTTACTGTATTACATGTATTTACTATATATTTACATAAAAATTATCTCATATTTTAGTTCTTTGTAATAAGCTAATGTATGTGGGGATATAGGAGTATGTATATATACACATACATATATATGTATGTATATATATCCGTTGTATAGGTAAGTGTATGTATTCGTGCGTGCGCACGCACACACACACAATTGCATACATATACACCACGGGAGGAGATTACTTGAAAGAGAAATGAAATTAAGATTTATTGAGTCTGCACTAAATGCCACATGACATACTGGATATTATGTATTATTTCAAGTAATTTCATAATATCTGTAAGGTAGGTTGCCATTATTATCCCAATTCTGCTGATAAGAAAACTGAGTTATAGTTTTATCAAGTACTATGGGAAGCATAGCCAATAACAGCAGAAGTATATTTAAAGCAAGATGCAAAGTTTCTAAAGTTCATAATTCTGACATATCATAATGTTTTAGGTTTGGCTAAACCACAAGTATTAGAATGTCATGGCATTCATCCACGTTCATATCCTTACAACTTATTAACTTGTTTCCTATACTTGCCTATACTTCTGAGCTTGTTTTCTCATCTCAAAAATGAGAGTCTTAATATAGGTTTTATTAGTGATTCTACCTTTCTCCAAAAATTATCACTAGAGGGACAAAAAAGCCCAACAGCTATATATAAATGTATTAAAATTAAAGTATACCCATTGTTAATGATTTTATGTTATTTATGTACTTTTCTTATGTGAACTTCATTTTTTTTCCACAGGAAAAAGAATTCAAGTTAATTTGAAGATGTTTGCTTAATCAATGTCCTATACACTTATTTTATGAATATAGTTGGCCATTTTACTTTATGTTATATTAAGATTTATGTATAACCATGCAATATGCACTAAGTGTAGACTCTTCTTTTTGATAACAGGAATGATACCAAAAAAGGAAAGTTAGAGTTTCCTGGATTAAACTTAATAAAAATAATATTTTTATTCTTTCTTGGAACTAAGATATCCGATATTTTCAACTAGATAAAGATTCTTCTCATTTTTTGTAGTTTTCAACTAAATGTTACATTCAGTTTAACTATAAAAATGTTAAACTTCAAATACTCCACTATATCGCCTACAAGCCATGCATGAGTACACTTGACATGATGGTCAGAAAAACAAGTCTTTTCAAGTGGATACAGATGCCAGCTGAACCTGCCACAATGTTACCTCTGGTAATAAATTTACTTTCCTTGAAGTAAAGAGATCGAAACACTAAATGGCATAAAGATAAAAGGTTGTCTGTGGAAGCCTTCATCTGATCAAGGTAAATACAGTCTATTCTTGACAGCAGGTCAAAATACGGCAATCTGGTATCTCAAAAAGTTTTGTATAATCTACTGTCATTTGTTTGTTATAGGCTTATGAGAGGCACGATGGGTGAAAGCTAGCTGTACTCTGTCTATACAAAAGAAGTAAACAAATCAAAGAAAAAGAAACTAAAATATTCCTACTGTGTGGCAATCAAATATATATCATGTTATATTCAATGTCTTTGATCATATTCCTTCAATTTGGGGTAAATATATATTTAACCTAATTATCATAGATGTAGTCATGAAGAAGCCCAGCTTTAATCAAATGTCCAAACCAAAAGAGAAATATTGAATGGTTAGTTTCAAGTCCTAAAAAAAAAAAAAGACATAAATGGAAGAAAAACCCTGAAACTACTTTAAAAAATTTTTTAATGTTTGTTTATTTTTGAGAGTGAGAGAGACAGAGCATGAGCGGGAGAGGGGCAGAGAGAGAGAGGGAGACACAGAATCCTAAGCAGGCTCCAGGCTTTGAGCTGTCAGCACAAAGCCTAACGCAGGACTCGAACTCATGAACTGCAAGATCATGACCTGAGCCAAAGTCGGATGCTCAACCAACTGAGCCACACAGGTGCCCCCTAAATTGTTTGCACTTTGGCAGAGCAAATAAAATCCTTTGTTTCTATAAAAGAAAAACAAAATATTTCTGGAATTGTAATATAACTGGTATGTAAGAATTATCTGTATCTCAAGGCAGATTAAAGACTGAATTAGGAAAGATATGACTGAAGGAAACAAAAAAAAAGTGGTAGAATAAGGAATTAATAGTGTAGATTTAAGTGGGAATAACCTCATAGTGTTGGAGAAGGGATATATTAGAAGGGATTATATTGTAGATTCGACAAGATTTGGCTGAGTTAGATTGTAGAATTGAGCACAATTTGAAGATTTCTAAATTCCATTCCAGAAGATGGTGATACAAATAAACCCAATGGGTAAACAATTTGCTACAGACCTGCACAGCATTCATTCTCATGAATTCATAGTTACCGTTTTTTTCATGTATCTTTATGCCATATTGCCTCAGTCATTTTGTTTCTTACCTTTTGTCCTTCAGTGCCTAGCACAATTTACATCTATTACAAAGCATTTCTTGGGGGAAATTAGTTGCATCTTTCCTGTTGGTACAGGACATCTTTAGACCACGTATTGCTGAAATTATGTTATTAGTCCCCAAACTGATGGTTGGTCAGCTTCATGAAGGATCAGTAGTAGGTATTTTTTTCATTGTTGCAAATAGAAAACTATTTGTTTCGGTGTCCCATGTGTGAAATTTATTGTTGGTAAATGTGTGTTCAAATACCTGGTTAATAAATAAAATTAATAAATAAAAGGCATTAATTAACTTCTACGAATTTTAAGTATGTACTGCCTGAGTTATTACTGTGTGTAATGCAGCTGACAGCCTTTCTGGAGAAAGCTGAAATGGAAACACCCGGTGATTGAGTAATAAAGTCAGCTTAGATCTTTCTTTCATTTTTCTTCTGATTGCTTTTAAAGTTATTTTATTTTTTATATTTTCATAGAGTAAAAATTGAACTTTTAGCATCAATTTATATGAATCTCAATACATTCATGGGTTCATGTGACACCAGAGCACTCTGGGTGCCGAACAGTTCCATCACCCCCAAAACACCCTCCTGATACCCCCTTTAAAGTCACACCCTTCTCCCACCTCTAAGTCTTACTGGCCACTGATCTGTTCTCCATCACTTTAATTTTGTTTCTTTGTTGTTGTCTTTTTAATTTCATATAAATGGAATCACATATTATGTAACATTTTGAGTCTTGCTTCTTTTGTTCAGCAAAACGTGCCGATCGTCAATTCTTTTTTATTGATAGACAGTAGTTCGTTGTATGGATACCACTGTCTCTTTGCCAGTTCACTCACTAAAATACACTTGGTTACTTCCAGTGCTTGTCAATCAAGGAGAGAGCTGCTGTAAACACACTTGTATAGGCTGTATGTGTTTCACTATTTCTAAGCAAGGTTTTTTTTTTTTCCTTTCCTAGGAACTTTTGGGTAGAGTCACATTTTTTTAAAAACCATAACTCTTTCATAATGACCAGCAATTGTTTGACCAACACATCTATTTATTTATCAAATAATTTTTGCTGTATCTACCACAAGCATGTAAATCCCATGAGATCAAGTGTTTTGTGCAGTGCTATATCACTAATAGTTCAGAAAGTGCCTGGAACTGAGTGAGCACTAAGTAAATGTATATTTGTGAACGAATGTGTGCATGTGTGTGTCTGTGTGTGATAGAGAACGAGAGGGAGACATCTTAAACTTCCAGCTCATTATTCCAGAGAAGAGTAACCATAAACAAGGTATGCTAGTTTACAGGAAGGAATGCAAGAGTAGCTTTATTTGGAGAATCTGTATTTCCTGATATTCAATGTTATCTAATATATAGAATTTTAATAGGAAGTTAATAAGTCAGAAGTAAAACAAATTAGAGTATCAGGGAAAGTATTTATCTGCTTACGTTTCCAAACCCCAGGAAAACAAAACAGCAGCTTATATATTTCAGAGTTTAGCTATTTTTCAATTTCATTTATGTATTTCATTAATGTATGAAACATATATATTATTCCTAAATACTTATATATTTTCTTAAATTTTCAGAGCAACTTAAAACCATCTAAAATTGTTGTTAACAGAGCTGAGAAATGGGAAAAAGCAATATGAACAAGGTTATACCAAAAAGCTAAGGATGATTTTTTTAAACACGCTAATAAAATGTTTAAATCTGTCGTTTAAAAGAGGAAAAGAAGTAATTGATACTCGTACTTAACAGAAGTTAAGTGAATGAGAATTTTCTAACAATTTCACATTAATAACCATATAAATACAGTATTAGATATTTATAACATGTATGTCATAAGGGTTTTGACAAGTGGTTGAAATTTACTGTCTATCTTGATGAACCAAAGCAGGAAAATGTTTCAGGAGTTCATCAGTGCTGAGTGGCTGCTCTAATCCTCTAATGTGGGGAAATATTTGCTGTTTACTAACTTACGGGATACCTGGGAATAGCTTTCATCAGGTTAACATTAACAAATCAGAATAAAAAAGAGTATATTCTTTAATTTGATCAAGGCCTAAGCTTATTGTCTTATTCAGTCAAAGGAATGTGTTAACAAGGAAAATCTTTTTTCCCCTCTGAAATACATTTTATTTAAAAAAAATTTTTTTTTCAACGTTTATTTATTTTTGGGACAGAGAGAGACAGAGCATGAACGGGGGAGGGGCAGAGAGAGAGGGAGACACAGAATCGGAAACAGGCTCCAGGCTCTGAGCCATCAGCCCAGAGCCTGACGCGGGGCTCGAACTCACGGACCGCGAGATCGTGACCTGGCTGAAGTCGGAGGCTTAACCGACTGCGCCACCCAGGCGCCCCTGAAATACATTTTAAAAAGTAGATGCCCATATCATATGTCCCATTATTTTCCAAATACTAGGATTTAAACTAGGATATACTCTTAATTTTAAACTCCTTTAATGCCCATGATGTTAGAGATTTCTTTCAGAATCACCCTTGTAATTTCTTAGGACATTTATCAAAATCTTAGCATATTGCTTAAGGTTGAAAATATATTAGTACAAATGTAACTGTAGTTCTGTGGCACAAGGTAGAAATACCCCAGAGTCTATGACTGGTCATTCTTATTCATGAGTATATCATAATAGGCTGATAGGCTACTTTTCCCAGGAAACAAATTTCCTTTTCCACGTGGTCCTTCTGATTAACTAATATCTTAGCACAAATAATGATACCAATAGAGGAAATTTGAGGTCCTAGGCATTTAATCACCGACATAACCTAAGTGTGAAGCATTATTGGGCAAAATAGTAGGCTTCCGAGTTATTCATTAATCGATCAACTAGTATTTATAACTTTTATCGTTTGCTTGATACTGTGTGATGCTGCAGTGGGGGGAAGACCTCAACTGTGCTTCCGCTCCTGAAGGCAATTTCAATTTAGCAATATCTGTTATACCAGGGACACTGAATGAATAAAATTATTCAACTGTGCTCTAACTGTTTAATTCTCCAAGAGTGCCCCCCTTGGACACCATCGTTTTCATTTTTTTATACTAGTTTCCCCACCTGTAAACTGCTTCTCTCGTTATTTTAACCAGGCTTTGAAGAGTAATGACATTGAGTGACGTTCCAATTTCTGAGCTCAGAGTGAGAAGTGGCAGCTTTCACTTCCTGCCTCCTGAGCCACCCCATTAAGAACCCTGCCAGAGAGAATCCTGTTAGAATGCGAGAGACCACAGTGAAGAGCAGTAAGGCTCCAGACTGGTTAAGTGGAGAAGTGACGAGGTGAGAAGATCTGCTGGGCAGACCTCAAATGAGGCCAACAGAGGAACCATTTAGGTATGGCCCAGCCAACTTAGAGAATCAAGAGAAACCATCAAATGGTTGTTGTTTCAAACAAGTAACTTTGGATGAGGTTTCTTATGCAGCAATATGCAGCAAAAGATAACCGAAACAATAAACTGGCACATTGACATAAAAGAAGAGTAAGGAACAATTAGATTGTTTTCAAATTCAGCTTATGTCCTAAAGATATTGGATTTCTGAAATCATGATGGCAGCACATGAGTGCCTTTTGCAGTGCACTCTCAGAGCAAATAAAGCTGCTGTGATTTGCCATTTCATTGACACAGGTGTCTCATCACAAAGAGAGGGAATAATAGTCTCTTTCTCACGATTCAGCTGAGATAATTGGTATATTCTTGTCAGTTAGGGTCAGCTCGTTACTGTAAAGATAAAGATTAAATGGAAGAATTTAGAAGACCTACTTAGAGACAAGAATCACTGGCTTATAAAGCCAGAATAGAAGAGCAAATTTCTTACGTTGTTTTACAAAAAACTATGAAACTCAGGTGTAAGCCTCGCTTATTAATAGGGTAGATTTAGAAAAAGATAATGCTTTTTAAACCAGCCTATCAGAAATTTTGCTACCATCTCCAAAACAATGAGAATCACAGTGATTTTTCAGTGCCATTACAAAAGCATGGCATATAGGGAAATAAATCCATATTCAAAATAAATGACTATTCGATAAGGAAAAATGACTGTCCATCCAAGCAGGAAGGTTTCCAATGTAATCAACTATTAGCCTGGTAGCTAGCTGACTCCCCTTAGGAGAGGTTGTATCAGAGATTCAATATTAGCCTCTCTATTACAGATAAGATAGGAACTCATAACTTTTCATTTTGAAATTCAGACCCTTGACTTGCCCCTTCTCTCAAATTGATAAACAATTGCTCTGCCACAGAGTATGTGTGCTGTGTGACATTTAATTCAGGAATTTTGCCGAGTGCTTTCATTCACATGGAAGGTTCAGTATTTTGTCTAAATTTTGAATACCTTTTGTATGGTATTTATGTTTATTATAGGAACAGCCTTTATAATGGCAGTGATAGAATTTTAAAACAAAACTATTCTGTTTTTTCTCAAGCTTCTCAAGAACTGGTTAAGATCGCCAAGTTAAGCTCTAAAACCTATTACTAGCATTTACCTCTATGAATGAGGATTTTGTCTTCCAGTATAATTATAATAAAAGGTAAAATAAACTTGAAACTAGGGTTAGCTAAAGATTGCAAACTTCGCCTCTGATCCACAATGCAATGCTTATCATAGATGATTTTTGTTTTAACACAATGTACATATTACAACTCTGAATTTATTAAACAGATATATAGAGTACCATACATGTTGGGAGAAAATTATCTGTATAAAGTATATGCTGCAGATCCTTTGAGCAAAGGCATTATGTTAAAGTAAGAATGTTTGTATAAGGAGATTTTCCAGAATAGTAAAGTATAAAGACATCATTGACCTCAAAGATGTTCCAGAATGTAAAGACCTTTCCTTCCCTTCAAGAAAGATTTGCTTACATTGATAAGCAAAATAAAGATAAGGAAGTGAATTAAATAAACCAAAATAAAGATAAGCAAAATAAACATAAGATAAAGTAAGTTAAGGCCTCTCTCTCTCTCTCTTTCTCTCTCTCACTCTCTTGCTCTCCAGAGCAGAATATGGACAAGATCACCAGCTGCTGTCTATAAGACTGAAGTCGTACAATTTGGGGTCCCTCTCCTGTACTGCCCCTACTGCACGCATGGATAACATCTAGTCCTCCTGAAATGCTCTGTCAGTGTTTGTGTTCAGAGAATGACACAAAATTCAGCTTCTGATACAGCAATACCCTTTTCATACAGATTATAAATGAGTGGTTCCATGTTAAATATTATTTTAAAGTTTAGATTTATAGAAAATTTGGAAAGATAATGAGAAGTAATTCCTATGCTAATTTTTTTCTAATTTTATTTTCCCATTGTCATTTTAGCTATATACTTTTTGCATTTTGGAGTGGGTGTGTCTTTGCTAGGATTATAATATAGATCCCTAAATTATACAGTTCATTTATTATTCCTGTTATACTACTTCATATAAAATGTAGAAACTTTGTAATTGGATAGGTTAATATTACTCTTTTATGTTTTATACTATGGTCAACAAATATTTTTGTCTGTATGTTTTTATAAATGTATACATGTAATTGTGTATAATAACATCTACAATGCAATGCTACAAATTTTGCTGTTGATAGTTAATGTAGCACAAGGAACACAAGAGAAGTAATTTTTTTTTTAAGTATAACCTTTAGTATGGATGCAGAGAGTAGTCATTTCTATGCATAACATTCCTTTCAGAGGTTGCAAAGTTCTATCTAGTATCATTTCCATTGAGGCTATAGGACATTTATTTTTAGCATTTCTTGGAGTGAAAGTCTTCTGGTGAAAAATTCTTATTTATTTTATTAATCCTAAAAAGGTATTAATTTTTTTTTAATTTTTTTAAATGTTCATTTATTTTTGAGAGAGAGACAGAGCACAATCAGGGAAGGGGCAGAGGGTAAGAGGGAGACACAGAATCCAAAATCAGGCTCCAGGCTCTGAGCTGTCAACACAGAGCTCAACACGGGGCTGTAACCCAAGAACCATGAGATCATGACCCAAGCCGAAGTCGGATGCTTAACGAACTGAGCCACCCAGGCGCCCCAAAAAAGGTCTTCATTTTTGAAAAATATTTCACATGTTGTTAAATTCTGGATTGATAGTGATTTTCTTTAAAGATGTTGTTTTGTACTGTTTTGGCTTCCTTGGTCTGATGAGAAGTCAGACATGAATCAAATTGTTTCCCCACTCTATGTAATGTCTCATTTTTGTCTTACTGCCTTCAAGATTTGCTTGTTTTCTTCAACTTTTAGTGCTTACATGAGTGTTGCTTCCTTGCGAGTTTTTTTTTTTTTTGAGCATCTCATAGCTGTCAATTTTTGTCATTCACCAAATTTAGAAAACTATTTGGCTATTACTTATTCAAATAGTTTTTTCTTCTTACTGTCTTTTTCTTCTTCTTTTAGTCCACATGTCCAAATGCTGTATAATTAAATATTATCCACCACTTTCTGGGACTATGTTCACTTCATTTCATTTGTTCTATATTTATTATCTGAATCTTTCTTTTTTTTAATATTTATTTATTTTTGAGAGAGAGAGAGAGAGAGAGAGAGAAAGAGAGACTGAGCGGCGGAGAGGGAGAGAGAGAGAGGGAGACACAGAATCTGAAGGAGGATCCAGGGTCTGAGTTGTCAGTACAGAGCCAGATGTGGGGCTCGAACTCACGAACTGCGAGATCATTACCTGAGCTGAAGTCGGACACTTAACCTACTGAGCCACCCAGGTACCCCCTATTATCTGTATTATTTCTATTGACCCACCCAGCTATTATTTTTATTTCACATATAATAAGTTTTAGCTTTATAATTACGCATTTGAGTCTTAAAAAAATAATTTATATTTAACTACTGAAATTTTCCGTATTTTTCCATTGGGGGCATATTTATTTTACTTTAAGTATTTTTAGCAGCTGCTTTAAAACTCTTGCCTAATAATTCTGACACCTAGATTATCTCAAGGTCAATCTTAATTGATATTCTTTTCACTTGAGAATGTGTTACGTTTTCTTCATGCTTTGTATTAGGACAATTTTGCATTGTATTCTAGACTCATGAAGGTTAAGTTGTGAAGATTCTGGATTCTGTTTATTGTTGTCAAATAAATTTGGTTTGTTTTAGTAAACAATGATTTTGGTTGGAATTCAACTGTAAACAGTATCTCTGGAGTAACATTTTTGGTCTCAGTTCAGATATTTTGTTTTTGTTTGAGCTACTTTGAGTCTTTCCTATACACGAATATTTTAGAGATTAATCAGAATTGTGCATAGTTATAATTTGATATCTCTTCTCTGGCTCTTTCCCTAATAGGACTTGATGTTTATTAGCCAGAATTTCCCTGACCTCAGTGTTCTGTATCTCCTGGCTAGAAAGTCTGTATCTTTTCACTGGGTACCCTCTCAGTTAATTTACTGGGCCCCCAAAATGGAAACTCAGTATACAATCCCCTTGCTCTAGGTCTACACACACTCTGAGATTCTTTCTGCTTCTTTCACTTCACAGGAATTGCTTTTTATTATGTTTCCATATATTAGAGCTGCCCGCCCTCTTCCCCCACCCAACACACACACACAGGAGAGTCAGGTAGGAAGTCATTTAATTGTTACATAAGAAAATCCTCTTTCTTTGATCATTGTATTGATCTTTGTATCCTCACTGTTTCTTTTCTAGTTTACCCAAATGCCCTTTGAATATTCTCATCAAAGTTAGACCTGGCAGCCACTGAAAGATCTAGTTAATTACAAAGTAGAGCAAACTTGGGGCGGGTGGGTGGCTCAGCGTCTGACTTAGGCTCAGGTCATGATCTTGAGGTTCATGAGTTTGAGCCCAACGTCTGGCTCTGTGCTGACAGCTCAGACCCTGGATCCTCTTCAGATTCTGTGTCTCCCTCTCTCCCTGAACCTCCCCCACTCACACTCTGTCCCTGTCTCTGTCTCTGTCTCTCTCTCAAAAATAAAACATTAAAAATAAAAAAAATAAAATAAAATAGTAGAGCCAACTATTTTATGTATGTATTGCTATATTACGTTTTTATGTGATTGTGAGAGTATCCCATAGCTTGTGCATAAATATATATTGATTATTCTTTTATATTCAAGTATAATTAACATACAGTGTTATATTAGTTTCAGGTCTATAATATAATGATTCAAAATTCTGTACATTGCTCAGTGCTGATCAAGATGAGTGTACATTTTTTAATTTTATTTTTTTAAATTTACATCCAAATTAGTTAGCATCTAGTGCAACAATGATTTCAGGAGTAGATTCCTTAGTGCCCCTGACCCATTTAGCCCATCCCCCCTCCCACAACCCCCCCAGTAACCCTCAGTTTATTCTCCATATTTATGAGTTTCTTCTGTTTTGTCCCCTTCCCTGTTTTTATATTATTTTTGTTTCCCTTCCCTTATGTCATCTGTTTTGTCTCTTAGAGTCTTCATATGAGTGAAGTCATGTGACTTTTGTCTTTCTCTGACTGACTAATCTCCCTTAGCATAATCCCCTCCAGTTCCATCCACATAGTTGCAAATGGCAAGATTTCATTCTTTTTGATTGCCGAGTAATACTTCATTGTGTGTGTATATATATATATATATATATACCACATCTTCTTTAACCATTCATCTATCGATGGACATTTGGGTTCTTTCCATATTTTGGCTACTGTTGATAGTGGTGCTATAAACATGGGGGTGAATGTGTCCCTTCGAAACAGTACACCTGTATTCCATGGATAAATGCCTAGTAGTGCAATTGCTGGTCGCAGGGTAGTTCTATTTTTAGATTTTGGGGGAACCTCCATACTGTTTTCCAGAGTGGCTGCATCAGCTTGTACTCCCAGAGATGAATGTACTCTTAACCCCCTTTACTTATTTCACTATTCCCCCCCACGCACCTTCTTTCTGGCAACCACCAGATTCTTCTCTATATTTAAGGGTCTGTTTTTTTGTCTCTTATTTTCATTGTTTGTTTGCTGTGTTTCTTAAATTCCACATATGAGTGAAATCATACATTTGTCTTTCCAGAATGATTATTCAAAACAGTTTTTCCTATATTTGACTCTCTCATTGGCAATCAGTTAAACTAAGAATTAAGTTTACATTCTCTTAATACACATTCCCTCAAAGTATTATATCCTTTATAGGAACTGTCTGAAATAACATCTTCTTAATGCTAATTTTCCAGATTGGTACAAATGAAGAGAGCTATTGATAAATTACATGTGTTTTCTATTAGTCTGAATAAGGACAAACAGTGCGGTTTCTTCATGAAAATGAATGTAACATTTTCACTTCCAATTGATTGTTCCAAATTGTTCTATTTCACCATGTCTCAGAAATATCTAATATTTATGACTAGGGTGGTACAAATTTACTTTCTATCTGTAGAAATTATATGTTAACCAAATTAATTCTAATTATGATATTTAAATCTATTTAATCAGTTTCATAGCTTGTTTATTTTATACTGACAAGAATTACAACTTGTGATTATCCAAACTCTGGTGAAAACAAATTAAATGGCAGTAAAGGCATCAATAATAATAAGACATAATTCTCAAACCCACCAATGTATATTCTTTCTCTGTAATTACAACAGAGATTGCAAAAGATAGGAAGAATATGTAACAACTCTAGAATTAACTAAGTGATTTAATGATTTATTTTTAAGGTGCTGTTGATTTATTCCAACTACCAAAGTCATAATTATGAATGACATGTGAATAACTTTCTAATCATGTTTACTCAGTGTTATCAAATGCAAATAAAAAATAAAGCAGTATTTTGTCATTTACATGTAAATTAATCTTAACCTATATTATCTTTCTTAGCTATGATCTGTTTTAGAGCATATATAAACAATACATAGGGTACATAAATAGAGCCCACATCACTGCTGTATCAGAATTTTCTTGGTGTCAATAAAATTGTAAAATGAGGAGAGGCCATTGTAGGATTTCGTTTGACAAGTTTTAACAAACAAAAAACTTCCCACATCAATCATAATAGGAATAATTAGCAAGGATGCTTTAATCCTCCATGACCTTCCCTGTGAATGACAATGTACTGCCAAACATCAAGTCTCCTTACTGAACAAACTTTGCTCAGTAATGTCTCTTGTGGCTACGATGATAAATCTAAAAGCCCAACCTCATCTATTTCTGTGGCATGAATTACCAGACGTATAAGCCAAATAGATTATCTTTCAAATTTAAAGGCAAATAATGACGTAATTATCAGTTCACTGGAGAAGAGAGTAGAATTTGACATTGATGAAGAGTAATATGTCCATTATGAAAACAGGTTGGATTCTTTTTTACTTCCTATCTATCTGCATTAACTAGCTATACATGCATCATCAGTACTTTATCAAATATGATCAGATAGCAAGACTCATAAAATGATGGTTTAATTATGAATTCTAATATCAAATAGATCATATTACTAATGTAGGTATGCACAAACACACTATCCTTATTTCAATTTCAGTTTATAACTATTTTGCTAGTATTTTCAAGAAATAATATTTTTATAATTTAAAGTATATCAATGTTAAAGTTATTCATAAAAATTAACACTATAAATAAAAATATAAAATTGTTCAGGAGATTTGTCACTGAATACTGATATTATTTTTTAAAATTCCTGTGAAATACCACTTGGAAATCTCTATGGTGCTGACCAATAAAAAGTGAATCTTGCTGAATCTGTTGAAGTCCTAAAAATGAAAGATCATTCAAGGAAATGAAAGACTTAAAGCAATTCTAAAATATGGACCAAATACTTTCCTTTTATCGTTAGTACAACTCTGTAAGAGGCATATTATCTTTATTTTTAGGTAGAATGACAGAAGCACAGCAACATTAAACAAAAAGTTGCAGGTTAGTGGAACTTAGGAACTGAGTTAAGTTTATCCAAGCTCTACATTTGAAAATAGTGGTTAATTTTGACATTTCTTTTAAAAAAATACTTTGAGCTGCAAGGAATTTGAAACGATCCTCAATTTGTTTCTTCCTTTAGGTGGCTGAGTATGAACCAAAAAAAAAGAGTTTCTTATTATTTTTTTGTTTCCTTGACTATCTTTATTTTTATTTGATTTTTTTTTCTTCTGCTTTTTCTTGAAGACGTACTAAAGAGTGGCAAAGCTGGGGACACCAATAACTTTCTTGATAAATTTTCATATTTATATCCATTTCCAAACAGTTAATTTTACTCTTTCATTTTTTAAAAGGTTTTATTTTTAACTCATCTCTACACCCAACATGGGTCTCAAATCCACAACCCAGAGATAAAGACTCACAAGTTCCATCAACTGAGCCAGCCAGGTATCCCAATATTTCAAGTTTTTAAATTTTGTTTTATTGTAAGAACACTTAACATGAGATCTACTTTCTTAAGAAAGGTTTAAGGATGCAATACAGCATTGTTAACATAGACATAATGTTCAATGGATCTATTAAACTTATTTATCTTGCCTAACTGAAACTTTATGCCCATTGATTAGCAACCCCCCACTTCTTTCTCCACCCAGCCCATTAATAACCACTAATCCACCAAGTGAAATTATGCAATGTTTGACTGGCTTATTTAATTTAGCATAATGTCCTCAAGGTTTATTTCATATTGTTGCATATTGCAAAATTTCCTTCTTTTTAAGTCTGAGGAATATATTGTATGCATGTACCACATTTTTTTAACCATTTATTTGATGGTGGATAGGTTGCTTCCACATCTTGGCTATTGTGAATAGGGCTGCAATGAATATGGCAGTGCTAATATTTCTACAAGATCCTGATTTCAACTCTAAATAAATATCCAGAAGTGTGATTGTTACATCATATGATAGTTGTACTTTTAATTTTCTGAGGAATCTCCATGCTGTTTTACATAGTGGCCACAACATTTTGTATTCCCAACAGTGTACAAATGTTCCAATTTTTCTACAATCTTTCCAATACTGTTTTTTTGGAGGTTTTGGGGGTCATAGCCACCTGACAGGTATAAAGAAGTGTCTCATTGTAGTTTTCATTTGTATTTCCCTAATGATTACTGACATTGACCATATTTCATATATCTATTGACCATTTGTATGTCTTCTTTGGAGAAATATCTAGTCAAGTCTTTTGTCCATTTTTAAAATTGGGTTATTAGTTTGTTGTTGCTACTGAGTTACAGGAGTTCCTTATATATTTTGAAAAATAGCCTCTTAAAGAAATATGGCTTGCAAATACTTTCTCCCATTCCTCTCCAGTCTGTTGATTCTTTCTTTTATTGCGTGGAAGCATTATAGTTTGATGTAGTCTTGTCTATTTTTGTATTTGTTACCTATGCTGTTGCCATAAAATCATAGCCAATACCAATGTCAAAAAGCTTTCATGCTATGTTTTCTTCGAGAAGCTTTACAAAGTCAGGTCTTACATTTAAGTTTTTTATCTGCTTGAGTTGATTTTTGTGTGTGGTTTAAGATGAAGATACAATTTCATTCTTCTGTTTGTTTAGCTAGAATACTCTGTACCATGAAGTGATGAGAAGTGATGAGAGTGGATATAATTGCCTTGTCTGATCTTTGAGGAAATTCTTTCAGTTTTCACCACTTAGTATGATGTTAGCTGTAGCATTTAACATATGGCTTTTACTATGTTCAGATACTTTCCTCCTATTCGCTAATTTGTTAACTTCTTTTTTTCTTTTATCATGAAAGGTCTTTGAATTGTGTAAAATGCTTTTTATGCATCTGTTGACACTATTGTGTGATATTTATTCTGTATTTTGTTAATGTGAGTTATAACCTTGATTTTTTAAAAAATATTTTAATGTTTATTTATTTTTGAGAGAGAGACAAAGCATAAGCGGGGGAGAGGCAGAGATAGAGGGAGAAACAGAATCTGAAGCAAGCTCCAGGCTCTGAGCTGTCAGCACAGAGCCAGACACAGGGCTTGATCTCATGAACCATGAGATCTTGACCTGAGCCGAAGTCGGACACCTAACCAACTGAGCCACCCAGGTGCCCTTGATTAATTTTCATAATTTGAACCATCCTTACATCCCAGAGATAAATCTCACCTGGCCAGGGTATTTGATATTTTTAATATTGTGCTGAATGTCATTTGCTAGTATTTTGTTGAGGATTTTTGCATCTTACCATTTTCTTAAATATCAGGGATATTGGCCTGCAGTTTTCTTTTCTTGTGGTGTCTTTATCTGGCTTTGGTATCAGGGTAATACTGGACTCCTAAAATAAATTTGGAGGTGTTCTTTTCACTTCAATTATTTGGAATAGTTTGAGAAAGATTGGTGTTAGTTTTTCTTTAAATGTTTGGTAGAATTCACCGGTGAAGTTATCTGTTCTTAGACTTTTACTTTTTAGGTTTTTGATTATTCACGCAACATACATACTAACAATAGATGTGTTTAAACTTTCTTTTTCTTCGTGATTCAATCTTATTACATTATATGTTTCTAGGACTTATCCATGTCTTGTAGGTTATCCAATTTGTTGGCATACATTATTTATCTTAGTCTCTTATGATACTCTATTTCTGTGCTCTTCTTTTATTTCTAATTTTTTATTTGAATGTCTCTTCTTTTTTCTTAGGCTAAGGGCTTGTCCGTTTTGTTAATATAAACAAACAAGCAGCTCTTAGTTTCATTGGCCTTCTCTATTTTTTTAGTCTCTATTTCATTTATTTCTGCTCTGATCTTTATTATTTCCTTCCTTTCCTTCCTGTTAACTATAGTCTTAATTTGTTCTTTTTTTCAGTTCCTTAGTGTGTAATTTTAAGTTGTTTATTTGAGAACTTATTTTATTTTGAAATGCAGGTATTCATCACTATAAATTTCCCTCTTAATACTTGGTTTTTTTTTTTAATCTTAAAACTTTAGTATGTTAAATTTTCATTTTTGTTTCTGCCAAGATATTTTTACAATTTTCCTTTTTTAAAGTTTATTTATTTTGAGAGAGAGAGAGAGAGAGAGAGAAAGAAAGAGAGAGAGAGAAGGAGCACAAATGGGGGAGAGGCAGAGAAAGAGGGAGAGAGAGAACGCCAAGCAGATTCCACACTCAGCATGGAGCTGATATGGGGATCCATCCCATAACCACAAGATCACAACCTGAACTGGTATCAAGAGTCTTATATTAACTGACTAAGCTACCTACGTGTCCCTCCAATTTCCCTTTTGATTCTTCTTTGACTCGTTGGTTGTTCAAGAATGTGTTGTTTAATTTCCCCATATTTGTGAAAATTTAAGAAAAACTGTTAAAAGGGTAAATCTTATGTTCTTGCCACAGTAAATTAAAATTTAAGAATATTAATTTTGAACATCATCTACTGTTTTCAATAAAAAATTATAAAGCCACAAAAATAAAATTTCCTAGTACCCTACACCTCCCTTTCTCTATGTACTAACAATCTTTTGTTAGTGCATAATGTACATACATACATATACCATATGTATGGTCTCTATGTCTATGTGTTTTTATAGTAATGGAATTACATTATTCATATTGCTGCATAATTTGCTTTTCTCAAACAACTCATATTTGCTTTCCATTTTTTGTTCCTGTTTGCTAAATTCATCTTATATGTTTTCCTGTCTTTCTTTCCTTTTTTTTTATGGTAAGCTGGTCTTATTTTATAAATAAAATCTCCAATTCTTAAAATGAAATTTATTTTCAGAAAACTTAATAGATACAATACTATTCAACTAAATCAGGCTTTATTCACTATTATTACAAGAATGATTAAATAAATTTCTTAATCTAATGTTCTTATTCTAAGTACAATAGCAATGATAAGCTTCACATAACTACTGGACATAAAGTACTTAGGTTATGCAGGGAATTTCAGTTTTGTTTACTTAATTTTAGCTCAATCATACCTTCTAGTCATCAGCTCTCAACTAGCCATCTTGAGAGACTTGTCTCTTATGCAAAAGATTAGTGAAATTTTGTTTTGAACAATGGAAATTTTACCTTCTTTTGCTTTTAATGATGAGTTAATACTGACACAATCTTTCTCATTTTAATTTATTTAATTTATCAAATATGTCAAGACAGATTTAAATTATAATTATTAAATAAATGTAACATATATCCTATGGGCTGCTCATTATTCAACTCACCTTTTTGGTCCTAAAGATAAATTATATATCATTATGTGACATTTATTTATTTAGAAGAATTATGAAGAATAATAACACATAGATCTGGATACCAGATTATTTCTATGACAAATTCTGTTTTTCAGGTTTGCCTAAAGCAAAATATGTTTGAGAAAATAAGAACTTTCACTGCACCTAATTCTTTACCTACAAGAAATTATGCCTAACTCTGGGGTTATTCCTCATTGTCTTCCTGAATTTCTTTTCCATTTATTTGTCATTTCAATTTGAAGTTTAAGGAGAAAGCATGGCAAGAAAATTTACAAACCTAGCATTATATTTTACTTAAATATATATTATTATTTTTAGTTGTATATATTAACATTTGTATTATTTATGATCAATGATAATTACTGAATCTGTTGGATTATTTTTTCTCAATATCTTGCTGCTTCCCAATGCCAGAGGGGGGTGGATATGATCATTATTATCATGAGTTTTCTTCCATGCACACAAAACACATAGAGATCAGGATTTTCTTTTGGTGTCCTAGAGTTTAGAGAATGATTTAAGAATAAGGAAAATTCTCCCTCCTCCACCTAATTTTTTAGGATTTATCCCTCATGACTTTGATATTGGAAAAGGCTATTGATCTTCATCTTGGAAAACTATTTCCTTACACTGAGTCTAATCAACCCAAGTTTGTTCAATCCATTAGTTTCTAATTACGTCTATAGCTCAATTTTGGAACAAACTGGCTGAAATTAATATTTTAAAAGACAAAGAAATAGAATTTTCAGCAAAATATAATTTTCTGTTTGCTTTTTAGTGTCATCTCCTATTGTGGTTCTCAAATAATTCATGTTTCATTCCTCTTCCTTATTTCCAGAATTTTACAAATGGAATATAGGCCTGTAAATGCCTCATTTTTTCCCCATAAATTTCTCTCCTAATACAAATATAACATAAAAATTTTTGTACTGGGAAGTTTATTATACTTGGAAAAGGCCAGTCTCAAAAAATGATTTTTGTATTTGTTTTTTACAATAAACCATTTATGTTTTCTAGGACAAAAAATACCTTCAAGAATAATAACATAGCTATTTTAATTCTAATTATTAAAATAAATATGTTCTGATTTTTTAAGTATAATTCTTTATAAAATGCCCCTTTCTCTAGTCTTGCATTCCATTATTTCATGATAGGAAATAAGCATGTTCATTAATATATTTTCAAAATGCCAGAAAATCAATAATTATCTTAGTGTCTTCCCATGTTTACCATGCATTGCACCTTCAAATTAAAAAAAAAAAAAGAGTAAATCTGCATTTATTTGTAACAATCTTATTGAATGAGATGGACCCCTTAGGGAGCAAATACAGAATCACCCACTTTTTTTCCTGCCACCTCTTGCTTGCACACATAGTTTTTCTATCTCTTTCTCACCCATGAATGACATCTTGAGTAAATTCCACAGCTTTCACTTTTAATTATGAGATCTGTCTGTTTTATTAAAGTGGCTAGTTTAACCTACATAAAACACTTTTCATCACCTGCCCAGTTTACAACATTCCCTCTTTGGCTTGAACCAGACTAGGAAAACTGCAGTGGGAAAAAAGATGATGTACACTCAATGTCCTTGTTCTTCCCACTTCTAGCTCTTTCTCTTCTGCCTTTGTTTCCTCCAGACTGACATATGGAAGGAGATGTGAGAAGCAATCAAAGAGTCCTAATTAATGGTTTTATGGTAGTCTGACCTTGGTGCTGTCTAATTTTCTGCTTTGTGCAGTTGCTTCAGGCACCAAAGGGCTTATGAGACTGTATATCCTTGGAACATGTGATACACTCTCTGGATGATATATTATCACTTTCCCCTTGGCTTATGCTTGTGTAGAAACCTCACCATGACAGGTAACCCTCTTGAGTGAGGCGCTTTCAATCCCACTCTATTAAAATTAATGTTTGCAGTGTCTTCATAACATATGGGAAATCTCATCACCTTTGCCCTGCTATATTCTGGAAGTTTAATTTGCTCCTATTGCATCTTTTATCCTTGACTCAGAAATCACAATTAGTTCTAGCCAGCCCTTTAGGTGGCTTCCCAAACGTCAGGATATACAGGTCAAAACGCCACAAGAAGCATCTCACATTGCTCTGCGCCTAATACCTTAGTGACACTGGAATGTTAAAAGCCACTTCTTACTACTTTATTGAAATGCATAAAGGAGCAAAATACTGCACTCTACTAAACAGACAATACTAACAAGTGAATTTTCTTTTTCTAATTGTCCTGCTTCTTTGATATATAGGATAGTGGTAACTGGTTGACCTTTTGTCACAGGACTGGTATTGGACATATCTTGGGTACTAAAGTTATAGGATTCTACAAGATTTATTTAACATGAATGAATACATGTCATAATGATCTTAAAACTTGGAAGTAGGTAATTGGGCCAACTCTTTTTAATAAAAGCCAAAGATGCATAAAAATAATATTCTTGTAGGAGCTCAACAGCAAGTAATACATGCCATGCCAATCAAATGATATGTTAAACTGGAGATGCAATTAATATTTAAAAATTTCACTAGCAGGTGGAATGGTTATTGTAGCATTATAAATGTCTTCATTTGCATCAATCAATATCCAGAGAAAAATTTTCTAAGCTTTTCAGATTCTAAGTATTAGAATATTAATTAGACTGATAATCAGCTACTAGAGCCATCCTGATCTAGTGTTACACAATATCAGTTGATTTTTCAGGTGCCATACTCAAATATTTTGGCATGGCACAGATATAACTTACTTTGTTATGTTGAGATTGAACTTTACAAAATTAAAATTAGAAGCAGAATATATTAAAAACAGATGAGAGCAACTCTTTATTTTGATGATATGAGCTCAATTTTTCATTTCATGTCTCATATAATATAACTTACACAAATGTCCATTATTGATTCTTAGAATCTGAAGATTTCCAAAATTTATATTTTGCAGTTTGAGCTTAATGGAAAGTACTTCAGAATGAATATACATTAAAATACACTGAGTCGATCCATTAATATTTTGCAGTTTGCTATATAGCAATAGAAACCAAATTAAAAATGAAATTAAGCATAAAACCATTATTCCTTTATATTTCTTGAAAATATTTTTGGCATGCAATCATTAAAATGTAGACAGTGTGCTCTACCCTTCCCAACTCTTGCTTCTTCAAATTGACATTTGAAGGGACATCACTATCTGTGATTCATTGGATAATAATATTTTTTTTCATGTATCAAAGCTATTTTACAATTCTTCAAGTTATAGTCATAAACTGATTTAGTTTTTCATAAATTTTCATCTTAAGTTTATATCATTTCAATTATAAATGCAAGTATAAGAAGGCCAACCAAAAGGGATTTTTAAGGCAGTGAATAATTGTAGATATATATCATTAAAATATGTCCAAAGTCATAGAATATAAAACACCAAGTGAACCTTAATATAAACTATGGACTTTGGATGATAATGATGTGTCCGTGTCAGTTTTTCAATTCTAGCAAATGTACCCCTCTATGACGGATATCGACCAAAGGGGAGGCTTTGCATGTATGAGGGTAAGCAGTATACAGAAAATCTCGGTACCTTCTGCTCAATTTTTCTGTGAAACTGTAAGTACTCTGAAAACAAAGTATAATAAAAATTTAGAATAACATTCTAAGATTTATTTCATGTTCATAATACATGTCCAATGCAATGATAAAGCTTTTGTTAGTAGAAGAGCAGTATTTGTCATATTTAGTCATGACGTAGGTAACAAACTACTCCGTCCAATGAAACCATCATTGCAACAGAAGACCTTAGTGACCTCTCAGTCAAAGAAAGAGAATATGGTGAATCATGTGCCAGTTCCTCAGTGCTCTTTCTCTTAAGCACACATAAGCCCATTCCATTCACAGTAATCTGGCTAAAGTGAGTCACATGGCTACATCTAATTTAAAAGGCTAGAAAGTAATAAGTCCATTATGACTAGAAGGAAGAGAAAATCTTCTTTCTACTTGCAATGTACATTCGACCAATCATCACGAAACACACCCAATTTTTCCATCCAACAACTAGGCTCAAGTTCAGAGTTGAGGGTTCTCATTGATGAGATTGATAAATATATATAAAACAAGTTTGGTCAGGAAGATTTTGCCTTATCATATAAAAAACTTAAAAAAATTTTTGTATACAAAATAGTACAGTATTGAATTTGGAGCACAGGAACTTAAATTGTAAGAAATACAATTCATTCTTGGTATTGGACCTTATAATAAAATGTGCACTTAATAAATGGTGTTGGCACAAATAGTTATCAATCTAAAAAGGAAAAAAACGTAAGCTCTAACAATAGTTTATAAAGAAAAATTCAGAAGGAATAAATGCTGAAATGTTTATTAAAAAGAGTAAATGTTTCAGTTTATTTGGGAAACATGAGGACATATTAAAGAAATTATAAAGTACAAAAGTTACAAAGTAATGACAATATTGGTAATACAAAAAATTAACATTTTATTCAAAAATACACTAAAAGCAAGAGAAAAGCAATGTTCTATAAAATAAATGCAAATCAAATGATAATGTAATAGGTAGTTCCTAAAACATACGAAACTCTCCTGAATTTTATTACAAATGATGAGTATTTAATTGAAACATGGCACAGTTTTAATAGACAATACATAGAAGTAGAAATTTAAATTTCCAGAGGATATGAAAACTCAATTTTGTTAGTGTTCAGGAAAATGCAAATAAAGTAACAAGCTCTAACTACTGAGCCATAACTACTTAACTCTCACATTCGCATAATTCAATGGGTGAAAATTTTAAATGCTAGCATGAATGTAGGCAAAGTCTACTCTCAGTGATTGACAGAAAAATGTGAATTTCAACATATGTGCTGGACTGTGTTTCTCAGTATGTGTAGAGTAATATATAATGTGTACACTTTGACCCATTTCACCACTGGAATCACACACACACACACACACATACACACACACAGCATATACACATGCTTATACTCAAGGCATGCTATGAGAAAATTTATTGCAGTACTTTTGTGATGGAAAAATAAATCTCAAATTTATCTAAATGCTAATCAACAGTGGAAAGACTGAAATAATTACAGAACATCTTTACCATGGAATACTAAGCCACTGTACAAAGGATCAAATTATTTAATTTTTACTGCTAGTAGTTCTGCTTTTACAATATATTCATGAGTAGAAAAGCAAGCCGTAAGCAAATCTGTGTTGTTTGCTACCATTGAGATATATGATTGTTATATTAATTATGTTTATAACACACAATAGTATGAGCAAGGAAAATATGGTAATGAGGAAGAAAGAAGATGGGTGTTGTAGAGGTTAGTGAAAACAAAGATTGCAAAGTAGAAAAATATACTTGATATGGTGTTAATTAAAGACATAGAATATAGAATTGTCTCATTAACATAAGAAAATATTGATTGTACCTAAATATAGTATACTTATGATTACATTTTAAGGAACAGCAAAAAATGTGTACAAAGAAATTTACGTGGATAAATAACAATATTGATTTAATTATAGAATACAGTTACTGGCATATTTTACAATCTTATTCCTTATAAAATTCCTTATTCCTAATAAAAGAAGTGCATATGTCCAATATCCTATTTTTCATACATTTTTCCAATATAACCTAATTTTTTCTAAAAATCATAACATACAAACATGTGTGTGCACATACATATTCTTTTTTTTTTGTAGCTTCAAATTTATTTAAATTCTAGTTAGTTAACATATGGTGTAATACTAGTTTCAGGTGTAGAATTTAGTGACTCATCACTTACATACAACATCCAGCGCTCATGACAATTGCCCTCTGAATACCCATTCCCTCACCCTCCTTTCCTCCTGCAACCCTCAAGTTTGTTCTCTATAGTTAAGAATCTATTTCATGTTTTGCCTCTCTTTTGTGCCTTAAATTCCACATATGAGTGCAGTCCTATGGTATTTGTTTTTCTCTGAATGACTTATTCACTTAGCATAGTATAATAGTCTAGCTCCATCCATGTGGTTGCAAATGCCAAGATATCATTCTTTTTGATGGCTGAATAACATTACAGTGTGTGTGTGTGTGTGTGTGTGTGTGTGTGTTTGTGTGTGTGTGTTTAGCACCTCTTCTTTATCCATTCATCAGCCGATGGACCTTAGGGCTTATTCCATAATTCGGCTATTGTTGATAATGCTGCTATAAACACTGGGGTTACATGTGTCCCTTCGAATCAGTGTTTTTGTATCCTTTGGGTGTACCAAGTAGTGCAATGCTACATCATAGGGTACTTCTATTTTTAGCTCTTTGAGGAACCTCCACACTATTTTCCAGAGTGGTTGTACCAGTTTGTATTCCCACCAATTGTGTAAGAAGGTTCCCCTTTCTCTTCATCTTCATCAACATCTATTGTTTCCTGTGTTGTTAATTTTAGCCATTCTGACAGGTGTAGGTGATATCTCATTGTAGTTTTGATTTGTATTTTCCTAATTATGAGTAATTTTCAGCATCTTTTCATGTGTTTGTTAGCCATCTGTGTGTCTTCTTTGGAAAAATGTCTATTCATGTCTTCTACCTATATTTTAACTGGATTCCCGGTTTCATTCATCTTTTCTACTGTTTTTGTTTGTTTGTTTGTTTGTTTCTATATAATTAATTTTTGCTCTAATCTTTATTATTTCCCTTTTTTCTAGTTTTAGGCTTCATTTAGGGAAGTATTCGCCTTGTGCGATCGCACCAGGATCGCAGTCCTCTTTCTCGCCTTTCCCGAGACCAGGGTCCACTCCCCTCAGCGGCACCTGCAATCCATTTCTCCTCCAATCTATGTCTCTACACTTCCTACCTTCGTGGATGTGGACTCTTCTCTCCATCTAGTTGTGTACTTTGTTCTGTCAGTCTTCAGATCAATTTTTTGGGGTATTCAGAATGATTTGATAGTATCTAGGTGTGCATGAGGGATGAAACAAGCCTGTGGGTCCTCCCACTATTCTGCCATCCTAGCTCCCCCCACCACACACATTCTTGGACACAGACAGCAACTTTCATTTTCTTTGCATATAGCAGCCAGTACCATAGAAGTATCTTTGCTGACACTCTTGTACTCTTCCAGAGGTCCCAGCACATAATTCTTTAGGCAAATTTAAAATGTCCTGACCTCTCCCATGTCTCTTCATGTAGCATATCATTACTTCTGATTTATTTACCTTTTTATAATGAACTGAATATCTTTTAAATTCATAAAATACTTTGTAGTAAGAGTCATCTATATTATGTTCTCATAGTCTATTTCACATTTAGGGATGTTCATCATTCAAATGCTTATATATATTTCCTTTCACAATTTTTCAATTTGTGTTTATAGTTTTTACTAAGCTGAAAGTACTAGACCACAAAAAATATCAGAACAAAAAAAGTATATACGAAAATAATTCTTCTGTCAGCAGATGAATATACTTTACCACCTTATATCTTCAGATTTATTTAATTGAGAGACCTTCTAAGACTAAGTAAAGAAATATTTGATGTGTACTTTGAGAACATTATCATTCAAATTCTGAGTTGTAGAAGTAATACTAACCTCTTTTAATATTGCTAATGTATCACTCTTTGCTGTCTTTCTCTTATAGCAGGAGATTATTCTTAGTCAAAATATCAGGTCATTGATGTTTGAATAACCCCTTCTTCTGAGAATTAGCTTCCAATTTCAACTTATTTTTCTTTCTCTAGAAAGATATTTATAGCATAAGTGAATAATTTTTCAACAAGTGAAGAATTTAAAGGATAAATGTTACTCTGCTTGTGAAGTTTGTCTATGTGCTTCCCTTAAGTCGATAAGAGAATGTGTGGTAAAACTGTGGGTGTAACAGAAGGTGCTCAGACTGTCATAAAGCTGGAAGATATGATGGAAGATCCTTCTATTCTTAGCAGAAAGCAGACAGAGAGCGCACAAGAGAACTGCTACTCTTCAATGAGAGAAAGGACAAAGAGCCAAAGAATACTGGGAATAGTAGCATGGAGGAAGATTTGTCATTCTTTCTATATCAGATGATTTTTCATAGAAATCAATAGATTATTTTTATTACTTTAGGAAAAACCTGACTGTGGAGAAACTTCCTGCACATTCATGGAAGTCATAATTCTAATGTCCTTGAAACTCTTACCTTGTGTGAATGTAATAGATGAGGATAACTTTTTAAAACAGTACTTTGTTTCTCATAAGAAAGTACTTTGTTTCTCATATCTTATTCCTCATAAGACATGGCTCTTTATTTTTCCAGATATATGTAGCCAATAATATTTCAATAAAAACTAAATAACTTTTATTTAGATAGTTGCATGCAAACTTGAAAGTACATTTGTTTTTTCATAGAAAAATACTTATTTCTTTGAAATGATTTGAATGAGTAGATTTAGTTTTATATATATATATATTTAACAATCTTTGAGGAGTCTTCAATGCATTCAGTAACGTATAGACCTTTGAAGCCTATGCTTTTATGTTATGTATATTGTATAATGAGGTAACAATTATTTTCTTGATAACTGGTATCAGAATTTCCCTTATAGGAGAAACCATTTTCTTTAGGAGAGTGCCTTGATGAATACTCTTGGATTGGGTGAATCCTTGTAAAGGTAATGTCAGACAATGACAAAGTGCAAGTTAAGTGGAGAAAAGAAGGGAGGTATGGGGAAGAACCAACTAAATGAAGAAAGGCTGGCATTACATAGGGTAAAAAAAACTAGTCCATCTCCTCATTTAGTGGATTGGGCAAAGGACACTTTAAAGGTAATAAGCCCTGGTATTTTAGTTGAAATAGTTTATAGTATTTGAATTTAAAACACTTCTTAGTCTTTCCTAGGAAGTTTAAAAAGTCTACTACATTCATAGATTGTGTACATACTACTTATGGATACACAAGCTTGTAGAAATAAAAGAAAGGATTGAGTGTAATACATGGGTTATTGCAGTACTCAACAATATTGCTATTCAAAGTGTAGCCCACAGACCAACAGCTTTATAAAAACTTGGTAGAAATGAATATTATTAACTGCCACCCCAATTACCAACTCAGGATTTATATTTTACTAAAATTCCCATTTGGTTTTTATGTATATTCAATTTTGAGAAGCCCTGAACAGAACCTCCAAAATTCACACACATTAGCAGACCGCGAAGAAGCTTCGGTGGGCATGCAGAATTCAGACACATTTGAAGTAAATCTTTGGACTTTCATGACTCATAAATGCTTGTATCAGAATGCAAATATTAATGCAAATATTACTGGAAACTCAAAAGACAGCTGGAACAATCCTACCATTGAAGACTGATTTAAAGTCTTAATTCCTGGAAATTTAAGATTTGAGTAAAGATAACTTTTTCCCCCAATGTTTCTGTGTACCTGTACTTTCCTAGGGCGTGGAAGGAGAAAAATCTGCACAACCTGGCCCAGAAAGCAAGGATGGAGAGGGAAAGTAATTCTGGAAAACACAACTTTATGAAAAAGTTCACAGACATCATCTAGGTCGCTTACACCTCTAGGTGGAAAGAATGGTACAAAGTGAGCCCAGGCAGGAAGACTGCGGTCAAGTGGAAGTAACATTAAAAACTATTCTGGGGGCACCTGGGTGGCTCAGTTGGTTAAGAGTCCAACTTTGGTTAGGTCACGATCTCACTCTTGTGAGTTCGAGCCCTGAGTTGGGCTCTGTGCTGACAGTTCAGGGCCCAGAGCCTGCTTCAGATTCTGTGTCTCCCTCTCTCTCTGCCCCTCCCCTGCTCGTGCTCTGTCTCTCTCTCTCTCTCAAAATAAATAAACAAAACAAAAAACAAATTTTTTTAAAGATACTATATAAAAAAAAAAAAAACTATTCTGTAGGGTGGCACCTGAGTGGCTCAGTTGGTTGAGCGTCCGACATCAGCTTAGGTCATCATCTCATAGCTTGTGAGTTCAAGCCCCACATCGGGCTCTGTGCTGACAGCTCAGAGCCTGGAGCCTGCTTCTGATTCTGTGTCTCCCCCTCTCTCTGCCCGTCCCTTGCTCACCCTCTGTCTCTGTCTCTCTCTCCTTCAAAAATAAATAAACATTAAAATAAAAAAAAAAAAACTAGTCTGTAGTCAAAGAGACTAAGTAAGTTTTTTTTTTTAACTTTTGGGTAATGACATTACCATTTTAAGAGTATTTCCAATAAAGTGTTTAATAATTTTTTTCACATTTACGGAGTTTACCTTACTGATGATCTCATGACTTATAAGTTATTAAGTCAAAGAAAATTAAGAATATGGTGAAAGAAGAGGCAAAAGTCCTCAAATATAGTCCTAGTATTGGCTCAGAATATTAAATACAATAGAAAAACTCTTGTACCTTTACTATTGTGTTTCATCATTAACACCAACCTTAAAGTGGTTTATAATTACATTCCAACCTAATGTAGTGCGATACATTTGAAGGTGTTTGCTCTATATTGCTATAGCCAAAAGGTTACTGAAATAAATTTTAGTTGAAATGATAATAATGTTTTATTTTTTTAAATTTTTTAATGTTTTTTTATTCATTTTTGAGACAGAGACAGAGCATGAGCAGGGGAGGGGCAGAGAGAGAGGGAGACACAGAATCTGAAGCAGGCTCCAGGCTCTGAGCTGTAAGCACAGAGCCCGACGCGGGGCTCGAACTCACGGAGTGTGAGATCATGACCTGAGCTGAAGTCGGACGCTTAACCGACTGAGCCACCCGGGCGCCCCTGATAATAATGTTTTAAGGAAGCTAAGAATAATTTACATTTTAAAAATTTTACAAAAAGCTTTCATTTGTAAACAATTTGGAAACATTCAAAAATGTTAGGTATCATTAATAATAATAAGCTTGATTTTTATGTCATGAAGTAAAGCTTGGATCTTGCCCTGAATATTTTTCTGAAATGAAAATTGCTAAAGGGTCAAAATAAAATAATGTGGAATACTCCTTTTGACAAAAATTGTCCTCATTTGTATTTCACTCAGTGGAGACACTATAATACGCTGTTACACTGAAGTCAGACAACCTAGGTCAAAATTCTCATTTACTATTGTATAGTATCATAACCCCACACAAGTTATTACTCTCTGTGCTATAGATTCTCGATCTGAAAAGAATAACATTTTTATAAATATCTAATCAAAAGACTGTATAATACGCACAACACAATCAAGCAAAACTAACATATAAGGGCTTGTTAGCTCTTTTATTAAATATATGTACATTTTACCACCACCCCCACACAGAGATAGAGAGTCCGAAATTCATTCACTATTAGTTTATTATTATTTTTTTTGTCCATAAATTCATAAGTTAATTGTAGTCTATCTGGCATCCTCACACCAAAGTCGAGGTAAAACCACACGTTCTCATCAAGTTTCTAGCTCCATGGGATGTTGATGATGTTTGGAAAATTTTTCATCAAATGGTACTTGAAAAGAGCCCATCAAATTTTTGGGAATTTTTACAAACTTGAAAGAATGAGGTGTGAATTGGTGAGAATGGGAAGAGAAATATACAAGAGGATGCCTTTAATGTTTCAAGAGTTTTTGTTTTTGTTTTATAGGAGCGTGCAAACAGGGATGTTGCTGGAAGGAATATGAAGTCATTGAGAACTTTTGTAAGTGTGGTAGCAGGTTTTCATGCTTATGGGAATGATCACATAGAGGATGAAATTAATGAAGCGGGAGTCCACGGAGCTGCCAAGTAATAGATCAGTGTCCCTACAGCTATGTTCTCTCCTCTTCATCTTTCCAACAGACCCCTGAACAATACATAATGAAAATTTGATCATGTCATTTCCCTTGCTTAAATCTGTGTTAATGACTCCCCACTAATTTCAGGGTGCATTTTGGACTTCTGGCACTGATCTGTGTATTAGATATACAGAGTTGAACAAATAGTGTTAGCCCTTGCCCTAGTGGAATTTATAATCAAGTTGGAAGAAAAGGCAAAAACCAACGAGCCAAATAAGCTAAAGGAGTGCTGTGAGACAGAAAGGCTAAGCAGTATTTGTATGCGTTTGAAAATAATGCAGAGGGAAGAAGGAGAGCAGAAGAGAAACTAATGGAAGGACCAAAGTCCATAAGGAGAGAGGGGCTGAGTACAGAGTACACATGAAATGAGTACTTTGGGTAACAGGAACAGAATTCTGTTGCAGAAGGAGGGAGGAAGAAGAAACCCATTTGCTACTGTTAGCCCCAACTTTCATAATCTACATGAATTGAACTTCTTTCCTTATTCCTTTCTCTCTTTTTTAAAAAGTTTATTCATTTAATTTGAGAGAGAGGGAGAGTGATAGAGAGAGCAAGGGAGGGGCAGGGAGAGAGAAAATCCGAAGCAGAGTCTACACTGTCAACACAGAACCCGATGTGGGGCTCAAACTCACGAACCGTGAGATCATGAGGTGAGCTGAAATCAAGAGTTGAATGTTTAACCAACTGAGCCACCCAGGCGCCCCCATTTCCTTGCTGATTTTAAAATGGATCATTCATGGGGCGCCTGGGTGGCGCAGTCGGTTAAGCGTCCGACTTCAGCCAGGTCACAATCTCGCGGTCCGTGAGTTCGAGCCCTGCATCAGGCTCTGGGCTGATGGCTCAGAGCCTGGAGCCTGTTTCCGATTCTGTGTCTCCCTCTCTCTCTGCCCCTCCCCTGTTCATGCTCTGTCTCTCTCTGTCCCAAAAATAAATAAACGTTGAAAAAAAATTAAAAAAAAAATTAAAAAAAATAAAATGGATCATTCAAGCTTCTAATATAATAGAGATTAAAATGAACAAATATATAAGTCATTTTCTCTGTTGCCAAAGCCCTACTAGGGGGGCCTATAGCTTAAGGACCTGTACTAGTCTTTTATGAACCAAATAAATCACTTCCCTGTGTATAACAATTAAAGGCCCAAGCCAACAATACCACCTGTCACATTTCAGCCCATAATACTTGTTGCTATTAAGTGTGACTTAAAAACCAATATCCAAATCTCATAAGAGTTGTGATTTCCCCACAAGGTGTTTTTGTTTTGTTTAGTTGTTTCCTCCCATGTTAATCGCTAGACATATTAAATTCACTTGAGCTGTAAATTTAATTCACTACTCTGCATAAATCAGCCAACAAAATGGGAATTGGATTGGAACGATTATATTAGCATATTATCCTCCCTTTGGAGTGCAGTGGGTGGCAAAGTCAAAGAGGTCAAATCACCACAGGGAAAAATTTAAAAGAAAGGGAGAGAAGTCTGTTTCATTTCTGCACCAATAATTCTTCATCAACATAATTCTTTATACATCTGTGTTAATGTTTCTAAAACACAAGTAAGACTCTGTCATTCCCTTTCTTAAAGATCATGAAGTGAATTCTCTAATTTTCAGTCTCTTTTTATAATATATATCTGTTTAGATATAGATATGTCCTTAATATCCAAGTCGATGTTTTTTTGTTGCTGTTTTGTTTTGTTTTGTTTTTGTTTGTTTGTTTTCATTTTCATAAACTCCATTCAACTTTCAATGACAGGTAATGATAGTACTTCATCTATGAGGCTCAATGGACATGATCACTCCAGTGAGGTTTGAATATTTCCTTAGTTCATTTTCCTGGCCTTTTTTCACATTGTTGTGACATTGTTTCTCAAATGCCTCACCTCCATCAGGACAGACATTATCTTTTATTTTTATATTTCTAGTACACAGTGATATGTTTGATATGTAGAAGGTGTTCAATATATTTTTGTTTAAACAGTGATGAGAAGCTGGAAGGAAGATACTTAATTTTTTGGCTAGCCAAGTAGATGAATGAAAATACTATTAAACAATATAATGAATATAAAGCTAAAATACACATTTTGCCATTGAAGATTGTGTGTTCATTCTAGATGTTTTGAGATTGAGACTTGGTGGTGATAAATAAAGTTTGTTTGACAAACATATGAATCTATATGTTAGTACCATTCTCTAAATGCAAGATAAATAATTGGAGGGAATCAACACATAAGTGGTCAACAACTATATTAGTATATATTTTGTTAGTGGAAAGTGCCTATGTAAAACAAAAATACAGTAAGTTGAAAATACTGATGAACATCATTCTTATGGGATATTAAGAGGGAGATAATACAGAGAAAACTTTTTTTAAGTTTATTTATTTATTTTTGGAATTTCTAAACCCAAGGTGGGGTTTGAACTCACAACCCCGAGATCAAGAGTCACATGCTCTTTTGCCTGAGAGAGCCAGGTACCCTAAGACAGAGAAAACTTAAAACATATGAGAGCAGGAGAATCAGGAACGGTTCACTCATGAAAATCCAATATGAATTTCCACAAGAAAGAATTGAGCCATGAGCACTGTACAAAGCAGAAAGAACATGTAAGTAACCCTGACGGTGATTTTGGATTTGGCTTTTAGAAGATGTCATCCAGGATGTGGAGATGTAAGAATGGGTACCAGAATTCTGCATATTGAGGACTGAATAGAAGATGAGAAAATGAAGGTAATGGTGAATGTTATTGCTTTTGAGCATTTGGATATATTTACCATTTTTTTGGTTCTCTTGATTATTTATGTAGATCCACTTTTCTATCTGATACTATTTTCCTAGGCCTGCAGAACTTGCTATAATGTTTCTGGTAGTGAAGATCTGCTCACAGTGTTTCTCTAAAAAGTTACTTTACCTGTGTTGTGAAAACACATTTCAAAAGGTATAGTATTCTAATTCAGCAGTTTCTCCCCACCCCACTTCAATTCTTTAATGTATTGCTACATTGTCTTCTACTTAATTATGTCTGACAAAAAGCCGATTCTCATTCTTATTATTTTCCCCTCCTTATATAATTTGTCTTTTATTATTTAATGCTTTTCAGATTTTCTCTTAAGAACTGGTGTCTACCAGCTTCATGTGCTTTGCTGTGGTTTGAAGTTTATGATACTTGGAGCTTAGTTTCTGATTCTCTAGGCTTACTGATTTCAACAAATTTGGAAAATCTCCAGCAGTTATTTATTCAAAATTTTTTTTCTTTTTTTTTTTTGCTATTCCACCTCTCCATCTGAAACTGTTTGTGTGTATGTTACATCATGTGATACGGCACTACATGTTATTGACAGACTTTATATTTGTTGTACATACATTCTTTTGGAAAGTCTTTTGCTATACTTTAAAATTCACTCATTTTCTCTTCTGTGTGGCTTCTGTCTTTTTTTAGGGCCCTTCAAATGAATGTTTTCATATATTATATTTTTCATCTCTAGAAGTTCCATTTGGATCTTTTTTATTTTCTCTCCTCATCATGTTCATTCATGAGTAAATGGTATATTCTTAGAATTGCTCTTTTAATGTCTTTTTCTGTTAATTTCATCTTATTTTTCATTTGTATGCCACATTCCTGATTATGGGTGATATTCACCTGCTTCTTTATAAGGGATTCTGGACACTGCTGATTTACATGTAAAAGTGTTGAATTTTGTGTTACTCATTTAAAAAGTGGTTGATATTTTCTGGAAGGTAGTTATATTCGTGGCATTAGTTTGCTCATTTTGTGACAGCCTTCATTCCAAGACTCATTTAGCCTCATTAGTAATAAAAACCCTTCTGAGGTCTACACTATTCAGTGAGAATTCTCCATTTTTGATAGGTGGAACTCAACTGATTACTTGAAATATATGAGCTCTGGGAATTATTTAACTTATAACATTTTGGTAATTGTTCTTTCCTTGGATCCTATTCTTTCCTAATCTCATGTGTTCTCACCCTATGAATGAGTAGATTGGTTTTCAATCAAGAGTAAAGAAGACACTTTTTGCAGTTTCTTAAGTGCTTTATACATGCAAATTCCTTCTTTTATATACTATACTTTGGAATTTTCTAGTCATTTTGATGACCCACACTTCATTACCTCTCTCTTCAATTGAACAAGAAAGATTCTTGGGCTCTCTTATGGGAGCCACAATCTTGGAATTAGGTCTATGCAAAAACCCTTGGAAATACTATATTTCACCTCATTTGTTTCTCTTTTCTCATGGACCATCATTTTTTTTATTGTCATTTTGTTGTAGTTTATAACATAAGGGTAATTACAGAATATTTTGTTCACTCCTGGCCAGAAGAGAAAGCATCTTCAAAATGCAATTATGAAATGAAAGGGAAAAGACAATACAATTTTCCAAGGGACGCTGCATTTAGAATGAAAATTTTCTCAACAATAGAAGAACTTTCTTTTTGTTATTTTTAGAAAGTTGTTGGTGATGCATTAATGAAAATCCAAATTTTCAACTTCATCGATGACCATTAATGGTTACTGAAACTCATCAATGATGTATTAATTGATTCTTAACATAAGATATTTAGAAGGAATATTTGTGTAATATAGGTATGGTAACAAATTGTATTTCTTAACATCTCTAAATTATTATTTATATTTCAATTCTGTTTTAGCTACGTAGATTTGATTTTAATACAATCCAGGCAATAAACAATGCCATAGATATTTCATTATTGCATGTGAGATTATTGACCGAAATGCTCTGAATAATTGGATGGAAACCTGTTAAAAGAAAAAAGGTCCAAAGAGAAATTATGATGATAATACAGATTATAAAATTCATTGGTCAAAATGTAACAATGACAATGGTGATTTTCAAAGGTCATCAAAGTCTAATTCTTCCAGAAATTATTTTATTCAAATTTAATCCATTTTAGCTTTTACTGTCAGGGTAATTAACTTTCTCTGACCTATATTTTTAAACAATACACTAAGAAATTAATGTATTCTGATAACCACACATGTTGATTCTATATACTATATATATATATATAAATAGCTGCATTTAAAAGGACAACAGGGCCAAAATGGTGTTATTTGTGCTAAGCCCCATGTCAGCAAGCCAAAATTTAATATCTAACCTAATTGCAGTTTCAGCTTCTCCCAGGAATGTGACCTTTAACCAGTCAATCCAGAATTACCTGGTCAGCACTAGTGAGGTGATCTGCCTGATAGACCCTCACCCTTCCCCCAAAGGAAGGTGACCTTGCCTGAAATAAATCATTCTTTTATTTATGACTCATTTGTCTCATCTCCTCTCTGCCTTTAAAAATCTTCCATTTTGTACAGCATCTCAGAGCTCCTTCCTATTTGCTAGATGTGATGCTTCCTGATTTACAAATTGTTGAATAAAGCCAACGAAATCTTTAAGTTTACTCCACTGAATTTTGTTTTTTAACAAGAGACAGTTTGCAATAAAGTCACTTATGATTACAAATGTAAATACAGATTTGTGCTAGTTATATGCATGTATGAATACAACCCAGACATATTTCAAAACATATTCAACAAATATATTTATGAGAAAGAATAATTCATTGGCTTGTAGGACTTACATATTTCATTTACACACATACACACACACATACACGTAGAAACCTAAATTTTCACTTTATATCTTTTTAACACAATAGACTCAGCTTGTTAAGGAAAAACCCCAGAACTCTGAAAATCACTCAAAATATTTAATTATAATAAAAAATAATGTTTTTATTTATTTTTGAGAGAGAGAGAGAGAGAGAGAGAAGGCAAGCACAAGCAGGGGAGGGGCAGAGAGAGAGGGAGACACAGAATGCGAAGAAGACTCCAAGCTCTGAGCTGTCAGCACAAAGCCCAACTCAGAGCCCCAACTTATGAATGGTGAGATCATGACCTGAGCCAGAGTCAGACGCTTAACCAACTGAGCCAGTCAGGCACCCCTTTAATTATAATTCTAAATCTTAGTTTTTACCTTTAATAATTTCAAAGGGGAAAAGTAAAATTTAAATAATTCTAAAGTATTGTTTTTCTTTAAATTATAGGATGTTCTCCTAGAGAAGGACACAGAAGTGTGTCTAAGTCTTTTTCAGATACGGGTCACTAGTCTTTTTTCAGAACCTTCCAGTAGAACCTCTTTGTCTATGTTCTATCTTTGCCCTGCTTTTTAAAAATAGTCCCAGGGTTCTTATAAACATAAGTTATTGGAAATAATTAATATGTTTAATGTGCCTTATTTGATTTTTATTCATGAATGTTTTTCAAGAGAAATGTATAAAAATAAAAAGTATAAAGAAATTGAAATTCAATTTGAAGACTAAACAGCTAAAATAATAATTAAATTTGAACTCATGAAACAAAATGTTTACTAATCTGATGAAAATTAGGTATTTCTTCAAGACCCAAACTTCCCAAATCCAAAAGAGAAAAGAAACTAAAGGCATGCAAAACGTTGCGAATGTATAACTCAACCTAACTAGCAAGTATGGAAACTGATGCAACTTTTTGTTAAACAACTTTTAAAATGTGTTGGTTTTCCACGATAGAGTATTGCTATTTTAAAGCTTTACACAACCTGTGGTCTGTGTTAATCCTAATCTGTTGTAAAAGCATAATAAGGTATGAGGAATAAACCTGTCCTCTAATATAAGATGTCATTGAGAAATGAAACCATTACTATTGTCAATTTATAAAATATAAAATTCTAATACAAAAAAACAGAAGTTAATTGCTTTGGTGCACCATGAATTATCACATTATATTAAACATTCATACATTTAAGAGAAAGGAAGAAAATGTGAATATCAATGCATATATTTGAGTTGTAGGAAAGCACAATGCTAACATCTTTCTGAAATGACAACAATTATGTTTTAAATTAGTATTTCAAAAATTGTCTACATATTTCTTTAGTATCTAAAAGGCCAACTTTAATACAAAGTGCAAAACTACTGGGTACACCAACTCTATTCTTTGCTTAGAAAACCTTGCACCACAGTTCTGGGCTGTGTTCAGTCAGAAGAAAGAGTACCCTTCTCTTTGGCCCAAAAAACATTATCATATCAATAAGCGAAACATGTGTGAGTCTGCAAAGGTAACAGAAGATCTAAGTCTACCTCCCCTCTGCTCCCTAGAGCAGAAATATCGATTTAAAGCAGCCAAAATCTAAAGATGATCTAGACACAGGCTTGCCAATCCAGTTTTGTTTTGTTTCATTGTTTAACTCTCCCAAGGACTACATGGGATTGGTATTAGGGCATCAGGAAGAAAGAGAGCAAAGGGCAAATTTGACTAAGGTGTAAGGAATAGAGGTGCTAGAGAAGTTGAAGAAAGGAGAGAAAGAAGACATTCAATCAGGGGAAACACATGTCTAAGAACCAGGACCAAACAGTCCTTCAATAAGAATCCTACTTCCCGTAAAAATCTGGAGATCCTTGTCCCTCTCTATAAAGAGAAGGTGGTAAATGGGCAAAGAAGGAAAATAACGCCTCTTGACCAATGAAGAACTCATCAATATGATCTGTACACTTTCCTTTGAAAAAGAAAAATGACAAACTCAGCAATGTTACGCTATACTGGTAAAACAATTTCTCTCGATAGTTTTCTAAGAAATAAAGTAGTATCGCTCTTGGTTCTTCCCATTTCTGATAACCGTCACTCAGTTTTAGATATGGTCTCTATGGTTTTAAAATAGTAAAGTCTTCCTCTTCCTCATGACACAAAAGTAATGAGGTTAAAAACAGAAGCAGTTTTGATTAAAAGCATATTGCTTCATGTAATAAGTTTAATGGGTAGCATTGACCTTTAAATCATAAAACACATCCATGAATCAGCTAAATAATAGGTCATCTGGCAAACAGAAGTTCTATTTCAGTTTATAAAGCAGAAACAGTTAGCAGACATGCTTTTGATGGCCAGTGAAATATTTCACAGTATAGAAATAAAACATTTTCTTACTCTATTAAAATGTCAGACTTTATTTACTTGAGTTCATAACAGCAAGTTTCTTTCATATGCATATTAATTGTAAAGTATGAACATAAATTAAAAATATTTTTCCAGCAGTTTGGTATAAATTGTTGATCTTTTTAATGTGTTGGCATTTTAAGGAATGGTTGAAAATAATATAACTTTTGCTAAATTAAGCATTCATCTCTCTGTTAGGAACTTACCTTGGGTTAAAAATCTTAATAAACAAGGTATAGTTTGGCCTTTTTGTGGAAAATGGATGTAAGGTATTATCTTTGAGATCCTTCGAAATACTGCACCTTTTATATACAATCTAGCCTTTAATTTTCTAAAAACTTTTATGTAAATTGACTAAATGCAAATGAACAAATCTGGATGATGACTTCTTCCATATAATTTTATGTGCCAATTTTCCAAATAAAGATTTCTAATTAAATAAAAATCTCCTTGTATACACACAGTTTTTACTACTTCTGCCTAGAAGTATATAATTACTATATACTTTAATTTCCATTCTACTTCATTTATTATGTATGTTCCAAAAGTAGAGAAAGATGATTCTCTATTGTAATTTGTAAGAAAATTGAAAAATAATGAATTCACCTGAGTGTTCATCTATGATGAGTTTTTCTCAATATGTGTTTCTCTACTACCTGTAGATTTGCTCTAAATTGTGACTATAAAGTTACAGCATTTTTAGAAGATCAACTTGGGCAAATAGCATTCAAAAAGGAAACAGTCATTACTTTTCTCAGCAAAATCAACGTAAAACATGAATAAGATTATAAAAAATAAATACGAGGTGTAACTTAATGATGATGTTTTAGAAATTTAAACCTGAGTTACTAACATAAAGAATAGACAGTTATCTTACTCTCCCGGTTTCACACTCTTCTTCAAGACAGGAATTTGTTATTAGCACCTGGCCTCCAGGCTTGCTGTGAAGCCACACGGTTAAAAATCTAAACTTAGTCCAATCAGTTATCTCTATCATTATTGCCAGGCTCTATTTGAAGAAAAGCACCCTAGCTGGGCATCAGCCAGGAGTTCACTGAAGGCAGTATTAATGAGACTGACAGGAAGCAGGCAGTTATTTCTCCAGAGGGTGAAGTGTTACAAACTAGTGACCATGAAGAAGTTAAAGGAAAAGACAAATGGGACTGTTCCTTTTCTGGCTGAGAGCATATCTTATTGAGAACAATTCCTTAGGAGAAGTCAGAGTTCTGCTTTGATAAATACTGCCTGGGAAGGCCTCACTTTGATCTCTGCCTTATTTCAGGGGTAGACATCAAAATACACTTAATGAGCTTTAGTATCCCCTTCAGGTGAAAATGGACTCAGGGAATTAGGAATTTTGAGGCCATATATTTTGATATCATTTTTCTAACTTTCATTTCTATCTCATATTTTACACATGAAGAACTTGAAGCAGAAGTTTACATAACTTGCTCAAATGGCAACTAAATTTAGGGCCAGAGACAGGTCTGAAATTTACTCTATTTGGCCTCCAGTCTGAAGTTCTTCTTTCTTCCACTTTTTTTCAGTGTGGTTCCCATATCATCCATATCGAGTGTCTTGTCATATTGGTGATACACACTTCTGCAAGACTGATTCAATGTGAAGTTTTTGGCTTTGCTTCTTATGTTTTTAATGTTTATTTATTTATTTTGAGAAAGAGCAAGCGTGCACTCATGCACACATAAGCAGGGAAGGGTCAGAGAGAGCTGAGAGAGATAATCCCAAGCAGGCTTCTCCCTGTCAGTACAGAGCCTGAGGTGGGACTTAATCTGGTTTTACAAACTGTGAGATCATGGCCTGAGCCAAAAATCAAGACTCAGATGCTTAATTGACTGAGCCACCAAGGCACCCCTCAATGTGAAGTTTTTTTGACATATTCGTAATACTGAGAATAATTTCATTAGATTTTATTAAATTTGTGCTGAAGATATTGGATGCTTTCTTTTCTTTTTTTCAGTTTGAGAGAGAGAGTACGAGCAAAGGAGAGGGGGCAGAACGGGGGAGAGAGTGCGAATCTTAAGCAGGCTCCCTGCTCAGCATGGAGCCTGATGCAAGGCTTGATCCCACAACCTTGGGATTATGACCTGAGCCGAAATCAAGAGTCAGATGCTCAACCAAATGAGCCACTCAGGCACCCCTTGGATGCTTTCTGTAAATTCATGCCCACTTTCCTATTCTTTGGATGAGTCAACTGGGATGGGGACATCATTAACCTTTCTCCTCAATCCAGAGTCCACATGTTAATCACTCATGTTCAATTTATAAGTGAAGTGAATGCAAAATCTTCGTTCATCTGGGTCTTGTTTTTACATATATTATCGATTCTAATATTTATTATAATCAGTTTTCTCCTTTGAAGGAAGTGCATTGAGTATCCATAAATAATATTGTCTTTTTATATCCAAAAATATAAATAACTCTCAGAGAACCATATTTTGCTAGTGTATTCACATATAAATACAAATTGCATTAAATTAGAAATGTTATAAACTATAACATTATCATTGATCAAAATGGAGTCAAAGGGCACATTCATTAAAATATATAGTTGATTCTAGCTGCTACAGATATATGAAGCATATTTTTGTTACTTGTGAAATGTATATGTATATATACATACATATAAAAAATCCACATAAAAATACATTATATTATAAATCTTGAAGTAGTTTTACTTTTGTATGTAGGTTGGTTATATATTAAATAATTTATTGAATTAAGGTGTCAAATTGTTTTAAAAATGTTGTCTTTATTTACTTTTGTTTCCTTAATGAAAAATTCTACTGCAATAAATTACATCTAAAAATATAAAATGAATAAAGTAATGTTATCAATATTAATACTTAATACCTTGCTATATTTAATTTTGAGTGATTATCTTATATCTAAAAGTAAATCTCTTCTTAAGCAATAATATAACCCTATATAAGCATGAAGATATTAGTAAACTAGGGATTGGTGGTAAAATGGGGGGAATAAAAGTGTTCTCAGAATGGGAAGAGGGGAAACAATGTGGAGAAGTATTAAAATAGATTAATACAGCTTAAAAAACAGGCATATATTTGGTAGCACTCGAAAACTGAATTTTTGCTAGAATGGACACTTTATGTCCTAGTTAGAAAAGCTTAGTTCTTTTTTTCCCTTGAGACTTTGACACAAAATATCTTAAACTTCTATTGTGAGGAAAAATAAATAAAAATTCACATTAAAATCAGAGAGGATCATAACTTTTAAAAGGCTAAAAATTAAAGAGTTTGAATTCAACTGAGATTATACCTTAAGAAGAGAAAAAAATCTAAAGAAGAGAAAAATCTAAATTGTCACATTTATGTTAGATCAACCCTATTTATATAGAAAAGCGAATCATTTGGGAGAAATGAGAATAATTCAGTACATATCTATGAACAAATGGGTCTCAGCATTCTTGAAGTGTTCTTTCATAAAGGTTTCCTTGCATGAATTGCCTCAGAATAGTCTAATTTTCAAAATGTTCTATCACAAGATGATTTCTGATGAAACATTACTGGCTACGGTTAGACTTTAATCCAAATCATAATTTTATGCATGTGCTTTTCTACAAGCATAAGTGGATAGGATTGTGAGATAATTAATACACTTACTATGTGCTTGGATACCTATGATTGCTTATCCTCTTTCACTTCACAAATATATAGTTAAGTGATATTGCATGACAAGGGCACAGCTCTAAAATATTTAATAGAAAAAAATACCAAGGATACTTACTGGAAAAAAAAGTTGAATACTACAGAATAGTTCTCCATAGTTTCAAAGCAATATAGCAGTTTGGCATTCCAATAATACTCCTTGTGAGAGGTATACTGTGTCTCATTGAAGTAAAAGAAACTAGTGATCCTTACTGAAGAAAACTGGCAGAGTTAATGACTTAATTTCTGTGTCTTCTATTTTTATTTAGTCACATGTCAGTTTTTATTGAACAAATTTGAATTTGATGATTGATGCTACCCAGATATTTGGGGATGTTATAGGGTTGGATTAATTAATTTATTTATTATCTCCACAAAACTATATTCTTTGAGCCAATTTCACTTGACAGACCAATTAGATGATAGGCCTTTCCTTCTTTAACTGGGATCTTTATAAATCAGACATATAATGAAATGTGTCAAAGGAAATGTGAAGCCACAGGACAATGATGACATAGCTTTAAAAAATCAGTTAACTTGAATATTTGAAGGAGAAACTTTCTATTTTAATGTCAATTGATAAATATGGAAGAAATGGTCAAGTTAAAAGACTATTTGGAAAAATCTAATGAAAATCATCAATGAATGAGTAAACTGCAATGAATTAAAATATGACACATATTCACCAAGTATGTGAATGACAGACACATATTCACCAAGTACCCATATAATTTTTAGTTATAAGAGAAAAAAGAGAAAATTGGCATAAACTAACCTATGTAATAAATCAAACCAATATCAAGGGCCTCCTAATATAATACACTGGCAAGAATACAATGTCACTTACATTGTTCATGCTTGCCCTGCCCTGAAATGCATAACTGTAATATAATCATGAGGAAATGCCAGACAGACCCACATAATGGAACACCTTACAAAACAATGCTGCAACTATTTAAAAAGATTAAGGTCAATGAAGACAATAAAAGACTGTGAACTTTTGCAGATTAGAAGACAAGAAAGAGATAAGACATGAAGACTAGATGCAACATATTATAGAGGATTGTTTGATACAGGTTCAGCTTAGTTTTCTTTCTTTTTGCTATAGAAGACATTAATGGAACAATTGAGAAATATGAAAAAGTGTCTATAGAATAGATGATAGTTTTAGATGAATGTTAATAGTGATAAGCTTTTATTCTTATTTTGGTAGGTACAACATGGTCATATAAACAAATGTCTTTTTTCCTAAGAAACACAACTGGAAATATTTAAAAGCGTAGGGACCATATGGCTGCAAATTATATTAAGATAACCAAAAAAATGTGATTGTGATCCCATAATTGATTGAGATTAATTTGTGGAAATTTTGGGATCTCATCTGTTTTATTTTTTTTTCCCAAATAAATTTTGCATTTACTACTACTTGGAGATAATATCACTTCTTTCTTCTTTTAATGTCCATGGTGTAATCTGAAATAATTATTTTCTATTTTTTCCATCTAACTCTGGCAACAGTAATTCTGAAATTTCCCTGGGGCCCACCCTACATTTTGCTGAAGAAATTAAGTTCTTAGATTTAGTTGGATTGCAGTTACCACTTTTGCTATTTAATAGTTAATTTTGTGTTTATGTCCTTTTAGGACATTATTTAAGGTTATGAAGATACACTTCTGTATTTCCCCATATTTGTAAATATTCCATATTTAGTTCTATTAACTATTTTGATTTAATACTTGTAAATGGTTGTCAAGACTGAGAGGGTCTGAGATTTCATAATAGTCTTTAGTTCAGAAGTTAGCCTGTCACCAATTTATGGATGCTGGTAGAAGACTCAAGATCCCTGTCTCAGAAACAAAAAATAGTTTATTATGCACAGCAAAAGCAATAGTTGCAGTATCAACATTTGTATTAGTACTACAGTAACAATTTCTATAAGGTTGTATGAAGAGGTATAGATAAATCTAAGCAAGGAAAATACTGCATTAAGAAGAGAAAAAGAGAGAAACTCTAACTTAGTGATCCCAAGTTTTTAATAATGTGCAGTGAACATGCCTGCTATTCACTCCAAAGGATGACACTGTCTCTGTTTTCCAAGGACATAATCAAAAATATTCTTTGTTTTAACAAAAGATGCCTATGATGTGTTTCCAAGGTTATTTGTGATACAAGCATCCTTCAGAAGATGGCCTTCAATAAAGACCATCAATGACTCTTCTCAGAAGTCATGGAGAAATGTTAAAGATTCATGAAGAGTTATCTCCCAAGAATATCCACCATCAATTTTTTCACCTTCCTTGTTTCTGATGAATTTCTCTGAGTATGCCATTTTGTTGGTGTCTCTGAATAATCTGATGGACATTGGCTGTCACCAAATCCATTCAGTTTGTCTTGCAGAATTTACTTAAGGTTATTATCAATGGAATTTCAAGCAGAATGATGAGATTAAATAATATCCACCAAGGTCCCATACCTGACCTCCACAATGCCTATAAACCAACAAGGTCTACCTTAGAAATCCAGGTGGATTTCTCAAGTTTCTATTGACCTCTCTTCCTGCCCTGAGACATTAATCCAAGTATAGTAAGATGTGTTTATAATAGCAGACTAGGTTTTGGTTCCCAAGAGGAAAGCTTAAAGCCTTTCTGTTGTCCATAACAACCAAAGTGGAAAGAGGCTGAATGACTGATTTCCAAAGTAGAGATGAGTACTAATGGGTACTAATGAGTACTAATGAGTACTAATGAACATTTAAGCTAAAGTCAAGGACTTGGTTTTTCCTACATTTTCCAGTTGGATGGTTCTCATGGTAGAGACCACTTCATGCAGCATAAACATAAATAACAAGTCCCTTAACCCACTGCAAAGCTCCCCCAATGAACGAAAGGTAGCCTTATGTTAGATAGAACACAGTCTAAGGTCTGGATTTAAATAAATGAATCTACTGCATATTTTTGGAAAAAACATCTGAGAACAACAATTGATCCAATGTAAGTTGTTAGCCTGTCATAAATTCATTGATGTTGGAAGACTTAAGACTCCTGGGTTATAGATTACTCACAGAAATCTGAATTGCCAAAATAACAATGTTTGTGTTGGTTCCCTGAACCCCAATCCCAACAGGATGATATGAAAAGTCCGAAGAAACACCTGCACACAAACTGTATTATACTACAGAATCCTGATCATAGGGAACCCACATATTTTACAATAGATAGTAAACATTCCTGCTCTTTCGCAAATTATCTTTATTCACTAGACTGTAAGCATGTCTGCCTCATGCCTCAGAGGAGGTAACCATCTTATTTCTTATCAAGACTGTTCAGAATACACATATCTTTGAAAGGATGGTCCAGTTAAGTGTCAATGTGTGAAGAGTTTAGGAGGCATCATTACTTGTGACAAGAAAAAAAGTAAAAACAAATTAACCACTGACTTTTCTTGGATCTATCAGAAAACTGAAGTCACAAGGAACACTGTCATTCTGAAATCTGGAGAAAAGGGTAAATACAGAGAATCACATTCAAGGTAAATTTGTCTAGAGCAGAATCTACTAAAGCTATAAACAGTTAGGACCACATAAACAGAAAATTTGATTAATTACTCCCAGCAGAATTACTTCCAGCAGACAAGCTTGAGAAGGAGTGATTTCAGGGGGCCTCACTCTTAGAGAGCAACCATATTTTCTGGGTTTAAACCCTAGGAAAAACACCACGTTCTCACAGTAAAGAGATAAATAAAAAACTTCATGTTTCTGGCAAGAGGAGGGGGAAATATTAGGGCAAAACAGACTTTATTAAAGACAAAGTAGACTTCAGGCAAGAATTATCAGAGATAAAGAAGGATGTTCTATAATCATAAACTTATTACGTGCCCAAGAAGACAGCAATCCTTACTGTGTGTGAGCCTAAGAACGCTGCACCAACATATACCTGGATATTCCCCAGTGTTTAAGGGGAAGCTTCCTTTCCTTGTGATTTCATGTTTGTCATTTGGGGTGACTTCTAGTGTAGTGAAACCATTGGCCTCTCACTGCTTTCTCAACTTTGCTAAGGGAAGTAGGAATGATTTATCTGGCAATTTTTTTAAAGCAGTGGTGGAAATATTTGTTGTTGCCGTTATTAGATATGCCTTCTGCAGAGCAGTTGTATTTTGATTTGCTCTTGTTATGTGATAAATGAGTTACTCTCTGGTATCTTGTAGTTGTACAACTGTGCAAGTGATCCTGTCTCTTTATCTTCAGAGATAAAGTATTAGCAAATTAACAATCCCATTTATCAAATCTCTATTTTCCTATTCAGTTCCAAATGGTTCTGAATGGCAGAGGGGAAGACAGTCTTTTTGTTTGCTTTAGCTTGAATTTTTTTTTTTTTTGCAGTAATTCCCCATAATTTCTACATGCTCCACAATGTTTCTACTTATTTTATTATATTTACCTTTATTTTATATGTTCCTTGTAATTTTTGTACTGTGCACTGTTTTTTTTTTTTCAATAAATATTTATGCAGTGGTAAGAAAAATAGACAATACCATCTGGTTTTTGAGTTATGAGGGAGAAAGGAATAATCAAATAATCACACCAAAATTTTTATAATTGTGATAAATACTGAGACAAAAAAGAACAAGGTGCTCTGATACCTTATACAAGAGAAATCTTTGGGGATTAGGTGAATGTGGGTCATGAATGCCTCTTTGATAAAGTGGCTTTTGACATGAAATCTAAAGAATAAATAGGAGTTTATTATTATTTCTGAGGCAACACAAAGAACATAGACATTATTACTTCTTTGAGCCAGACAATATTTTTTTCTTGATGTAGGCCAGAGATTGGCAAACATCTTTGGTTAAAAACTGGGTAATAAAAATTTTTAGCTTTGTGAGTACATGGTTTCTGTTACAACTCCTGAACTCTACACTGTAGTAGGAAGGTAGTCACTGATTATATAAATGAATGCACATGGCTCATTCTAAAAACCTATTTTTAAAAAACAAGTGATGGACTTATCCCTGGCCAGCCTAATAATATATTACATTGTTTATTGCTACTAAAAATATATTTACATTAAATTCTTTTAAATAAGGAGTTTTCATCCTATTTTTAAATTTCTTCTTCATCTAACTGAAGGAGTGTGCATGTGTAACTACTGAATTGCACTTGTTTGTTTAATTCATTTTACCACATGCATTTTTAAACTTTTTTATCTATATATCATTTTTATCTTCCAGATATGTTATTATCAAGACCAAAATCATATTCAATGTCTTTATAACAGTTAATGATTACAAATGAGACACTGTCAAGAAAATTGTTTTCCAAAGCGCGTTCCGCGGACTACAGAACCTTTGAGATGCTACCCAAAATAGCATCTTAAATAAGTTTAGAAATCACTGTATGTCATTGGTTCCCAAATTCCAAACTAACACTGTATTATATGCAGAGAAAAATGAGAAAAATGAAGAATATGGGGTTGGTTTTGAAAAATATAAATGTATTTATTTTAAGACTTAAGTTGAAATTGTAGCTTTCATATATTTCAGGGAAAGTAAGTATGTACTTCAAAGAAATATTGGTAATGGTAGGTTATTTCATTATATTATTCTAGAGAGTAAATATTTTACAACTCACAAATAAACTTTAATTTCTGTTCACTGTACCCATATCTCATACCCTAGGACCCACTAAGGAATATGGATAGAATCTTGAGGATTGCACTTGCATTTGCCAATGCTTTTAATACACTGACATTGAACAAATCAAGGCCTGAAATTTGAAATATTTTAGCTCAGATAGGTACTCTTTTATTAACTACTCTCTTTCTGACTGAATTCCTCTATAAGTATGTTTGCTCTATTCTCCCAGTTTCAAAGTAATACTGCTTATATCACTAGTTCTAACCTTCCCTTAGAAAAGTTCTTGCAATGAGGTAACTATGGGTATCCCATATGTACTTGTTGATAAGAAAAAAGTAACCTGTAAACAGTCTATTATCTTTGTCATTTACAAAAAAAAAATATGCTAAAATATGTTCTTTGAGTGTTTTTTGACATGCTGTGCTGCCATGCTAATGTGTTTGCTTTAAGAGTCTCTTATTCTTCATTATGTAACTGATTATCAGATTGTTCTTTGTGACATGTTAATCAGAGTAACCCAGAACAACAACAACAAAAAAACTGACTCAAAAACATCGCTCTATTATCTTTTAAGAAATTGGCACACTAGCTTGTTGGACTCAAACAATTGATAAATAATAATCCAAACTGTTGTTGTCCAAACCACCATTTGACCTACTTGTATTGTCTGGTCACCTAGCCTTCCTTTCTCTTTTGCCAAAGATTTCATTTCAGTGTAGTCTCCTCATCCCCAGGAGTTTCTAACAATGTTCACCCACAAAGTGGGAGGTAGTATGAGTTAAAGGCAAATTTCTGGATACCTATGAACATTTTTTCCCATGTTGAATCAATTGTTCTGACTCTCACAGTGATGAAGTGTGAGAAATGGATACATTGATTACTTAATGGGCTCTCAACTTTCAAATATTTTATTCAGGCAAGCAGTTTTGTACTTTTAATTTTCTTATATAGGGCAATCTCTTAATATTGATATTCATTTATTCATAAATGGATTGTATTCTTTTCACAAAGTATGTGTATTTGGGTCCTAGTTACAAATTTTTCCTAGCAAGATTTTGCTAGCAAAATTAAGCCAAGCTGAATCATGGATAACATAAATGAGTATAAGATCAGCAAGGGCAGAAGCAATCTTCATAATGGGCTGGAAGTTATAGCCCATGGGAGATGAGATGGCCAAAAAATGAGCTAAAGTTTAAAGCTGATACAAAGGTAGCCAGTGTGAGCCTAAAGGGCTTAGTGGATAATGTTCTCATTAAATGATTGCTTCCAACTTTCTGGTTGACTGGAAGTAAAAGGAAAAAAAAAAGCATATATAATTCAGTGTTCACCAAGTTGTTCAAACAAAAATTTTCACTTGATAACTAGGATAAATGACGTAAATTTGCATTTACTTTATCTAAAATAAAACAATATATTGAGGCACCTGAGTGGCTCAATTGGTTAAGTGACCGACTTCGGCTCAGGCCATGATCTCACGGTTCGTGGGTTCTAGCCCCGTACTGGGCTCTGTGCTGAACGCTTGCTCGGAGCCTGGAGCCTGCTTCAGATTCTGTGTCTCGATCTTTCTCTGTCTCTCCCCCGCTTGTGCTCTGTCTCACTCTGTCTCTCAACAATAAATAAATGTAAAAAAAAAAAAAAAACTTAAAAAAATAAAACAATATAACAATTCTGAGAAAAACCTTTTCTATTGAAATATTAAATATGAGTTAGAAATATTTGACGTTAGAATAAAATGTTCTTGGAATGCCTGGTGGCTTGGTCAGTTAAGCATCTGATTCTTGATTTTGGCTCAGGTCATGATCTCATGGCTCCTACGATGGAGCATCACATTAGGCTCTTCACTGACTGCATGGAACCTACTTGGGATTCTCTCTTTCTCTCCCTATCTGCCACTACCCCACTCATGCTCTCTCTCTCTCTCTCTCAAAATAAATAAATAAACTAAAAAATAAAAAAAGAAAGAAAAAGCCTCGTGGATATTTTCAATGGATTTTTACTCTTACTGAAAAAAATACCTTTCCTTCAATTAAATAGTAAACATTTTATTTATAGACAACTATGGTTTTGGTATTATATTTTTATATTCTATAAATTATGCTTTTTAATATCTTAAAATATTCAGGAATATAGAATCACTAGCAGTTTATTTTAATAATTGCAACCTGTTTTTAATAAAACTTTGGGGAAATAATTTTTTAATACGCATTTAATTCAATTAAGTTGTCCATGATATCCTCTCTGATGGCAATGATGAGCTACCATTTAAGAGGCAGACTGCTAGGAAAGCCTACCAAAACCCCATCAATTTTTCATGTTAATGAGAAATAAAATTTCATTGTTTAGTCACTGATATTTTGAGATTACTATTATTGTAGCTAAAATTAACCTTATCTGAACATTGCAGTGCCATATTATGCTGTTTGTACAATTTTTGTATCATCCATTAGAAATGATAAAGCTCATATACCTTCTTCTCTCTCCAGTTTAGGCTTATTAAATCAAATGGTGAACCACACAAGGAAGTAAAAACACTGTCATCCACCCCCTATTTTCTTTAATCATCTCAGGATGTAAAAGAAATGACTAATGCGGAAATCACTTAAAGACTAATTTTTCCTTTAAATTAAATCCACTAATGCATATATACTTGTGAATCTGACTTATCCATTCTACTATATTGAAAAAGCCTCTATGGGAGAAAAGCTTTTAACATATTCATATTTGTATCCTCTATATCATTAGCGAACGGTACATGATTAAAACTGCAAGATGGAGTTGAAAATCTATTCTCATGTGATAGTTTCAGCATTGCTCACTGTCTTATTGGTTCAGCTTTGGAAGAGCTAAAGTTTAAAAAGGTTCATCTTGGAGGTTCCTGATTGGCTCAGTCAATAGAGCATGTAACTCTTGCCCCCAGGGTTGTGAGTTCAAGCCCCACACTGGACATGAAGCCTACTTAAAAAAAAAAATTAAAGGTTCTTCTTGAACCGGGTTTTAAAATATTTTTCCCAGAAATGAATATACCATTTTAATATAATTTTATCGACTCAATATCTATGGTATCATTGAACTTTGTTCTAGCTTTATTTTTTGACTATGTAACTTAGACTACATTATATATTTATATAATAGTAAAGGGTCTCCTTGGGTTTTCAGTCACCCAAGAGGCAACTCTTGTGGGTAAGGCCCTCAGTTATTTTAGAAATGGTCAGGAAATCATTCTGCACAGTTTTTTGCAGGGTATATGGGGTACCTGCAAATCCCTAGAAATTGAAAGTTTCGTTAAAACAATATATGGCAATTCAAAACTGAGGACCAAGAGCATAGCACTACTAAGAATAACCTGTCAAAAAAAGAAAAATATTACTGGGATGTGACAAGGAAATTTCAACGTGCACAAAGAAAGTTCAAGAATCTACATTGATTCCAGTGTGTGATTCTGTAAAGGAAGAAAAATCTTCTAGAAATAACCGAAATCATTATACATCTATTTGTCCAAAGCTATAAATGTTCAACACCAAGAGTGAACTCCTTGGTAAATTATGGATTTTGGGTGATTTTGATGTGTCCATGTTAGTTTATCCTTGGGAAAAAAATAAAAGTACCACTCTGGTGAGTGATGTTGATAATGGAAGGGGTTATATAAATGTGGTGCCAGGGAGTATATGGGAACTCTCTGTAACTCCTTAATTTTGTTGTAAACCTAAAACTTCTCTAAAAAAATAGTCTTTAAAAATTTACTTATCTTATAGTTAAAAACTCAAAACTCTATTTCAGTGGCTCTAGAAAAACTATTTCTGATACATAAATTTCCTAGTCATAGTTTCCATAGATGTTAAGACAAATATCCTAATCACAGTTTCCATAGATGTTAAGACAAATATATAGTTAAAAATTTGTCTACACTGATGTTTTTATACCTTTTGATCCTTTTTTTTCAAATATCTTTTGTTCTTAAGCAAATCAGGACAGAAAAAGAAACATGTTTAAGAATGACCTGTGATAGGGAATCACAATTAGAAATAAAATCTTCTCCCAATTAAGAAAATTTCTCCATAAACGTAGTAGACAAAGAAAACTGTGTTATTGAAAAAGCATTAAACCAGAGTGTGATGCACATTACAGACAAACCACTAAGAGATTGCAAAGACAGAAAGAAGTCTCACCATTTTATATAGCTTAGGAGAGCAAACCCATTACACACGTATTCTCAAGATAAACAATAACCAGTCTTCATGTAAGAGGATTTGACAAGACCATTTGTCACACAGATTCGTCCTAGGTTTCCCTGGTAAAAGGGATTATCCTCTGTGTTAGCCAATTGGCTTCGTACAGAGGAAAAACAAATTTCTGGTATCTTTAAGACAGGAGATGCTTTTGCAGTCTGGAACAAAGTGCCCACTGAAGTCGGGTTTCTATCCAATCAGAGAAACATGGAGATAGGGGTGCTATCATCCTTGATGCTTACATTTCAGTGAGATGGTTCCTGAGTCCTTAAGAAAGGCATTCCTGGGTCATAAAGCAGTCAAAAGTCCTATGTAGTTTTCAAAAAGATTTACATACATTTCAACAAGAGAAGTGTTTCCAATTACAAACTTTCTAATTCTTCCTTAATTTCAACAGGGAGAATTAAGCCTCTTCTTTTTTAATTTGTATTTTTCCTTACATCTAAAATATAATATTGTCTAGGATTTAATGAAATTTCTTCTCCTAAAATAAATTCATGGGGTGCTTGGGTGGTGCAGTGAGTTAAGCATCCGACTCTTGATCTGGGTTCAGGTCATGATTTCACAGTTCATGAGTTCAAGCCCTGCATCTGTGCCATCAGCACAGAGCCTGCTTGAGATTCTGTCCCCCCTTCTCTCTGCCCCTCCTCCACTTATGCGCACTCTCTTTCACTCTCAAAATAAATAAACTAAAAAAATTAAAAATTAAATAAATTCATAAGGATTATGTCATACAAGATTTAGAAGACAGGTAGAACCCAAACAAAGGAAACAGCAATACTGACATGATGATATACCCACAAAAAACTATTTCCAGAGAAATTAACAACTACCTTAGTTAAATGATGACACTGTTAGATATCTAAAAATATGACAATTCAGTATCAGAATGGGCATGATTTTATTTCCAAAATTATTCCCTACAAGAGTGTAAGGAGGAGTTATGCCAACATGGTTTTCCATATAAATTCTGTAAAGGATGATTTTATTGAAAACTTAAGTTTTATAAAGCAAGTCATAACAAATGACTCTAAGAGCTTTAATCATCCCAAGGCATACCTGCCAAATGTCATTTTGTCCATTGAATATTTTATTTTCTCAAAGCAAGCTATAATCTCTAATCAGGGACTTTCATCATGGTCAAAATATTTTTTATTCATGCCTTAAGTGTGTGGCTGTGTTCAACTTGAAAACCACCTAACAAAACCTTTCAAAGACTTTGAAACCCTTGTTTCAGAAAAGTTCTTGTTCCCCGAGCTACTCAGTATTTATAATTTGTTATTCATCTAAATAAATAGCAAATAATAGATAGAATAAATTCTAATATTTATAACCAATGACAATAAAACAATTTTTACAGTCTGGGAAATTTGGAGCATATGCAGTTCTCATTATATTAGTTTTAAAACTCAGTGCTGTGAGATGCATGGGTAATTTAAGGATGGAATGCTCAATGTTCATCTCATCAGAAGCAGTAAAAGAAAGTCCAGGAAAACTTCAACAAAGAATATATAGTATTTTTTACAGTTACAGGGAGGTTCTCTCTGACAAAAGTGATTCACAAAGAGGTTTTTATTCAGCCGTAATCAAAAGAATGAAATCTTGCCATTTGCAATGAAGTGGATGAATCTAGAATGTATTATGCTAAGCAAAATAAGTCAGTCAAAGAAAGATAAATACCATATGATTTCATTCATATGTGGAATCAAGAAATAACAGATGAACTAAGGGGGAAAAGAGGCAAATCATCAAACAGACTCTTAACTATGGAGAACAAACAGGGTTTCTGGAGGAGAGGTGGGCAGGGGATGGGTTAAAAGTGTGATGGTTATTAAGGAGGACACTTGTTGTGATGAGTCTTGGGTGTTATATGGAAGTTATGAATTGCTGAATTCTAATCCTGAAACCAATATTGCACTGTATGTTAACTAAAATTTAAATTGAGAGAGAGAGAGAGAGAGAGAGAGAGAGAGAGAGAGAGAGAACAAGCCCCAAATGGGGTCATTTGTGCCCAAACTTGTCACCAAATCACGAATTAATATCTAACCTGATTGCAGTTCCAGCCTCTCCCACAAGTCTAATCTTAACCAGTCAATCTGTAATTTCCTGGTCAATACTAGTGAAGTAAACCACCTGATAGACCCCTCATTTTCCCCTAAGGAAGGTGGCCTTGCCTGAAATACTCTACTCTTTGTCCTGCCTCCTTCTGCCTAAAAAAGTCTTCCATTTTGTAAGGCTCCTCAGAGCTCCTTTTCTATGTGCTAGATGGGATGCTACCTGAATTATGAATCTATGAATAAAGACAGTAAGATCTTTACAATTTATTCAGTTGAATTTCGCTATTTAATACACTACTTGAGTGATTAGTGTGAATGAACCCAAAACCACCTTTATGCTTCTCTTTAGTTGGCATAAAAAGCAGGGATGTAATGAGCACTTCAAGATAGCTGAGTAGTTCCTGTTGACTATCAAGCAAGGAGGAAATTCAGTGTTTGAATGAACAATAACAACTAAGTGGTAGTTCCCAATGTTTCTAAAATACAACAGAGACAAAATAAACTTAAAAGTTACTAAATGATTAAATAGTTGCAACTTCAAAAATCTAATATAATGAGGAGTGCCTGGGTGGCTCAGTGAGTCATCCTGACTCTGGATTTGGGTCAGGTCATGATCTCATGGGTTCATAAGTTTGAACCCTGCATTGGGCTCATCACTGGCAGCATGGAGCCTGCTTGGGATTCTCTTTCTCACTCTCTCTCTTCCTCTCCCCTGTTCGAACTCTCTGTCTCTCTCTTTCATTCTAATACAATAATCTAAGCTAAACTAAGATAAACTAAACTAAACTAATCTAAAAAAAATTAAGTTCTTTTAAGTTTGGTTCAATTAATTAGCATTAGTACACCAGTAAATCATTGAACTCTCATTACTGCCCACCTTCCCTTTTCTTTTTCTTCCTTTTAGTGGGTGAATCACTTCCCAGGACAATATTTATTTTTCTACCAGTGTATTAGAGGGATGTAAGGGGACATTTCTCTTCTCTGTTTTACTTCTAAACTTTTAGTTGTAAATGCTTCTGATTTGGTTTGTAGTGGTTTTTACACGACTAATGATTACCTGGAACTAAAAGCTACATCATCACAGATTCCCCACATACTCAAGCCCATGAATTTACCTCACCTCATACTTTGAAATAAACACTCATTTTTTTCCTGGCCTGTTAATTTGATTTTCTTCTATGTATGATTATTACCTTTGATGTCAATGGCTTTCCTAATTTTCACCTTTATCAACACTTATTGAATGGTAACAATTCATCTATTTCCATATCATGTAAGTAGTGCTAAATTATTTAAACAAGGAGGCTGTTGAACAGAAGTAGCTCTAATGCAGTGGTAGCCTACATAAGCAAACCAAAATCTAAGCCTGTAAATGCCTCAAGATTATGAAATCAAACCTAAGAACGACAAATCACAAGTACCCGACTAGGCTTTAAGCTATAGCCAATGAAACAATTATCAAATGATAACTCAATTTACTTTCTAGCTGCCATTTTTGGTTCTCAAGAGCTACTGGTCATCAACATGTTACACAGGATTTTAACTTTGATAAGATAATTGCTTTTGTATAATAAAACTACAAACAATTCCAAAGATAGATCATTCTCAAATATTTTAATAATAGTGAAGTCCTCTTTTTTAACAGCCTGAAGGAAAATGAAAAAGCATGAGAAAAGGTTACTTTAAAAAAGGAAAAGATCTCTCTATATTTTTTCTAAGTAGTTGTATTCAGTTAAGACCTATAGGTTAAGCAAACCACATGTGTTACTGCAGTTACCTTCAAAATTAACACTTTGATTTGGGTACCAATGAGGAAATTAATACTCAAAAATTTTAGGCAAATTTTGTAAGTTCTTTTACAGAGGAAAAAAAAAAGGAAGATCCAAAATCATGGATGTCAAATCAATGTCCTATACACTCTCTTAAACTATATCAAAAAGTGAATAAAATTTTCAAGTATAAAACTCCTAGAAGAAAATGTAGGACAAAAGAAATTTCAGTTGCTTTGAAAATGGCCATACAAACATTTTTCTAGATGTGTCTCCTTTGGCAAGGGAAACAAAAGCAAAATTCAACTATTGGGACCACACAGAAATTAAAAGCTTTTGCAAAGCAAATGAAACCATCAGCAAAGCAAAGAGGCAACCCACTAAATGGAAGAATATATTTGTAAATGATATATCTGATAAGGGGTTAAGTTCCAAAATAAAAAGAACTTATATAACCCAACACCAAAATCATCATCATCATCATCATCATCTGATTAAAAATGGGCAGAAGACATGAATTGACATTTCTCCAAAGAAGACATACAGATGGCCAAAAGACACATGAAAAGACGTTCAACATCACCCATCAACGGGGAAATTCAAATTGTACCACGAGATATCCCCTTAAACAAGTCAGAATGGCTAAAATCAAAAGAACAAGAAATAACAAGTGTGGGTGAGGTTGTGAGAAAAAGGAATCCTCATAACTGCTGGTTTATGGAATGCAAATTGGTACAGCCACTGTAGAAAACAATATGGATGTTCCTCAAAAAATAAAAATAGAATTACCATATGATCTAGTAATTACTGAGTATTTACTCAAAGAAAGAAAACACTAATCTGAAAAGATACACACACCCCTATGTTTATTGCAGCATTATTTATAATAGCCAAGATATGGAAGCAATCCAAGTGTCCCCTGATAGATGATAGATGAATGGATAAAAAAAATGGTGGTATATATATATAATGGAATATTACTCAGCCATAACAAAAACAAGATCTTGCCATTTGCAACAACATGCATGGACCTAGAGGGTAAAATGCTAAGTGAAATAAGTCAATGAGAGAAAAACAAATACCGTATGATTTCATTTATATGTGGAATTTAAGAAAAAAAACAATTGAACAAAGAAAATAAAAGAGACAAACAAACAAAAAAGCAGACTCGAATACAGAGAACAAACTGGTGGCTGCCAGCGGGAAGGTGGTGGTGGGGGGATGGGTGAAATAGATAAAGGAGTCATTGTATTCTACACCCGAAACTAACATAACACTGTATGTTAATTATATTTCAATAAAAAAAAAAGAAAAAAATTGCTCTATCAGTTCTTAGCAGAATGACATAGGATAAATTCTCTGATCTTCAGCTTCTTGTGATTTTGTAATATAGAAATCCTGTTATATGGAAATAATGCTACTGATAACTGGTATATAATAGATGAGGAAAAAAATTTTCTCACTCTTCTCAATAGTTTAATAAACTGACATCTATTCAAGGGTGTTAGGTTGTATATATGACGTTTGTTAAACTTGATAAAGTGTTAAGTAAGCGGATAGGCTTTGGTGGGGACAGTTTAGTATCTAGACAGTTGCATAAACAAGATGTAGAAATAAAAAATTCAAGTATATAGATCTTTACAAGTCCAACATTGTCCTTTAGTATACCTTTATCTGTTTTCTTATGTTTGTTTTAACCAGTGTAGAGTAGTAGAAAAGCAAGTTGGGAATGGGGTAAGGTGTAAGCAGATCATGGAAAGCAATGATGAAACATATTCTAATAGTTAATGGTGTAGACATAAAGGTGGGACATAATGTCTTAATATGAACTTTTTGTAACTAACAAAATGGGTGATATGATAACTAGGAAAGTTTGGGGCCAGGAAAAGCTTAATAAGAGATCTCCACTTTCTCAAATATCCTCCTCAACAGCTATGAGGTTTGAGATTACAGTTCGGCAGAAGAAAAAAATTTTGAGGCTGCACCCAGCTGAAAATATGAAACAGCTCATTTTCTTTTTCCAAAAGATTATTTTAAAAATCTACTACATAGGGAAAATGAAACAATGAAACAACCTTTGTCTAGACAAAGGATCCAGCACATGTACATTCCAGGCTCTATTCTGTTACTTACTTACTTACTTATTTTATTTATTTATTTATTTATTTATTTATTTATTTATTTATTATAGTATCTATTTATTTTTTTCAGATACTACTTACTTTTTTATGCTGTGCTTCTGAACAGATTGTTGGTTTCAGTATAGCTGAGATGTTAATCACTTGCTGGCACACTGAAAGTGCTCAACAAACAGTTGTTAACTGATGGACTGAGAAACTTCTATGCCAATCTAGAGTTTATTACATATGACCTCTTTTGGGTCTGGAATAGACTTGAATAAGGGAAACATCAGACACCATTTCCTAAATAACCATAATTAATTTGAAGAACACACACACACACACACACACACACACACACACACACCACATATTCCCAACTTGACATCATGAATCTATGACATAATTCCCATTTGATGCCAAAGGGAAACACTCTGCCTGTCTCCTTTTAGGAGACTGCCTCAGTAAAGCACCTACCCTCATCCAGAAACTGGGATATAACTGGGCTATATATTCCTTGATGACCACATTTCAGAGAGATTCCTCTAAAGTCTTTGAAAATATATTTTGGGTTATAAAATTGGCAAACGGCTTTTTAAAAGATTTACACCTCAAAGGGATGGAGAAAGAACTCAAAAGTTTTCTAAAGTAAATGCTCTAAGAAAAGGGATGTAGGAGCTTAAAGTCAGAAGACTAAGATTTAGTCAAGCTGGGGCGCCTGGGTGGCTCAGCTGATTAAGCGTCTGACTCTCGATTTCAGTTCAGGTCTTGATATCTCAGTTCATGGGATCAAACCCCTCACTGGGCTGTGCACTGACAGCATGGAGCCTGCCTGGGATTCTCTCTCTTCATCTCTCTCTGCCCCTCCCACACCGGTGTTCTCTCTCCTTCTCTCTCTCAAAAACAAAAACATATTTATTTAAAAAAATAAAAATAAAATAATAAAATTTAGTCAAGCTGAGGGAAATGTTAAGGTCAATAGACATAAACCACTTGGTCAATAGACGTAAACCACTTACGAAAAATCAACTAGAATCCATAAAACCATACAAGTTTGCAGGCAAATAAAAAAGTTCATAAAAAGTGTATTTAAATTTTCATTAGTTCTGTGACCTATTTCTTATCAAGTGCATTTTGATTTCTTTCAAACTCAGAGAAACTGAAATTATACCTTCTAACACAATATAAATGACTTATCACTAGTTTGAAATTGATTATATTTCACATTGGGAACAATTTAAATCTAAAAGGACAAAGTATCATGTTTAACGTTGAACCTTGCCCTATAGTATGATTGAAATTAATAAAAAAAATCAGACTTTTTGTCTAATGAACTGTGAATAATGAAGTTTTATTAAAATGCCTAATTTGTTTAGGTACCTGCATTGCCTAGTTACCCAATTATTCTGGCAAAATTACAAATGAAGAAAGTTGAATTTGTTAAATTAAGGAGGTCATTGAAGTAATTAAGACTGGTGAAGCATATTATTAATACTTTACAGGGGAAGGTAGTAATGCAAAATGTACCTGTTCCCTTATGTTCAGGCTTGTATTCGAAATGGAATTTATTTACTTAAGACCTCAGAAAATAGTGTGTGTGTGGGCGTGTGCGTGTGTGTGTGTGTGTGTGTGTGTGTGTGTGTGTGTTAGGTCATTATTAAGACTACAACTAAGACATTACACAAGAAAATAATTTGGGGCTTATTCCATTTTATGAAGTGAAACAATGGCTTATTAATAAGTAGAAATTAGCACAAATAGAGATACGAATGTGTGATAGCTTTTAGTTTAAAACAGACACCTAAATGAAAAATATCACCAAAAATAATTCATTTAAGAATATTAGCATTAGTCATCCCAATTTCCCTTTTTAATTAGCTAATATGCCTGAGAGAAAGGGAAAAAGACATATAATGAAAGTGCTAAGGTAGTGTACATAGAAAAAAGGGCTGAAGAGTAGGAGATAAGAGAAATGAATAACAATACATAAGTACTTTAGGTACAAATCATGAAATTCACTTCAATTTGCATCACAGGAATTTGAGTAAACATTTCTTGTAGTATAAATTACTAATAACTACCATATATCTCATAAAAATTATGTTAAAATATGAATTTCTCAATTACTACATGTTTTGAAGTATATTTCTAGTTCAAGTGAACTTAAATATTTATAAGTGAATGACAGACAATTTTTCTTCCACTACAACATGGGAACAGGAGAATTGTAGAAACTAAGGTCTCATTTATCACTTTGCTCCCCAAAGCAGATTATGGATATTGATAGAGTTGTATCAGAGTCAGAGAAATCCTTTTACCCTGTTTCCCCAAGGTACACTCTCAAATAATCCAATGTTTTATAGAGGGTTTTCCCATAATCTGAAATATGTGAAAATGATTTTTTCTATTAAACACAACCACACAGCTGAAAAATTGAACCCACCAACCCAATTTACTTACTTACCTCAAACTTTGAAGCTGTGTTTTTAATAAACTTAAACTTAGTTGTCAAATTGGCTGCCCACCTATATAGACTAACATGGTATTTTCTGGTCCTATCTTCTAGTGTGTCAGGTAAGTAAGTGTACCAACTTCTCTTCTTCCTCTTTTTTTTTTTTCCCTAAAGGAATTTCCTCTGTCTTTCTCTTGTCTTTTTTTTTTCCAGTTTTATACCCAACTCCATTATGAAGTCAATGATACGATTTATTTTACATATCTTAATTGACTCTGCTCTACATAAAAGTGTGATAATCACTAAAGAAATAAGCATGCATAAGACAAGGTCTTATTATTGAAAATCCCTCAGACAAGAATGAGACAGTGTAAGGAATGAGTATGTATCTGGGTTTGAAGGCTATACAATTTTGAGGATGCTCTTTAAGAAAAATGTCATAGGACACAAATAAAAAACCATGTATAGGCACTTCAAGGAGAAGTTACCTGTTACCATCTTCTTTTTTTTTTTTTTTTCAACGTTTATTTATTTTTGGGACAGATAGAGACAGAGCATGAACGGGGGAGGGGCAGAGAGAGAGGGAGACACAGAATCGGAAACAGGCTCCAGGCTCTGAGCCATCAGCCCAGAGCCTGACATGGGGCTCGAACTCACGGACCGCGAGATCGTGACCTGGCTGAAGTCGGACGCTTAACCGACTGGCCACCCAGGCGTCCCATGTTACCATCTTCTTAAATGTTAGAGAAAGAAGTCTATTTCTGCCACCTATGGGAGTCAACTGAGATCTGATTAAAGTAAAATCTGAGCTAAGGCTGGCAAATGAGAAGCAGTTCACCAATTAGAATAAGTGGGAAGGCAAACATTTCAGACAGCAAGAGACAAACAAATGACAAAAAGAGAGGAATTTGCACCTTTTTAAAAACTGCAATTATACACAGCATGGTTGCATCATGAATGTTCGAACAAGAAAACAAGAAAAATATGTATAGGCTGGACACTAGCCTGTTATCACTTAGAGAAGACTTTGGTTTTTGTTTGCCATGCTAAGTACAATTACTATATATTTTAAACCAGTGAAATGCTTAACTAGGCAGTTGTAGATCTTTTTTTTGGTAAACATCTCTAATTAAAATGACGTGTCACTCACCATAGTTTTTGAGTAAAAACTTGTAGTTCATGCTGTGTGATATACAAATCATTTATTGTTCATATACTTATTATGGAATGTAGAAAAGATAAAAACTACCATTAACACTCATATTAGTTTACATATTAAATATAAATCATGTAGAGAACATTATTTGTTCAGTGACTAGATATCATTAAATCACAATGAAAATATTTATATTGCCATCCAATTTTTCCCCATTTATATATGTACTTCCGTTTGCTCTGGAGAAAACTGCCAGGCTAATGACATTTAGAGTGATGGCAGAATCATCTGTCAGCCTTCTCTGTAATTCTCTCCGGGCCCTGGCAGACAAATACACTTTCACATGCTATAAAAAATTAAGTACCAAAACAATATAAAAATAACTTTAAGGGTCTGATAAAATAGGCTAAAGCAAGGACATTGAAAGTTAATGCTTCCCTTTCTGCCTAAACTTGCCTTATTCAATTTCACAGATTTTATAAAATGTAATAATTCTTAAAAACCTACAGAGGGCAAAGAGAGACTAGTTCTTTTAAAGGAAGATATAAATAATGTTCTAAATGTAATTGTGAATCATCTAGATGACTCCAAATATATTTGTCTTATCATTCAGGATGGTTCCCGCTGAAGGTAACCAAAACCCAACACAAAGTGGCTTAAATTATAAGTAGAGCTGTGGCAAGTCCTGGTTCAGTCATGGCTTTGCTGTATTTAATGACTCTTTGTTTATGATTGTGTTACTAGTATTAATGGATTTAGTATTAATATAATGGCTTCAGCAGTTTTGTTCTCCCACTTATGTCCTGACAGAAAGCCCATTAGTTCCAGTGCTCCCAGCAAGAATGGCCACATAATTTTGTGTATGCCCAGTACTTAATCAGTGCCTGCCCAATAAAATACAACATACCTGTTCATTCAAATCAACCCTGCCCTTTCTTCCCAGCTGGGGATGTAGTCAATGTTTTCAGGCTGCACTGAGATACATGAGGAAGGAGGATTCTTAAACAAAAAGTTGAACACTATTCAAATAGTGCAAAAGGGAAATGAATCTTGGGCAATCGATTATGCTTATTGCAACTGTATAAAATTGAATGCCATTGCTTTATCTTCAGTACTCATTTATCTCCTGAAATTTTGTGATAACTCTGAATTTCTCTTCTTTTTTATTTATTTTGTCCACAAATTACTATCCATATCTTTACTGTGCTTGTTAAATAGCAAATCTGACTTACCTTCTCAATGTTTTTCAGAATGCCCTCAACTTTAGCAAAAAGTGTAAGTTCCATGGAATGGGCATCCAAAGTTTTTCATGGTATTTCTTATGACTTACTCATTGTGCCTCCTGTTCCTTTCAACTATACTTCAGAATGAACATTGCAGGATTATAAACTATATGAGTTTTTATGCTTCTTTTGTTTCAATGCACTTGCATGCTTTTGCTATAATATCTGTGATCATTATTCCACCTTTCCCTGAACTTTTAGTTCTTCCCCAATAATCACAACTAGCTTAGAGGCCTCCTTGTTCAGGAAGGCTTCCTGAATGCCAAAGGCTACAGTGTTATCCAGACATCTATACACCTGTATAGTGTAGTTCATGGAATATTATTAGAAAAGGTCTATTAATGTGTTGTCATATGAGGAGATCTCTGGAAGAACCGGTTCATGACTGTGAACTCAGCTCCTGACACACAGGTGCACTTAATAAATATTTGCAAAATGAAACTACAGTACATATACTAATATACTAATAGTGGCCTCATGTGCCACATTGATCCTCATTTCCTATGTCCCAGTTTTACATGATTTATTTTATGTCTTTAAAATATACTATTTCTTTTCTTTTTTTTTTCCCTTCCTTTCTCCTGGAATTCCCTTATCATCTTACCAAGTTGACTCCAATTAACTCTTAAGGTCCCAGCCTAGAGTGTCATTGTTTTCCAGGCAGCTGTTTATGCCTCACATGGCCATGTTACGTTAGCCTGTTACACATTCATAGAATAGCCTGTGGTAGCTTTCTCTTATAATACCCAGATTGAATGCATAAGGATTTATTTTATTTCCTTCTTTTTAATGCTAAATCATATTTCATTGTATATATAGGCCATAGTTTCTCTTCTGTTCATCTGTCTATAGATATTTAAGTTGCTTCCATATCTTGGCTATGATAAGTAATGCTGCTGAACATAGGAGTGTATGTATCTCTTCAAAATACTGATTTTACCTTTTTTGGATATATATCCCAAGGTGGGACTACTGGATCATATGGTAGTTACACTTTTAATTTTTGAGGAAACTACATGCTGTTTTACATAAGCTAAAGCCATTTGTATTCCCACCACCAGTTTAAAAGTGTTTGCATTTTTCCAAGCCTTGCCAGTGCATGTTACTTCTTATCTTTTTTAAAGCTTATTTTTTTTAATAATTTCTACACTAAACATTGCAAATATCCAGTGAGAGAATTATTGGTGTATTCCTGTTTTCTTGGGTTAATATGGATAGCAGTGAAGAAAGGATGATCTGATTGAGTGGGAGAGAACTGAAAAAAATTACAACTCTTACTGAGGTCATAGTAGTAAGCTTTAGGAAGAATTAGGAACTGTAAGATTTAGGAAGACAGAGAAAAAATGTGTATGGCCAGAATATTGAAAGTTATGATTTCAGAGATACAAATATAGAACTATAATAACCCATAGCCACAATATTACAAAGTATATATTATTTAAACAGTGAAAACACTAGTAATAGAGAAATCAGATAAAATATCATATAGATTTATTTTTATTAAATATTTCACTATTTTTAAAATGTCATTTTTAATGTGAATATAAGTAGCTTCACATGTTTTACTCTATAAGAAATCAATCAAATCTTAAGTTGATATTCTTAAAAGTAGATTTAACAGGCAAGTTGGTTCCATTAGATTCTGGAAACAAATAAATTGATATTATGTCAAATAATTTTGGCAAGTGCTGCATACCCTACCTCCCCCTTAGCTATTCACAAAGCTTAAAAAGACTGGAGGGTTTGATAAGTCCTGCAGTACAGCAATCTCTTTAGTTTTCAACATGTATATTACGAAAATGATTACAGGACCCCTCCTGCCAGACATTAGCAACTCTTACAATACTCTGAACCCTGTTTCTCAGAACACTCTTTGCAAATCATTGTTGTAAGCTAAACAATATACATATGTATGTATATATGTATGTATGTGTGCGTGTACACAGAATACTTACATCTCAGAGAATTTACTGTGTCCAAGTAACAAGATTGAATTTCTATGTCTGGAAGCTATCCATGAATACAACATGTCCATTCAGTTAGTCAAAATGAGCTCCCCAGCCAGGATGGATGCTCTTTAGTCAAATTCCTGTAGGAATGAGTGGGAAGGTTCTTTCCTGCTCAGTTGGGTGGTCTGCTTCCGCAGTCAACCTACGATCTTGTGTCTTGTTGCTGGGCTGGAATGGGTTCCTTGATTCATCCTAATCTGTGAAATGCCAGTGTTATCCACAGTTTGAAATAGGTCTGGACTAAAAGGGTAAGACAAAAGCTTGCCATTTCAATTTGCCAGACGTTGCTGCAAGTACAATACTGAGCCTCTTATTAAAAACTAAGTGGTCTCTGCTCTGAATGAAAGGACTAAATGTGATTGTAAGTATCCCTTCAAAAGAGCTGATTAATTTCCTAAAATAGGGGCAAACAGTGGCAAGGAATGTAACCTTGATCACCTACATCACATGGCCTGGCATGAGAACACTCAGATGATCTGTACCACTGTTTGTTTGTTTTTTTATTTGTTTGGTGTGGTTCCTGCATATGGGGGACAATCTTTTTCCGTTGGAGAAAATAATTGCCCTGCCCATTTTCACCACACTTCTGTGCTGTGGTATGTTTCATGCAGGTAATTCCTTCTTTCCTTCTGCCTCTAGTTTATCCCTCCTCTTACAAAGATGTTGGTATTATCTGGCATTCATATAAAGAGGCTCTTCTTCAAGCCTCTCTGTCCCAGGTAGAGGGATTCCTTGGATAAGATGCACAGATTCAGCACCAAGCACCATCATTAATTACCATCCCTCCTGAATTGACCATTTGCCTGCCATTGGTAGAGTTACAGTGGTGGGCCCTTGCCCACTGCTGGTTTGTTGGTATTGGCCTCTGTCTGAACAGTCTGAGCCTCTGCCAAACTGCCTGCTGACATGGTGGTCACGCCTTGGTAGAGAGTGATGCCATCTGCATTAACTGGCTGATAGAAGACAGTCTGTCCTTCAACAGTCTGTGCTGCTTGCTGCTCCGAAACAGTGATCTGCTGCCGTGTTTGTTTCTGGCTGGCGCTGAAAGCTGCCTGCAGCTGCTGAATAGGGTCTGCTGAGTAGGGTCCTGTTGGCCCTACACCTGCAACATTTGTCCTGTTTCTTCCCCAGTGCTGGATCTATCTCTACAGATCCAAGAAAATCTGCTACAAGTTCTGTGTCCCAGATACAGGTTCTTTTGTGATAATGTGACCTTGTCTACAAGGAACAGTTTAGGCAATGGCCAGTTGATGTGATTAATTGGCCAGTGATTAACACCGACTTATACCACTCATGGATGCCCCTGGACCTGCTACTGAATCTGACAATCTACTTTGTTGACATACATATTGCTATTTGCTGCATTCTGTTCCATGGTCCAATTAAGTCAGAATTCCATTCACAAAGAGCTTCACTCTGGAGGTCCCAGAAAACTGTGAAGAAAACTGCAGAGTTCAAGGGAATTTGTGGCAAGACCCCTTTGCACGTGGAACCTACCTGGACCTAATGGTGAAGGCGAAAGGGACACATCTCCACTTGGCACTAGCATTCTGCAAGGGTCAAGACCCCTCATTGTACCTGTTCTAGTGGTGACATCCCTGCATGGGACTGGCCACTGCAGGCCTTCCTTGGACTGGAATGCCCAGAGGCACTTACTCATGGGCTCTGGGCCAGGGCCACCAACCTCTCTGCATATCTGGTTAGGCTCAGCTCAACTCTAACGGTTATTTTTTTCAACATATATTTATAGGCACACCCTTCTGCACACTGGACTGTATTACTTTCTGATGGAGATACAAAGATATTTAAGCAAAGATTATTCATAAAAACCATCTATAACACAGGAGGAAAAGTGAGAAAAGCACAGAAAATTCCTATGAAAAGACAAACTATGAGATAAAAGAAAAGTAGAAAGAAAGTTTTAGGGATATTATCAGAGTAACAACCCTGCCTGGAAATCAGAAAATAGAGCACAGAAAGAGCGATATTTGAGCATGATTTTTAACATGAAAAAGATTTTGATCAAACAAGTGGGGAAAGTATGGAAAACAGATAGGGTATCTTCTAAGAAGTAGGATAACAGTCCTATTTGGCCATAACACAAGATACATATAAAGAAATTGAACTGAATTGTTGCTGTGTTCTCCCTCAAGATTTGCTTTTTTCTTTCTACTTCTCTGTTGCTCTTTTTGTCTAGTGTGGGCTTCTCATTGCAACCCCTCAAGTCAGCGCTTCCTAGGTATCTGGCCTGTCACACTCATCCTTAGAGCTGACATCCACAGCCATGGCTTCATGAAAACCAGAAAGGCTGAGATGTCCATCCTAAACCAGTCTCCTAAACTCAGACCATTTCACCAAATTCCTCCTAGATTTCTCCCAATGAATGCCCCACAATAACCCTAAAAACATTATGTCGATCATTTCCTCACAAATCTATGTTGCCCTGAGTCCCCTAACTTAATCTATAGCAATAAAATGCTTGAGAAAAACAATAAGGAGGAATCCTTAGGCAACAATAATCATCATATGATGTCACATCTCTAGACAATTTAGAATATCCCTCAGAAATCTTCCACCCAGAGGAAATGAGAGAGAATGACAGCAATCTACTCTAAAGATGGTTATACTGGCAATGGAATTTTCCTGAAATGTGCTTCTGTGAAGTGGAAGAAAAGAGCAGAATAGATTTTCAACTTTAAGGGGAGGCATGCAACACTAGCTGCATAATTTGCAGTGCTCAGTGAAAGATGAACAGTGGGCTCCTTTATTTAAAAATTATTAGGAATTATCAAGTCAGCAACAGTAGAGCATTGAACTGAGTGTCAGTCCCTTCCAAGTGCCAGCCCCGGGCGACTGCACAGCCCACACACCCTGAAGGCATCCGTGTGTGCAAGCCCTATAACCTGCCAGAATTGGTGAGTTATAAAGTACTTGGGGTTCACAGTAAAGGACAATAAGGTTATATTAAAGATAGGAAAGCATTCATAGAAAATTTTTAAAGAAAAGTAAAAGAAAAAAGTGAGCTGTACATGAGAAAAAAACGTGACATCTAAATGTCCACTATTCTGTGCATCCTCTATTCAGTTCTACCATGTAATTGCCACAGGGACGGTGTGAAATACTTTGTAAATATTCACACCAATTAAGGGCTTGTACTTTTACTTTATTAACTCACACCATCCTGCATTCATATCTTTCCTCACAAATATGTTTGACATTTATTCATGTATTTTGTGATCGAGAACTCTCATTGTGCCCGTCAGTATTTGTCTTAAGCTGCACGTGCTTATTTTAAAGAAAATATTCATGAGGCTCCTATAAAGCCTTGGTTTCAATTCTGACATCTTATCTGCAACTTCCTTCATGATAACCTCAGAAAAAAAAGCTTATTATTTCTGTTCATATTCTATTCTGCTCTTATTTAATTCCTACCATTATCCCTCAGTGGTACAAAGTCTTCCATTATTGATCACGCTATCTTTCAAGAAGTAGTGAAAGAATCTTCTGTTGTTTTATTCACTTTCAGTGCTGCACATCTTCATAGCATCAACTGTGCTTTTTCAGTCAATGCATTTTGCCCTTTCGGTTTTACTTCATTATTTACTCTTTTCAGTGTATGAAATATTTTCCCAGATTTAAGCAAATTAAGCATCGATGCAAAATGTATGTTTAGTAAGACATCTATAAAAGAATTCTGGGAATATCTGGGATACATTTGTGTATCATTGTTGACATATATGCCCCCACTGGTCCAGTTTTGATCCCTCATCATTGGAACCTGTCAATCACTGTAAATTGTATGTGGGTTTTATAATGTGAGGATATTTCCCAGAGGCTAAAACAACTGAAAGTCTTGGGCAAATGGAAAAAACAAACTAATAAAGAAAGAAAGAAAGAAATTCAACAAAAGGCATGACAGAATGTGCCATTCTGTGTATTTTTACAATTTGGATTTTCAATGCTCTGCCATACAGAAAGATGAAAAATTCTACTACTAAAATTCTTATGGTGAAATGGTTTTTAAGTTTATCTTGTTTTTAGAAAATAAATACGGTAAATTAAATATCCTGAATGATACCAGGGAGAGAAAGCATAATGCCATGCATTTTGTATGGTTGTTAGGTTATTATGTTTTTAATAAATGGTGCATATAATTCTTTTGATACATAATTTTAATGGCATGTGTAGCCAATAAATGTTTTTGTAATTCTAACTTCTTTTGCATTGTTTGCTATTCTGGTCATGTGCTACTTTCTTTTCCAATATTATTATATTCAGTATCTCTTTTCTGTTTCATTTCATAATTATGAATGGGAAAAAGCTTATTAGAGAACATCTTTCTAAAATTAAAAAAACCCACAAATTAGAAAATATCCATATATACTTTTAATTTTTCATTAATTCTCATTAAGCAACTAGTGTCCATTATTCTATCATGAATCCTGTAATGGGAGTGTTTAGTTCTAAATCATGTGCACAGTAACACAGAGTTTCCAATATTTTATCAGCTCACCACATGAGTTCCAAATTCATATTTTGCTGTAGGATCTGAGAAATAAACCTGTAGAATTTTGTAGAAACTGTATAAGGAGAATCTAAATTATAAAACATAATTTTACATTATAAAATTGGATGTATTTGGATGTATTATGGTGTTAGTGTTTTTGTTTCTTTTTACTTAATGAGTGTGCAATAGCCTCTAAGTCTTATTTATTTAATCTTCCGTGAATCGTATCTCATTCAAAAATGACCAAGGTCAGGGGTGGCTCAGTTGGTTAAGCGCCCAACTCCTGATTTCAGCTCAGGTCATGATCTCCCATTTCATGGGATCGAGCCTCACACTGGGCTCGTACTGACAGCATGGGCCCTGCTTGGGATTCTCTATTTCCTTTCTCTTTGCTACTCTTCTGCTTATACTCTCTCTATTTCTCTCTCTCTCTCTCTCTCTCTCTCTCTCTCTCTCAATATATTGAAATAAACTTACAAACGACCAAGATCAGAAATATGATGTGTCACATTCCTTGCATAATCAAAATTTTACCACAGGAGCTTGTTTCCTAAGTTCTAGTTTCCTCTCCTCTCAGACATTTGAGTTGTGTGTGTGTCTATGTTGGTGTTTGAGAGCGTTTGCGTTAGGTATGATGTAGGTATCTCAGTGAAGAACAGCCTTAACTTATAATTATTCAAGAATACAATCTCAGAAGATAATTCACTGAAAAGTGAAAAAATTATCACATTTCTATTATATTGCTGTGATATGTCACATGATGATAACGTCTTAGTTGACAAAATAAAAATTAAAAAAAAAAATGTAAGAAAGTTCAAGAACAGAATGGCGATCTTACCCAGAGATGAAGGTACATACTTACAAAAAGGAAGATAAATACTAAGAGAAAGTTCCAACAGTAAGGTTTACAATGTGATTACAGGCATGGTCAACATTAACTAAATTCATTATGCCAATAGGGTATTGTGGCTTAGAGAAATGTATTTTATGAGTATACTATTAAATTATACTTACTGGGGCTACATTAATTAAAGTCAAATGCAATGAATTATGGAGTATCTTCTATGCTAAAGCAGGGTATGTTATAAATCAATTTACCATTTGCTTATATCATGATATCCAAATTACTGCATACTCTGGAGATGGCTATTGAACTCAAAAGAACAAGTCTACGAGGATATGCATCAAATGAGACTGGACTGTAGGTCAAGCCTTTTCAATTCTGGAATGCACATTAATACTAGACACAGTATTGCCCATAAATGTGAAGAGGTACAAGGGAATTTTAGAATAAAAAATCAAAGTCTGTATTGTCCCTTTCACTGCTAATGTCCACTAATTCTGTGAAGTTCAACCTCTGATAATTGGTATTCTTTGTTGTGAATTATTCATCAACAACATGGAATTGTCTAGGCTTGCGCAAATAATTTTGGCTAATAGATGTGTTTATAGAATTTTACGCATTGCAAATAGAGAATACACTTGGTATATTAAAAAGAAACCATGTACTAGAGAAAAGAAAATATCATATTCAAAAGAAGCATCATTAGACCATGTTTACCATATTTTCTAATCATAATGCAATAAAATTAAAAATCAATGAGAAAATGTTATAAATCCTCATATCTTGTAACTAACCAACTACAAAGTGAAAGCTGGGTTAAAGAGAAAATAAGGAAATTTGAAAAATACTTAGTACATAATACCTATGGAATCCTCACATGCCAAAATATATGAGCCAAAACTGAGCAAGCACTTGCAAGAAAATTTGTAGCTAAAAATGCAATTCAAAAGTAAAATGTTTCTACTATACAGCCACTAGAATGGAAAAAAGTAAAAAGACAAATAATCACAATTATCAGTAAGAATGTGAATCAATAAATATTCATATATTGCTGGTGGCAAAGTAAATTAGTACAATCAGTTGGGAAAATTTTATACCTTGATGGTATCTTTTAAAATTGAACATTTGAAGTGTGCCTGGGTGGTTTAGTTGGTTAAGTATCTGACTCTTGATTTTGGCTCAGGTCATGGTCTTGCAGTTCACGGGTTCAAGCCCTGCATCGGGCTCTGCGCTGGCAGTGCAAAGCCTGCTTGGGATTTTCTCTCTCTCCCTCTCTCTCTGCCCCTCCCCTGTTCTTGCATGCAGTATCTCTCTATCTTTCTCAAAAATAAATGAATAAACTTTAAAAAAATGAAGTTGAATACTTGGATATCTTTTGACCTAGATTTATACTCCTAAGTACATGCTTAATAGAAACATTTACAACATTTATTAACCTTAAGACATGTACCAGAATGTTCATGACAGCACTACTTTAATTGGCCCCAAACTTGAAGCTACCCAGATGCCCAACAATATTAGAATGGAAATTACATTATGGCATATAAAATATAAAATATATATAAAATAATACTTTCCAACAACGGAAATGAATAATTTGGACTACACGCAATATGAATAGATCTCATAAGCACTATGTTGAGTGAGAAAAGCAAGTCATAATATACACTATTTGGAAGAAATACTGTAGAATCCTATACAGAATGCTGTTTTAGAAGAGGGTAGAAACAAAGGAACTATGAGAGGGCTTTTGAGAGGTTATGATTGATCGAGGCTGCTAGTTTCACAATGAAGTCAGTTTACCAAAATTATGCTAGCTACACTCTTATATGCACTTTTTAGTAGTTTGTATTATACTTCAATAAACAGTTTTAAAAGATGAATAAATGTTAAAAATACATAAATGCTCAATTCAAGACTTCAAAACGAATAAGGAAACAAATCCAACATAAGAAGAATAAAGAAAGTTGGTTTTGAAAAAGAGTCAAGAGCAATGAATGAGCGCAAATTACAAAGCCTGATTCAGGCTTGAGGATGGGTGAGAACAATGATTTGGATTCAATGAAGGTTAGTAGCAGCTTCGTTTCTCATAGAATCATCCACAACTAGTTCAAATTCAAATCCAATTTATGGTCACAGATACATGTGATTACATTTTCCTCCCTTCAAACAGAAGAACAAACCAGAGAGAAAGAACTCCCAGAGGAAAGGAATCTTATATATATATGCATTGTGTATGTGTGTGTGTGTGTGTGTGTATACACACAATACATAGTTATAATAATATAGTATAATATATAATATACTTTTCCATCTGATCTACTATCAGTTTCCTTAATTCAGGAGACATCATAAAAGCTGGTGACTCTACTGACTTTCCTGTCATCCTTAATAATTCTCCATCTCAAGAGGCAGTAGCCCTACTCCCATATTAAAACTAACTCCTGGACACTTGCATATTCTATAGAATGTAGAATGGCTTGATAATTGGGGGCAGTCTTCATGTTCAGCTATTAGCAGACAGGTAAGTTCTGGTACAGGGTTTGCTGCAGTATCTGGGAATAGATTAGGAATATATTAATATATAGATTAGATTAATGTGCGCCATTCTGAGAAGTGACCTAGATACACTCCCTCTTTTTCATTTCCTGCAATTACCATATGCTCTTATTGCATTTGGCAGGTTGAAACCTCCCTTCTCAAATCCAGTGCTCTGCTTGTGCTTAAGTAGATAATAAGATTATAAAGCGCATGATCAACGGCAGACACAGAAGACCCAGGTAGGTAGAGGCAACCAAGCCATAGGGTTCCCATGCAGGTGCCCCCAGTTATAGTACAGATGAAGAGTCTCCTAACCCATACCAGTTGTAAGGCAGCATCTGTCAGGCAGCACCTGACACTGGATGCTGCAGGGAGCCTTGACTCAGCTGCATACAAGATTAAGGAATGATCTCACCTGGGAAAATTTACCAGTAGAGGTTAGCCCATGTCCAGTGTCCTAATCCTCATCCCTAATTCTGAACCCTCACTTGGGTTAGAGGTTAAAAAGTGTCCTCCCAAACTTTCTTTGAATTTTAAGCCGTACTCAAGCAGCGATCCTAGAGGCCTGACTGCCTTTTGCCAGAGGCCCTTTCCTAGACTTTTAGGTGTTCCTTTTTGTCCCTTTTTTGCCTTAAAACAAAATAAGAAGAGGATGCAGATCATATTTATTTTGGTCTTTCCCCTTTCTCACTTATAACCTCTAGGCTATTTTAGCAATCCTGCCACAGCTACTCCAAAGTGCAGACAGTATATCTACAAAATATTTGTCATGGTTTTGTGTGTATGTGTGTGCATGTGCACATGCATGTACATGCATGTAAGTTGGTGAGTAGATGGGAGAAAAAAGAGTTGTCTGCTACTGGAAAAGTTGATAAGTAAAATGTGGAGAAGGCATAGTGGATAATACACGTAAGAGTCAGCATAAGCAGTCTAGGAGAACAGTAATACACTTCACCCTGACACCTTAACCTTTCCTCAAAGAAGATGACAAACTTTTTAGTTTTATCAGGCAGCATTTAAATAGAGAGTTGCTTGGGGTGCCTGGGTGGCTCAATTTGTTGAGCATCCGACTTCAGCTCAGGTCATGATTTCACGGTCTGTGGGTTCGAGCCCTGCATTGGGCTCTGTGCTGACGGCTCAGAGCCTGGAGCCTGCGTCAGATTCTGTGTCCCTCTCTCGCTCTGCTCCTCCCCTGCTTATGCTCTCTCTCTCTCTCTCTCTCTCTCTCTCTCTCTCAAGAATAAATAAAACATTTAAAAAAATTTTAAATAGAGAGTTGCTTCTTTGAACTTGATTGTCCTTATTTAGACAAGGAGAACTGTCATGTCTCCTGCTCTATGTATGTTTCTTCATGAATACATACATGTATCATAGGTTTTTTTTTTTTTTAATTAAAATAGAGTGTGTTGTTGGTCTGTGTCTCCACATTTGACTGGCAACCCACTCTGATCACCTGACAAAGGCTAACATAACTTTCTACTTTGTAACTTATCTAATCTAAGGTTTGGGTGGTTCACCAAACTTAAAAAAAAATTAAGCAGCTGCCTTAAAAAATATTATGTTTATTCTAATTAGCCTGGCTTATGAAATGTATATCACTCACCGAACTATAAGCTAAACTAGTATAATGACTTACTTTGCCACATTCACAAATTTACCTCTGGAATACAGTGCATTACTGGTTTCAACGTATTTTTAAAATAATGAATGCCTTTTACATTCTGGTCTAGTTCTATATCCCAGCTCTTCCTATGTATTATCATTCACATATGACTTAATAATCATGTGTGGAACTTCATACCGGTCACTTACTTTTCTTTTATTAAAGTGTTTTCCAAAGCTATAAATTAAAAAGCTTTTTAAATTTAGAACTGTGCCAGAAATTACCTCAGGTTCCTTTCTACACTGGATACAGAGGAATACTATGCTGCCCTGTTCCCTAATGTTAGCATGTTTATATGACACTTTGGCCAATAAATAGTGAGTGGACATGACATATACCACCCGAGTGGAAATATTTAATTGCTAGTGATTGAATCTTCCATTCACTCTTTCTCTGTGTCACAGAACTAGAAAGTTGTGTATTCTGGACATATGTCTACAGAGGGTGGGGTCTCTTTCAGCCTGATTTACTGAGTTAGCTCCCATGAAGCTAAAAGGGCCTGTACATTCATTTGCAGAGAAGGAGCTAGCTAGTGGGATGGGCCATTCTTGCTTGTAAAAGACCCACAAGTGAAAGAATAGGTGGAGAAAGAAGGCAGAGGCCCTGGGTCGCAAAACATTCCCTTTTTCATGGGTTCTACCTTTTCGAGCTTGTAGTAAGAGGCAAGAATTATAATTCACGTAGTATTCATCTCAATTGCTACTAGCCTATACCATTTATGAAAGCTGTAATAGAGGGAGTTTCATTTTCCTTAGAAGAATAGCTTCACTTACTGGTATATTTAAACATGGTTGTGAAACAAATTATTTTAGTAAAAAGTGGTTTAATTAGGCCAGTTGTGACCATGCCTGTGGAGGTAAGGTCGGGTAGCTACTAAAACCAGGACTCATTCAAGCATGAGGTTCCAATGAAGTCCTGTTTTGTTCCAACACATATCTTCCAGCATCTGAACTTGCTCAATATCTGCTCCAGAGACTCCGCTCTGTTTTTGCATTCTTTGTTAGTGTGTAAGAATATCACACTGCACCCTCTATTCTTTATTATTCCTGGATTTTCATGTACTGAAGAACACATCATTCTGTATGCTGAATGAGTTATAACAAACTTTCACATACATACATACGTAAAAATTGGTTAAAAATAAATAAAATCACATATGCTTTGGTAGTAAAATATTAAGTCAATCAATTAACATAAAAATACAGTTGAACTTCTATTAGTGGGATGGCATAACAGATATTACTTTTTAATGATTTGTGCTAATAGTGATCATTCAGTACTTATAAAATAGTGACCTACAAACTTTATTGGTAAATAACCAACTTTGAGGGCAACAAGTATGAGAACCAGTGGGACTGATGTGAAGTTTTTATAAGTTGACAGCTCATCTTTCACACGTTAACATTTATGCTGGATATTTGGAACTTGATATTTTTCATATCATTTCTGTTCATCACTTTATTCTCAATATGCCATTGATGGTGCATTCTGTCTTATATACATTTGTTGACACCAGAGATGGAAAGGTTGCAAATAACATAGCTGAGCAGAATAAGTGAGAATAGGATAGGTCAGAGTCACTCTGGCAAGAAATTGGATGTTACAAGGGATCCGAATTTATTTTGGGAATATTTTATAAACCACTAGATCAAAAACACCATGAAGTTGAGGAAATGGTCTGTGAAATAAAAAGAGCCTAAGATAAAGGAGAAGAGAACTGATGAAGGATTTTAATTACCTAGCACATAAAGGAGAAAATCTAAAAACTATGCTGTTCAGAACTACATAATACTGTCTCATAGTCAAGCATATTACTTCTATTACCTTGTTTTACTCAAATTAAGATAAAACTTTTGTATCATGTCATTTTATACATATATTTTTAAATTATCTGTTTAGTTTTGTATTACTAAAATTTGTGATTTCTATTTAGTCGGCATAGAAATTCTATTTTTTGTTTAATTTGGCTATTCAATGATGATGAAAAGTAGAAAGATGATTAATAATGATTATACATCCATAAAATCAATTTGTCACATTCACAAAGTTTTGCACTGAATATAATCCAAATTAAAGTTGGTTTTGCAGCTTTTCTCCTAGTTAAAAAATAATCCTTTGATTATGATTGAAAGGCAAATCTAAAACAGACCAGAAATCTGTTAATTGATTATTAGGAAATCAGATTGAAAATAAATTATATTAATATGTGTTGTTCAAAAAAAGAACCATGAGGACTCACCACATTTATAGTAGAAAAAGCACTAAAAGTCCACCTAGATATATTTTGGGATATCTATATTTGAGTATTGAAAGGAAAAACAAGGTAATGAAATGTCAAAAACCCAAAGCTGAATTTAAACAAAAGCACTCCACCTAAATGGCCAAATGAATTTGAACATAATATAACATTATCATAACTATGTCCTTTACCTCAATCTATTGCTTCCACTTTGTCTTCCGAGGAAAAACAAAAAAGAAAAGAGAAAAGAAAAGAAAAGAGAAGAAAGGAAAGAAAAGAGTTAAGGAAAGTGTTTGCAACTAGCTGGAATTTCATCAGTCTAGATTCTAAGTGCTAATTGGCGTAACTCCCTAGGTAGGCACCTATTATTACATACCAAAAGCTCTTATTATAAAGCTAGATTTTTTTCCCCCCTCAGGTCAGTGGAGTCTGATGGGTTTCTATAGGAGAATCCTAATCAGCATATAAGATGCATTATTTTCACTGATCACTGTTATTCTTCAATAGTAATTTAATGTATACTTAATAAATGCATCTTGTTTGTAAAGGAATAAAAGGCATTTTTAGTGTTTTAGGTTACAAAATAAATAGTTTGTAGGTGGATTCAAGCATGATGACTTCCTCAACTTCTACAAGCATGACAACCCAGGCTCTAGAACATAGACTTATTTCACTTTACCATAAAATATTACAGAAGACTACAGTGTTCTTTTGTATTCATTCTTGGGTACTTGAACTTCAGTGTTACAAGATAGGAAATCTTGAAAACTTACTCCAGAAATGTCATTTTCTCTGATAAAATTTAGAATAGTACACTGATTAAAACTCAAGTTTCTGAAAGTTGCCAGCCTGAGTTCATAGCCCAGTGCTGCCATTTGTTAGCTATGGTCTCTTGGGCAAGTTTCTTACTCTCTTGGTGTTTCGGTTTCCTCTTCTGGAAAATGAAGAAAATAATTAACCTACTTATCTTACAGAGTTATTGAAAGAGTTAAATTAAATAATAATATAAAATGCTTACAAGAATACCTGGTCTGTGGCAATTTCTGTATGAAAATGATATTTCATTATCTTTATGCTATTATTTTACTTTGAATATCAGAGATAAATGGTTCCATACAAGAATACGTATTGTTTCAGTGACAAATTTGAAATGATCTTAGGGTTGGATGTCAACCACTATAATTGGTTGCCTCTTGGGTCCGTAGACTTCGGTGTTCCTAAGTGTATAAATTCATTTCCAGGGACTTAGTAGGAAATCAGTATAACCCAGCCACTACTTTAACATTTCATGTTATTTTGGGCAGTCTAATGGGAAGTGTATAGAAAAGTTTTCCCTTTGATACAAAATTGAGTTAGATGTTTTTAAAAATAGAACTGTTCCCAACTTCTATACTAGATACTCGGTAATAATTTTTCTCTCTGTTTAATATACAGACTCTTTTATTTTTCCTTTGGAAAATTAACTTTGCTAGAAATAATGGTAATACTTAATTCACTGAAACAAACATCATGAAATAGTGGAGGATTTTTTCAAGCAGTTTCCTTTCTTGGAATCCAGATAAGCATATTAAAGCCAAACTGATTCTATGAAGTATAATGGTTATAAAGTCACATATAAGTTAAAGCAGAGACCAATAGTCATAGAATTTGGCAATATTATATTTTCTTCCTGGACATTCCCTACACCATGTGGGTTAAGAAATCCATATCAAGCTATACTCAGAGTTTGTGGATTCTAGAGTATTCTTTGAAATCCTTTAATTGTAATAACTTCCAAAGTTGTCTCCTGTAACTCTCACCTCCCTGAGAACCAAGCTCTCTCATCTCATCCAAGTCTATATGGGAGGATGGGATTTGGAGGCAACCTAAAGAAACAAATTATTGCTGACAATATTATCTTTTTGTATTGGAGTGTTTCTGATCCAAACCCATCCTGTGAGCTCTTGGCACTATAAATTCTTATTCATCCACAAGACGTGAAGCATCTGAATTGACTAGACATCTTAGGATCTATGACAAACCCCCAAATTACTAAATATGTATTTAAGATTTGTTGGGGAGTAGTTGTGAGAGAGACTTAAATGAGCCATCAGTTTCAAGTCCCGATTTGCTAACAGAGGAAAAATATGCATGTAAAGCAAACCTACTTTAAGTCATTACAGTAATTTTTGTCTCAATATTGTGATCTTCTTTGAGTTAACATTATGGCAAAAGCACATTATTTCTGCAAGTTCAGATAATATGCTAGATATAGCCTACTTATATATTTTCCCATATATATATATATATATATATATATATATGATCTATTTCTTAGTTAGCCACAAGTGCCTAGATTTTTCTATTGAATATTACATGCAAGAATTACAAAAATATCAACACATAACAGAAAAACATTTATGATCCTCAGTCACCAGTTTAATTGGTTATGTCACTGCAGACTAAGGCAATCATAAATACGCTTCTTTTTTGGGGTGTAGCATACAGTACTAAGAGTAAGGGCACAAATAGTTTGGATCTGTTGTTTTAAGCTTAAGAAGTCATGGAGTTATGAGGCTCTTAAATTAGCAAAAAAATAAAAAATGTATTTATAATTTAGAAAATAATTGCACATAATTAAGTATAGAAAATTGCATCAGAGAATAGAGGTAATTACTTAGATTCTTCAGTGTAAACCCCAAAGGTAATTTTCATCTGGCTTGTAAAAATATTTGAGGCAATATTTTATTTCTCAAAAATAATACCTTTATTTTCACATTTCACTTAAACATTATTAAAATACTTATAAACACATAACCATATCTTTCACAAATTACCCCTTTTTATATACTATTAGGTTCAGTTATTTACAGTTAAGTAACTGTAAACTCAGTCAAATTATTTACAGGTATAAATAACTCAAAAATTTTAAGGAATATTTTGAGAAATGAGGTAATATTTTGGATATAAAATTAACTTTTTGTGATTTGAAAGTCTCTCCTGTTAAAACAATTATAATCTCTTCTAGATTTCTGTTTCAAAATGCTTTATTTAGTACTTAAATTGTATGTCAAATGTTTAATTATTATCATAATAAATAACAGAGGGAAACAAACAAAATCCAGGTAAAAAGATCTACATTTTTATTGCCTTAATGGCACTGTCTTCTTAATGTTTATTTATTTTTGACAGAGTGAGAGAGAGAGAGAGCATGAGTGAGGGAGGGGCAGAGAGAGAGACACAGAATCTGAAGCAGGCTCCAGGCTCCGAGATGTCAGCACAGAGCCTGACGTGGGGCTCAAACTCACAGACTACAATATCATGACCTGAGCCGAAGTCAGACACTTAACCCACTGAGCCATCCAGGTGCCCCATTAATAGCACCATCTTCTTTTTTTTTTTTTTAATTTTTTTTTTCAACGTTTATTTATTTTTGGGACAGAGAGAGACAGAGCATGAACGGGGGAGGGGCAGAGAGAGAGGGAGACACAGAATCAGAAACAGGCTCCAGGCTCTGAGCCCTCAGCCCAGTGCCTGAAGCGGGGCTCGAACTCCCAGACCGCGAGATCGTGACCTGGCTGAAGTCGGACGCTTAACCGACTGCGCCACCCAGGCGCCCCAGCACCATCTTCTTAGGAAGGAGAAATAAGTATTCAAGTGTACTGATTATTTTCTTAACAGGATAAACAATCTGCATTAAGAGTGTGTCTTCACAAATAACAGAAGACAAAACTATAGTGGAATATTCATACATTTTCTAGGTGCTAATAATCCAATTTTTTTTACTCTTTTTGAGAAAACTGCAGTTCTTGCCATAAGCATGACCTTAGTTTCTTTTACTTGATTGAATTATGATTTTGACTAAGTTTTACAAGAGACATAGAGAAAGAAAAAATAAGTTAGACCAGATAAAATATTGGGATAGGAAAAACTACCTAACTCCAAAAGGCAACTTTTTTCATGATTTTGTAATCTTAAAATGTAATTGAAGTAATACGTACATATTTCCCTGGGAATTATTTTATATTCATAGCTGTCTTATGCCTGAAGTTATTTCCTCTTTTTAATGTGAATAAAGAATTTGATCCTTAGCAAACATCTCATGAGGACACGAGCTCAAATATTTCATTTAGATATGATTTTTTAATTTAAACACATTAAGATAACAGAAAAATATTGAAAAATCAGAAAATGAATTTAAAGATAATAAAGTTCTTTATTATCATCACCACTGTTCTGTCATAGTAGAATTTAACTTCTTAATGAGACCATTATAGACAATGAATTATTTGTGTTCGTTAAGTAATTAGAGCCCTTAGCTACTCTAGCATTAAATCATTTTTTTTCTTCTTAAGAAGTTTAAATACCTGTTAATACCTATTATTTAACTGAACAAAATTTGGTTTATTGAAGTCAACGAAATATTTCGGGAAACATCACAAGACAAGACAAAGACTAATTTTTTAAAAATTTTTTTTAACGTTTATTTATTTTTGAGACAGAGCATGAACAGGGGAGGGGCAGAAAGAGAGGGAGACACAGAATCCGAAGCAGGCTCCAGGCTCTGAGCCATCAGCCCAGAGCCCGACGCGGGGCTCGAACTCACAGACCGTGAGATTGTGACCTGAGTTGGAAGTCGGACACTTAACTGACTGAGCCACCCAGGCACCCCAACAAAGACTAATTTTAAATGAAGGTCTTCTCTCTGATTCCAGTTCTTATTTTGAGCATTAAATAATAAAAGATATTTGAAGTACCTACCTAACTGCTGCCAATAAGAAGCTATTATTTTGTTATTAAAAATTTTTATTATGCATATTTCATCCATAGAATAAAGGTAAGTAACATATTTATTGTTCATCATAGGGAAACACTCACATACACACCATTCAAATTAAAAATGAAGATTGCACACCCTCTTGCTCTTTGACCACCCAGAAGAAACCACAATCCTGGATCTTATATAGACCATTCTCTTACTGTTTGCACACTTACACGCACATGCATCACAGCTATAGGGATTTCTCAGAGGAAAAAATGCTGCTTACTTTCAGCTGAATTTCTAAAATGGCTCTCATGCTATATGTATTTTTAGGGATTTACTTATTTACCTGAGTACTGTATTGTCAGGATTAACTCATTTCTTTTGAATGTCATGTAATGTTTAATCCTAAAGTATAGCAACCATGTAAGTAACACATTTATTTACCAGACTTTTTTTCCCTAAATATTTTATCTTTTTTATTAGTTTAATTTGCATACACTTACCATACTTAGTGTAAAGTTCTGCAAGTTTTGAAAAGCACTCACAGTTATGTGGCCAGCACCACAATCTAATTTAAAACAGTTCCATTACTCCAAATCTTCTCCCATGCCATGTGGTAGTCAACCTCTACTACCAGCCCCTGCAAAACTGACGTTTCCTGTTACTGTATTTTTCCTTCTCCACAATGTTGTATCAATGGAGTCATATTGTAGATAGACTTGGGAATCTGAATATTTCCAAACAGAATGACACATTTGTGATTCATCCATGATTTTTCATGCTTAGTAAGTTTTTTTCTCTTTAATATATAGATATTCTATAGTGTGTTTATTGACTCACCAGATGAATGGCATTTGGATTGTTACTAGTTTTAAGTGATTATACATAAATCCACTATGAATATTCACTTGTTGGGTTTTATGTGAACATGTTTGCATGTCTTTGAGTACGTACCTAAAGGTGAGATTCCTAGAAGATACGGTGAAGTGTATGTTTAAAGCTTACAAGAAATTGCCAAACTGTTTGCAAAATGACTGTACAATTTTGCATTGCCACCAGCTATTTTTAACAGTTGAATTTGTTTTGCAACCTACCCAACCTGGCCATATTGTGGGGATGTTTTTCTTGTTGTTGTTGTTGTTGTTTTATTTTGTTTTTCCCATATCAGTAGGTATAGATGGACTCATTATTGTGTTTTAAATGTGCATTTCCCTTTTGATTAACAAAATTGAGAATTTTTTTACACATTTCTCTATTTTTTAATTCATACCTGATGCATAGCAGGCATTCAAAAACATTCTGAAAAAGAAAACATTCTAACAATGTTTTGGAAAATCTTCTCGGCTTTCTCCACCATAAGAAAAAAAAGAGTTCAGTTCTCTATTCTCCATAAAAATTTAACTTTCTTTCATGGTTCTGTACTAAAACAATACCAAAAATAAAGCCAATAGTAACTGTAATGAATGTTGTAATACTAAATCTTTCCCCAGGAAATATTCTAATGATGCTTTACTAGATATATTATTTAGCAATTTAAGTCCAGAAATGAATACATATGGAAGAAATGATTCATTCATAGATTAGAGAAAAATACTCCAAATAATCAAGAAATGGAAATGTCTCTAAAAACAAACCTGTAACTTAGCATACTTCTTTTTTTTTTTTTCCTTAGGTACCTCTTGTGTTTTTCATTTTATTAGCCTTTTGTAACAAAACTTTCAACAAGACTATTTGGAATCTTGAAGGTTTTTGGAAGCTTCTGCATTCAAAGTAAAATAGACATCCTGCTCTGTTTAATTAATTTTGGAATCCTTACTTTCAAGTGTACCTCTTAAATAATTTTTTGGCTAATTGGAACATTTCTCATAATGGTCACTATAATTCTACATTATTTATTATTTTTTAACTTTTTAAAAAATGTATTCATTTTGAAGAGACAGAGAGGACAGAGCATGAGCAGGGGAGAGGCACAGAGAGGGGGAGACAATATGTGAAGCAGGCTCCAGGCTCTGAGCTGTTAGCACAGAGCCTGACCCAGGGCTCGAACTCACTGACTGTGAGAATCTGACCTGAGCCAAAGGCAGACGCTCAATCGACTGAGCAACCCAGACACCCCAAATTCTAGGTTATTTTTAATAATTTTTTTCATCTTGCTAGATGTCTGCCAACTTCTGGGACCATGGTTATTAGACAAAAAATAAGCAAGTGTACAGGAAGGTAGCCGACTTGCCTCTTTCGAATTTAAGGATCTCATTAGCTAAAACTTTGGATTTCTCAGAGCCCAATAAACACCTAAAAGGGATGTGCTGCAGACTGAGGGATTGTCCATGTTTTACAGTGTTCCACAGTGCAAAGAAGTTTTCTTGAGGTTGCTGGGTGACCTAATATCGATATAACCTGTTCCATGACCAACTTATACTTATCATGGGAGTATTCTTGAGGTGATGAGTGCTCTAAAAGCTTTTAAATGTTCAACCCATGCCCACCATTTTTTGCAGCTTTTTGGCTTCCAAAGTCCACTAGCAATAGCTTTTATTACAGAAAATAAGAAAGATTAACATTCACCTTAATATATTAGCAGTACTGTGTCCTGGCCATAAGAGCGCCCTGTACACACCACAACCAATTCCCAGAGAAACTCATATGAGGTTTACTACCTGGGTAATTGTGGCATGAAAGGCTAGGGGCTTGGCTCTGAGCAAAACCTTCCACCAGCTTAGGAGGACCAGCTTAAAGGAAAGCCATTTGGACAGGGAACCCAAACACAAAACAGAGCAGAGCTCAGACAGAGAGGGGCTTACTCATGGTCCCTGGAAGCTTCGAGAACGTGAATTCAAAGATTTGCAGGTACCACGCTTATGTTTCTCGTCTTCCTCCATATGCTGCTGGATGTCTGCTTCGGAATTTGTTGCTGCCACCAAATCTATTAAACAACAAAATTCAACCAAGTAAATTTGAAGATCTAATTGGCTTTATTAAATGATTCATGAATGGGATAGCAAGCCCCCATCTAGCAAGTAGACAGGTACTCCCCTTAGCATAGTTATTCAAAACCAACTGATTATGCCTGTTGAACTATGCTGGCATTGGAGATTCTGTAAATTGAAATTTGTTTGTTTGGGTCATGTCGCTATGGGAATTTCAGTTCCTAGCATTAATCACCATTTTGTAACCATAGCTACTTCTGATAATTTCAAGGTATTCGTGCTCTGGAACATAAAATAATGCCCGATAGATGAATTGCATTAGAATAATAGTTAAATGCTACAAGTTCTTCTAGTTCAGGTTTGACCTACATTTAGCCCAGCAAAGCTAATCAGGCAGAGAAACTTAATCAGTGAATCTAATCAGCAAAAAACTAGGACTATGCTTACACACAGTAGACCCTTTTTACCAGAAAAATGAAGTCGTATTTTTTAAAGTGGCTACAATTAAAAAATCGTTTTATCAATTTCTAATTTAGTATCAGTCCTGTCCTCTAGAGAGTTCAACATTCTCTGGATCAAATTCAGCTTTATGCATATGTTCAAAAAGCAAATACGTTGAGCTGCTTTGTCTTTGCATTAAGACATGCCAAGTATACACTATCAATCTGATAGGTTTAGAGAAAAAAAATATAATTGTAGAAATAAAGGACTATTTGAGTTGATTTTCTCTTGAAATACCTCCTTGGCTGCAATGCATTGCATAAATTAATTGATGCAATTGAATCACAAAAGAACAGTTTTGCTTCATTTCCCCTCAATTTAATTTAGCTTTAGTAAAAAAAAATAAAATAAAAAACTCTCCTGATAATAAATGATGAATGCTTTGAAAGTGTATAGATAGATCAGTATTTAACAGTGTAGAAAACTGATTGTTTTAAAATAAAAGAATACCAGAGTTTCACTCTTTATATTAGTAAGAAAATCATGTGTGCATGAGCATGCTTAAATGCAAAGATTGGCCACATCATTATAAATACAGGATCGTTATCTTTTCTTCCATATTTATCATGGTTACCAAAATTTGTATGCAGCCACAGTTCTTGTTAACTCGTAAGACAATGAATCCTAGATACTGAATGGGTCCAATGTAGAAAAGAAAAAAAAAGATAATAGAGTAATATATGTAGCAATCCCTGAACCAGAATAGCTTTTCTTAGAATTGTATCACTTCATGTTGACTAGTGTTTAGTTCATTTTGCCACCTTATCTTCTAAGGGCAGGTCCTACATTACAAAATTGAGACTTAAAAATGGAGTTTTATTATCCACTGCACAGTTTGAAACATGTCTGGTAAAATAATTTATAGATTATTTATTGAAATCAGTGGTAATGCCTATTGGCTCTCAAAGTATATAAATGGAGAGAAGGTACTGAAAGCTTTTAAGCAGCAGAAATACAGTGAATACCTGGTCACCGAATTTCCGTAAACTGATACTTCATCAAGTACTCTTGGCTGTCAATATATGACAAAATCCTTCCTGCCAACTGATCTTTAAATCATAAATCTTCTGACACATCTTGTCAAAAGGGTTTATTTAGTATTTGGTTTGGAGCTATGTCCACAAACACTACATCCTTGGGACAAAAGTACCACATTATATATGATATACTAGTGTATGTCTCAGTAGAATCTTAATGAGAGATGATAATTTTCACCATTTTATAATTACATCAATTGCAGTTATTTACTTGCTTACACATAATACTAAGGGACAAATCTAGGAGTTGTTTCCCGGTACATCTGATTTAAAAAATCTGTAGCTTTTCTGCAATACTACACTATCTCACGTTAGCCTATCTTCAAATATAATGATGGAAGAAAGAAAATTTTACAAAACTTAAAGCATGAGGTTGCCTATTATGTTGGTTAATATCACAAATCCTGGAGCCACAGTGCCTGGGTATATGAGGGTTCCTCAGAGAAACAGAACCAATCGGAGATCGATCTATCTATCTATCTATCTATCTATCTATCTATCTATCTAAGGATTGGCTCACATGATTATGGAGGCTGAGAAGTACCACAATATACCATTTACAAGCTGGAGACCCAGGAAAGCTGGTAGTGTAGTTCCAGTCTGAGTCCCAAAGCCTGAGAACCAGGAGAACAAATAAAAGTAAATTACAATCTGTGTCCAAAGACCTGAGAACCAGGAGTGTTAAGTCCCAGTTCAAGGGCAGGAGAAGACTGATTTCTGAGCTAAGCAGTCAGGCAAAGAGATGGTTTTCCCTCCCTATACCACACCCAAGAAAAATGAAAACATGCCCACCCAAAAGGTGTGCATGAATTTTTACAGCAGCATTATTTATAATAACGAAAAGGTGGAAACCAATTCAATGTCTATCAATAAATGGATGAATAAACAAAAGTGGTATAGACACACAATATAATATTATTTAATCATAAAAAGGAATGAAATACTGAGATATATTACAACATGATGGACCTTGAAAATATGCTAAGTGATAGAAACTAGCCACACCCACAAAAAAACACATATTATATGATTTCATTTATATGAATTATCCAGAATAGGCAAATCTACAGAGGAAAAAGCACAAAATAGTTCCTTAGGATGGAGGACAGGGAATGGAGGGATAAAGAGATGAGGGTCAAAAGGTATGGGTTTTCTTTATGTGGTAATAAAAATGTTCTAAAATTGACTCAATGGTGGTTGCATATATCTTTGAATATGATAAAGCCATTGCATTACGCACTTTCAGTGGGTGAATTGTATGATCTGTGAATTATGTCTCAATAAAACTGTTTAAAATATAAAATGACTTGACTGGCAGCAAAGCCAATACATTTACTAGCTGTTATTATTATCTGTTCTTTCTGAAATGAACCACTTGACACAAAACCATTAAATCCTATATTCAGTTGCCTTTAAATTAAAACCACATTCCAAGGGTTTTTATCTTTTGATTCTGCCTATTTGGTAGAATTTATAGAAAATCTTTTTCAGCAATCATATAATAAAAAAGAAAAAGCATGGGAAATCAGGATATGGAGGTAGCAGTTGTTTAATAACAAAATATGTATGGATTTGGTATTTGAATCATTTAATAATCATTTAGTATGTGTACCAACCCTTTCAATCACATCAGTTAGAAGAGTCCCTAATAATATAATCCATACCCATTATAGGTTTTATCTTTATTCAAAAAGGCAGGTTTCTTTGGGGAATGAAAGTATGACTGCACATCTTAAAACTTTCCCTTGTATAGCAGAGAAGTACCTGTTTTTCCACTTACAGACTTTTCTCCTAGGGTGAGAGTTGTGCTAACTGAATGTACAATATTTGGATTTATTTATAAACTAACAACTGCGTGGGAAAGTTGACAATCAATTTGACCACAGACAAGTTGAAACAATTTTTTTTCTCTCTCAAGGCAAAATAGATACTTCTTGAAACTACACAAAAGTGTTTAAAACCATTTGCTAAATTACCACTGAGTTTTAGCCAATCTATTTGGAAACAAATCACAGTAATTTCAGTATTTACAGGGAGATTGCTGGGTCACTGCATATCAACATTTTTTAACATGACTGTATTTATGTATAGATATGAGAAAAGGAATAAAAAGGAGAGGAAATAGAAAGCAAAGTGGCTATTATACCACCCCCGTTGCCCAACAATCACCATTCAAGTGTTTGCTAGAAGGGCTATCATTGGGCTGGCTACAATTTATCACCATTTTCCTTGTCTTCCTTTCCATTTACTCTCTTATTTTCTGATCTATATACCCACAATTTAGATTCTTTAAAAGATACTACTACATTCCCTACCAATATATTTTTTTTGTTTGCTACATTCATTTACATTTTGACAATTTGCTGTAAATAAAAGTTTCCATTTACTTCTTGTCAAGGTTTCTGTTCTCTCCCCATTTCCTTTCCTTTTCATGTTTCAGTTGAGGATAGCTGGACAATAACTACAGTCATTACAACCCATGATTGAAATTCTCTAAATCACCTATCTCTACCTCTGATTTTCCACTCTCACCAAATTTACAAACATTCTTTCACATGCTCAAGATTACACTGTCTTGTGTAATTTTCCTGCCCTTTCTTAGTTCATTGTGTTTCTATATATCTTTATTTTGATTTTTAATAATTTAAAAATTCTAACCACATTTAGAGATGGTTAATCTTCTTGGTCTTTCAATTATTTTAAAGTATTCCAAACAACTATGTGACTAAATGCACATTTCTCTTCTTCAATGCAAATGGTTTTGAATTTTGATGAAAGAATTCATGAAATTGAACTGGTTGAAAGGTAAATGTGACACAGCTTGGTTTATATCAATTTGAATTCCAGAAAAAGTGGAAAACGTTTTATTTTAACCAAATGATGTGCACAAGAACATTATGACTGCTATTCTACCCTTTAACTACCACACTGATTAAAATAGATGCTATACTTTCCTGATTTCTACTGTATCTGAATGAATTATAAGTTTGGACTACATTTGTATTTTGGAAAAGCATGTTTTCTAAAGCCATAGAAGACTCAGCTTTTTAAAAACCGTATTAGGGGGCACCTGGGTGGCTCAGTCGGTTAAGTGTCCGACTTCGTTTGGCTCAGGTCATGATTTCACGGTTCGTGGGTTCGAGCCCCGCATCGGGCTCTATGCTGAATGCTTGCTCAGAGCCTGGAGCCTGCTTCAGATTCTGTGTCTCCTTCTCTCTCAGCCCCTCCTCCACTTGCACTCTGTCTCACTCTATCTTTCAAAAATAAATAAATGTAAAAAAATAAAAAATAAAAAAGTATTAGTACTAAAGTATTAATATTAAATTTTCTTTTAAAACTGATATCCATTCCTACCTCCACAAAGGAGTTTATTTATATCAAATAAAATACATCAATATGACTGAGTTATGAGAGAATTGGTAAAAACTATGAGAATTTTAGCACAGAACAATTTTAGCACAGAACAAGATATTATACTGCAGTTCCATTCCCCCACCCCGAAGTTAATGTCAAAAATAATCAAGCGAGTATAATTAGGTATTCCAAAAAGATTAAAGGTATTCAGATTTGTGAACCTTATTCATTGCATGTTACTATTTATTTATAAAAATTTTAAAAATCATGATTTTTGGAGTTTTAAAATTTTAAAAATCCAGAAGTTTTTAATGACAGACCCTATAGTAATGAACATTCTTAGAGTGCAAATAGAACAGAAAATAAAGATGTTATCAAACTTATCAAACTCTATAGGCATTTCCAAAGGATTTAGAAGTCAAAGTAAAGTGACTCTCACTGGTCTAAATAAGTAATTTGAACTTTAATAATAACTTCAATGAATTGAAACTCATCAAATGTGTTTAAACTCATGAGTTTGTAATGACATTGCAAGAAATAAAAACCAACTGGGCACCTTCTGAGATAACAAGAGACCAATTCATTATTTAGACAAGTCGATAAATCAGAGAGAAGAAAAGTCAAAGATTTTTCTCTCTTTTCCTATATCAATTGTACCACTAAATAACAGAAAGATAACTGAATAATAGAAGAAGAGAACCACCCTCTTATAATATTGCTCAAACTAAAAGCAAAAACAATGTATTAATGAACTCAAGGACCTAAATGTGAGCATTGGTGACTGTTAAATATCATAACAAAGAAACACAACCATTATATACTGCCAGATAAAAGAGCAAAATACTGCCAATAGTCTTGTCAGATAAATTAAGTCTGAATCTGATCAAGTCTCTGGATCCAGCTTCCAATTTTTCATGAAATATGGAGACCAAAGGAACATGTACTACTCCACCAATGAGTTGCTAAGTGTAGGTTCTAGACATTGGACATACCAAAAATTAAGTGACCCAGGCCTGTCAACAACTAAATTATCCCCTGCAGAGGTTAAGTCTGTGATGGTTTTTGGTCATGTTACAGAAAGTCCCGCTAAGCTTCAAATTCTCACAATGCCTCTTATATACTCAAAATCCTAACTGATACTTCAACAAAAAGCTTCCTGAAGAAAGCCAGAAGGCTCTACCTTGGCCATATTGTATTCTCCCTCAATCTCAGGACTTCTTTCATTCCAAAATGCATTACTGAAATCATGTTGTGATGTTACTACAATGTGGGGCAGGAGGTATAACCACATAGTTTTTAATGATCCAGTATTAATTTTCTTTGCAAAATGACAAAATTAGGGGTGCCTGGGTGGCTCAGTCTGTTGAGCATCCGACATGAGCTCAGGTCATGATTTCACAGCTCGTGGGTTCAAGCCCCATGTCATGCTCTGTGCTGACAGCTCAGAGCCTGGAGCCTGATTTGGATTCTGTGTCTCCCTGTCTGTGTCTCCCATTTGTTCCCTGTCTGTCTGTCTGTCTGTCTGTCTCTCTCAAAATAAATAAGCATTAAAAAATTATTAATAAATGGCAAAGTTAGCATTTTAGGTTCAGCATGTTGGGCCAAAATGCTGGGAGGTTTTTCTTCTCTTTTTTAAGTTTGTCTATTTATTTTGAGAGAGAGAAAGCATGTGTGCAAACATGCACATATGCATAGAAGGGGCAGAGAGACAGGGAGAGAGAAAATCCCAAGCATTCAGTGTGGAGCCTGATGCAGGGCTTGATCTCATGAGCCATGAGATCCTGACCTGAGCCAAAATCAAGAGCCAGCTGATTAACTGAGTGAGCCACCCAGGCACCCCTTCTATTTCACACTAGAAAATAGCATATTCCATAAGACAATAAGAAAAGAAATATTTTTTTATAATTGCATTATTTATGGCTTAATGCAATTTTTTTTTTGGCCAGGGATCTCCAAATTACTCAAACTACTACGCTTCCTTACAATTCCTTTCTTATAGAATGGCTTGGAATTGATTGAATGTACCCATTAGATCCCTCCAGTTGGGTTCCTGCCCCCTGGAATACCAAAAGTTTATACATGTGTGTTATACTTCTGTGCCAAGTTTATTCACCAACTAGACTGAAACTGGTATTTTGAAACAAGCTCCCAGCTTGGTACACCTGAAGTATCTGAAAATTCTTCAGCCTACCTCTGGCTAAGAATTGTTCTGTCTTGTGAGACTTTTGTCTAAAAAGTTTGGAATTTTATAGAGATTCTAACTCTAGACAGCTTCAAGAATCAAGCTAAGGCTATGTATGGGCAGGTTGAATGTTTAAGCAGTGATGTGGAGGGAGACATATCTATCCTTACATTTTTTCCAGTTTTATCAATATATAATTTATCTATAACATTGTATTACTCCAAGGCGTAAAACATAATCATTTATATATATACATATTGTGAAATCATTACCAAAATTCTAGTTAACATCTACCTCCTTAAATACTTAGAATTTTTCCTGTGATAAGAATTTTTAAGATCGATTCTTATGAGCTGCACCATTACCTTTTGAGTTGTACTGTTGTTTAGTCAGAAAATATCCCAATGAGTTATACTATTAATAATGGTAATGATGATTACAATAAAGCTGAAGTCCTAAAAAAAATATTTCACACACACACCCACCAAATCGTATGAACTACTCAGGTAAGCTAGAAGTTTGAAGATGGCTATTCTCTGTGGTTCATAGTCCATTTTATCTGGGACTAAGCCCTGAGTAGGCATTTCACTGTGTACAGAGCTTAAAAGCCAGAGAAATTCAAGATAAGAGGTTTAGGGTCAGAGGATATATCTCCCTATTTCATTTGTGTTTTTTGCAAAAGCACTACTCTAGAGATTGTGGGTCAAGATAAAGTTTAATAATTTTTACAGACAAAGAGTTATTGCAAACATCTTGCCTAGACATTGTGTATTTCTGTGTGGCTGTCTTGTTTTTTTCCAAGAGAAATGAGCAAAAACATGCAAATAGGACCCTTCTGATATCTAAGAAAGGCAAAGAGCTCTTTATAAGCCAGAAGTACTCTTTTTCATTTCATGTGCATTAAATTCTGACACTAATTCAAACTCATTCATACGATTTTCATCCCAACCAATAAAAGCCTTTTGTTGTTGTTTAAGTCAGAGCTCTCTCTCCCCAAACCATGCAAAAATGGTTCTAATTTTTAAAACTTTGTATATGTTTCACCCTTTTTATGTTACATGTGTTTCCAATTAGATAACTCCATAGTACAAATGAAATATTTATATGACTGATTAATATCCAAAAGCCTTAAAAGGAGCGAGTCATACACACAAAAGGGCTACAATGAGAAGCAAGCTTGTAAATGCTAATTACGTTCTTTTTGAAGAGGAAGAAGTGTTTCAAAAATTAGTATACACGTGTACCACAAAAAAACATAGGAAACCAGTAAGTTTGCCCATTGGTCAAATGTGAATACAAGGAACAATTTGCTGTATTTCAAACGAAATCAGGAATCAGCTGCATCACTTTCAGGTAGGGATGGTCAGGTAGACATGAATAATCTTGAGACGTCCCTTGAAGAAAGAACTGATTTTCACTTGAGTGAAATTTAAAAAAAAATTTTAATGTTTATTTTTGAGGGACAGAGACAGAGACAGAGAGAAAGCAAGGGAGGGGCAGAGAGAGAGAGACACACACACAGAATCTGAAGCAGGCTCCAGGGTCCAAGCTGTCAGCACAGAGACCAATGTGGGACTTGAACTCACAAACCCTGAGACCATGACCTAGGCCGAAGTTAGATGCCTAACCAAATGAGCCACAGTCGGTTAATTTTTAAAAAGTGATTCAAGTTCACAGAATGTGAAAACAACACCAACTTAAAAGGTTTTATCTAATAATCAGATTATACATAATTAATGATTTAATATGTATTATGAGCACTTTGTCATCTTTGCATTAGAGACCAGCCATCTATCTTTTAAAACCATATTGTTATGATCTATTGGCAAAGTGAATAGTTACTAGAAATCAAAAGATAACAGAGTCCTCAACACAAGCAAACACAAGGGATAAACAGAAAGATACAACCAGTGTTTTCTGTCACTTGAAAAAGACCATATGGTCAGATAATATAATCAAAGCCAACCTCCCAATGTTGCTGCTAAAGAGGAAACAAAATGATGCTCATTTACAAAATGGAATCAGACTTGGCTGAAAAACAAAACAGTCAGAAACAGTCAACAAGAATAAATGATCTTCCCTGCCTGGTTAGATTTATTACTGGAGCCAAGAAAGGTGAATCAAGATACAAGACACAAAAGAAGTACATTTTGGAAGCAATCTGTTTAGTTATAGTGGGTAGATCTGCCTGGGAATCATGAGAGTACTTCTACCAATTAAGAAAAACTTCAGAGGGAAAATATATTCTTATTTGCAAAGTTCTACAGGGGAATTTATAGTTCCAAAAAACTTAGATCTATGAAGGAATGAAAAGAAATGGAACTACAGGTACCTGGGGGCTCAGCTGGTTAAGCATGTGACTCTTGGTTTAGGTTCAGGTCATTCATGATCTTATGGTTTCATGAGTTCAAGCCCTCCATCGGGCTCTATGCTGACAACAATGAACAGTGCTTGGGATTCTCTCTCCCTCTTTCTCTGCCCATTCCCTGATCACTCTCTCTTTCAAAATAAAAAAAATAAACTTAATTTAATTTTTTTTTAATTTTTTTTCAACGTTTATTTATTTTTGGGACAGAGAGAGACAGAGCATGAACGGGCGAGGGGCAGAGAGAGAGGGAGACACAGAATCGGAAACAGGCTCCAGGCTCTGAGCCATCAGCCCAGAGCCCAACGCGGGGCTCGAACTCACGGACCGTGAGATCGTGACCTGGTTGAAGTCAGACGCTTAACCGACTGCGCCACCCAGGCGCCCCTAATTTAATTTTTTTAAAAAAAATAATGAAATTAGTAAACATATTGTAAATATTATTTTAATATTAGTATCAATAAAGGATAGTTCAACCGACATAAAAACAGACACTCAGATCAATGAAACAGAATAGAGAACCCAGAAATGGACCCACAAATGTGTGGCCAACTAATTTTTGGCAAAGCAGGAAAGAATATTCAATGGAATAAATACAGTCTCTTCAGCAAGTGGTGCTGGGAAAACTGGGCAGAGACATGCAGAAAAATGAACCTGGACCACTTTCTTACACCATACACAAAAATAAGCTCAAAATGGATGAAATACCTACATGTACGACAGGCAGCCATCACAATCCTCCAGGAGGAAGCAGGCAAAAATTTCTTTGACCTTGGCCTCAGCAACTTCTTACTCAACACATCTCCAGAGGCAAGGGAAACAAAAGCAAAAAGGAACTACTGGGACCTCATCAAAATAAAAAGCTTCTGCACAGCAAAGGAAACAATCAGCAAAACTAAAAGGCAACTGACAGAATGGGAGAAGATATTTGCAAATGACATATCAGATAAAGGGTAAGTATCCAAAATCGATAAAGAACTTATCAAACTCAACACCCAAAAAACAAATAATCCAGTGAAGAAATGGGCAAAAGGCATGAATAGACACTTCTCCAAAGAAGATATCCAGATGGCCAACCGACACAAGAAAAAATGCTCCACATCACTCATCATCAGGGAAAAACAAATCAAAACCACAATGAGATACCATCTCTCACCTGTCAGAATGGCTAACAGTAACAACAACAACAGTAAAAGATGATCTCTTTTGCATTGTTGGTGGGAACGCAGGCTGTGCAGCCACTCTGGAAAACAATATGGAGGTTGCTCAAAAAACTAAAAATAGAACTACCCTACGACCCAGCAATTGCACTAGTAGGTATTTATCCAAGGGATACAGTGTTTCAAAGGGACACATACTCCCCAATGTTTATAGCAGCACTATTGTTAATAGCCAAAGTATGGAAAGAGCCCAAATGTCCATCGATGGATGAATGGATAAAGAGATATATATACACAATGGAGTATTACTTGGCAATCAAAAAGAATGAAATCTTGCCATTTGCAACTATGTGGATGGAACTAGAGGGTATTATGCTAAGTGAAATTAGTCAGAGAAAGACAAAAATCATATGACTTCACTCATATGAGGACTTTAAATTTTTTTATTACGTTTCTTTATTTTTGAGAGGCAGAGAGAGAGAGACACAGTGTGAGTGGGGGAGGGGCAGAGAGAGAGGGAGGCAGAATCCAAAGCAGGCTCCAGGCTCCGAGCTGTCAGCACAGAGCCCGATGCAGGGCTTGAACTCACAAACTGTGATACCATGACCTAAGCCGAAGTGGGACGCTTAACTGACTGAGCCACCCAGGCACTCCGAGGACTTTAAGATACCAAACAGATGAACATAAGGGAAGGGAAACAAAAATAACATAAAAACAGGGAGGGGGACAAAACATAATATACTCTTAAATATGGAGAACAAACAGAAGGTTACTGGAGGGATTGTGGGGGGGGTGGGGATGGGCTAAATGGGTTTAGGAACATTAAAGAATCTACTCCTGAAATCATTGTTGTACTATATGCTAACTAACTAGGATGTAAATTTAAAAAAAAATTAAATTTTAAAAAATAATAAAAAAGAATTTCTAAAAGAAATACAATGGAAAAAATAAAGGATACTTCACAGAGGCAAAACAAAGTTTTCAAAGTAGAATTTATAAGTTATATAAGCAATCTATGACAATTACACCAAGAATGGGTAGGGATAAAAGGAATTATATTTTTTACATAATATGTAAAGTGATACTCTAATGTGAAGGACAACCTTGAGAATATTAAGGATACATATTGTAATATTTAGAGCCACACTGATCATAGCTTCAAAACTCTGGAGATTTAAAAGGGAATCTCAAGAGTATGTAAATTAATCCTATGGAAAATGGGAAAGCAGAACAACAAAAAGAAAATAAGCGAACAATAGAAAATGAATGGGAAAATGGTAGACAAATATTTTTTAAGATTATATCTGAATGCAAAACATCCTTTCTTTCTGTGATTGAGATATGTCCTTAGCTTAGTGGTTGCAGGAAATTCCAACTTTTTTTCAATTTTTTTTTCTCATGGAAGAATGTACCAATCATTGTCTAAAAAAATTGTCTTTATTCTTTCTTTTATACTAGATTTTATTTCTCACACCATACTTATATTTTAATTAAAAATGTATTTATATATATTTTTAATTAAAATTTGGGGTAAAATTTATTTTCTTTTGGAAATTTAAGACAATTATATTCCAGTTTATAATCATACATATATAAGACTAAAGTCCATGTAATATTTCTTCTTTTGTAACCCAACCTTTTTTTCCTTCCGGATGTTTTTACAATCTTTTTTTTTTTTTTTTTTTTTTTTTTTTATTTAGGTTTCTGATAATTTAGCAAAACATATCTTTCTCTAGGTTAATTCTAGAGCTAGTTTGGTACTCCACTGGTCATCTCAAGCAGAAGACTGATGACTATGATCTGATTGAGAAAAAATTCTATGATTTTTAATAATTTATTTCTTTGGCTTTTTTTCTGTTCTATAGCACTGGAAATTTTATTATGAATATGTGGAACAAGTGAACAGATTTTTTATGGTTATTTTCTCTAATATTACTTTTTTGTATATTTTGCTTCACATTGCAGACCCCCTCAGCCTCTTATACTAAATCACTATGTTTTAGCTGGGAAGGTAAATATAGAAAAGCCAAGGGGAGGGGCACTTGCGTGGCTCAGTCAGTTCAAGCCCAGCATTAGACTCTGCCCTGGGCATGAAGCCTACTTTAAAAAAAGGAAGAGAAAAACCAAGGCGGAAAATTTGGGGGTGACACTTCACTATCGAACAGTACAGTAAAGACCTATAGAAATAGTAGTGTTTATTAGCACCTTACATATTTGAAAGAAGCCAAAGTAAGAGATTTCTTTTACTTTCTCAATTATCCTTTTGTGATTTTCCCAAAGACAGATGCATCTTAAAGGAATACAGTGAATTATTGTAAACTGAATGGGGCCATGATTCCAATTGCAACTGATGTTTCAGATATAGACTATTTGATGGGATAAAGAGATAAATCAACATCCCTGGTATCTGTTAAATAACCAAGGATTTTGTAAATGCAAAAAAACAAAAACAAAAACAAAAACCTGAAAAAAGCAGAAGTGCTTTGCATTCCCCTGACAAGCACAGCAGAGTCCCTTCAAAGTTGTACCAATTTTTGAGGGTTGCCTGGATGGCTTAGTTAAGCGTCGACTTCATCTCAGTAATCATCTCACAGTTCGTGGGTTCGAGCCCTGCATCGGGCTCTGTGCTGACAGCTCAGAGCCTGGGGCCTGCTTTGGGTTCTGTGTCTCTCTCTCTCTCTGTTCCTCCCTTGCTAATGCGCTGCTCTGTCTCCGTCTGTCTCTCAAAAATAAACAAATGTTTAAAAATTTTTTTTTAAGTTACAACAATTTTTTGCTCGGAGCTCAACATTCCCTTTCTGCTCATAATTAGTATTCATGGACCTTCATTACCTTGGCCCACATCTCTCATGAAAATTTGAAGATGTCCCCAGGCTCCTGAGATGTCTGTATTGCAAGGTTAGGAGCATGTCAGTATAGCTTCTTCAAGGTGAATAACAGCTTTGCCTGGAGACCTGAACTAATTAAAAAATGGCACAAGACTGAGTCTCTTGGGGATTTTAGAGACAACATGCACCACATTTGAGTATACTGCTCTTCATTCATACAATGACCACTAATACTCTCAACAAAAAGAGGTCCACAGGAAGGAAACGTTCTTCATCTGTTCTAGAATGCAGTGGAAACAGATTTTTCATTTCGATCCAGATCTAACTGTACCTAAAGTATCTATTGCAGATAAGTATGCTCTAATAGGAGACACTAATAGGAGAAACATAAAGTAGACCCAGATCATTTTGGAACAAAGCAATAACTCCTTAGAAAATCAGGTGGTAACTTCAGATAATTCAGAATAGGTCTTAAAAGTTAAGCCTAGAGCCCATATTTCCAGCTATTCCAAAACTATTCCAATTTGTAAGTCTCCTAATGTTCACATATATCCTTGCCCACTTCAATTATTGATTTCTGTTTTATGCAATGAAATGTGAACCAATAAACCATATCTTTATGATGCAGCTCGGATTCTAAGCCCTAAACAGGGCACACTTAGAGTGTCTTAGCTTGAAATAATATCTCATTTTTCAGCTCTACTATAGAATTTAAATTTCAACTTTGAAAAAATATTTGTCACACTGTCCTTGCATGTGTTACCCTTTTTATTAAGATGATGAATACTACTCTTAAATGAATCTTGTCTATAATCGTAATAATATTCAGTTCAACATACTTAATATCAAAAAACTTCTAATTTCATTTATTTAAATTTCAATTTTAGCAAGTAAGTGAACAAAATTAATCAGATGACAAACTTGGTTATCAAATAAACATATATCGTTTAGGATGGAGAAAAAAGGGAATCACAGTATTCTCCTCCCAAATGCCTATTTCATCAATACAATTGGAAATGGTGAGTCAATTATTCATGCTAAGCATTATAAATGATATACTTCTTAATTAGTAAAGGTAAAGGGATGTGATAAACATTGCATCATATATATTTTCTTACAAAGCCTTTACTGATGTTGAGATAGGTTACTGAAGTATGGTCTATTCTGAAAAACTAACATGTTTGGTTAAATATTTTATGTTTGTGCGACATTTTTACTAATAATTATTAGAAAAAAATGAAAGAGGATTTTGTGCAATACTCAATCCTGAATTTTTTAAATATTCATTTTAACTCTATTTTTGTGGTTCACATACACTTATTGCAGACAAAAGAGTGGATCTGAGGACTACTGTGCCAGTTTCTTGAGTAAAGATGATAAAATGGAACATGGAAAGACAAAAGGCTTAGACATTTCCAAATGGGTTCTTTCGTTTGCAACTCACTCTGCTCAGGAGTCACAGAACAGCTTTTAACAGCTAATAAATTGTGAAAAGTTACTTAAGGGAAAATATGAATCTACCCTAACAGGATGTTTGTTGTCCTGTTCTTGCTCTGTCTTCTACCGCTGTTTTATTCTTTAAGCTTTAAACAGGGCCATCATCTTCTTTACGTCCAGGATATATTATATTTTATTTTATTTCTTTGTTGGGAAAAATAAGAAACTCTAACATCAAATAAATCATGTATTCATATTAGCTTCCATATATAATTTTCAAAGGTCCATGGGGTATTGATGCCATCCTTCTACTAAAAAGCTTTTGTGTTTCAAAGATCAGGATTTACTGGTCTTCAGTGTGAGGTCCTAACTTCAATGATTGACCAATCCAACTCATTTCCCTTAAGTTTGGGTGGAAATGCCAATTCAAAATGGGAAAATAAAATCCTATGTTGTGAAAATTCAGGAGTATACATTCTGAGCTAATAATTGGTAGCATTTTATGCACCATTATCTAAAGGGCATTATAAGAAACACTTTGTAAAGACGGGGTAAACTAAAATAAACATTAGAAATTTTATGACAACTTATGAGAGGCACATGTTCCTAGATTTCATAACAGAAATATTATTTACTACGTCATCTTCCAATCACCATAGTGGTTTATAGGAAACTTAAAACCTACCACTGAAAAGTGTGTAAAAATTGATTGCACTCATTCTGCATACTAAACTCTCCTAGCTTCACTTGGTATTTGTACATACATGTTAGCTTTGAGATTCTCTTTCACTTATTTATTATAAATAATTAGATTTAATATATCATTGGAAGCTGCTTCTTCATTCTTTTGACTATCATTCATTGATTTACATATTTACCTAGGCAACAAATTGCAATTAGTGGCCATTATATGGTATAAGGGTTGAAAATGTGAAATTGGTCAAAAAGGTGTGTCAATATCACATATGTAAACTGATAGCACCTTTATTCAGATGCGTCATGTAGCTCTCATTTTGTGCTCTTGTGGTTTTTTATTTCCCCTGTATTGAACGCCTTCTTGAACTAAATCAGACATTTTGACACATGTAAAGCCGGAAGTGGAGAAGGTTAACATCTCATGTGGAGCACACATGCCTGAAGTTTTTCATAATTATAATTTATTTTAAATTAAATTAAAGCCAATTCATATCCCAAACTTTTAACTCATTCTCCTTTTTAATGTTTATTTATTTATTATGAGAGAGAGAGAGTGGGAGACAGGCAGAGGAGAGGGAGAAAGAGAATGACAAGCAGACATCCTTAACTCATTCTTAAATTATCACATTTATTGTCATTGAAATCATAGCAAAATCTAATTTTCTTGTTATTGTATCTCCACCAGACCTTACTGGAAATAAAATCCAAATGGCAAAAAATCAGTTTTCTTTGTTAATTTTTATCTCCTTATTGCACAGAAAAGCCCCTGGCATACAGAGTTTTCAATAAAAAATTTTTGCATTAATTAATAAACAGAGGATTAGTGAAATAGAAAACAAGAGGAGCAAGTCTGTGAATGTGAGGAAGAATGAAGAAATATGTAAGATGAAAAATTGAGTTTTAAACATGAAGTAAAATGCGGGTGGCAGATGATTCTGAATACAAGCAATCATATCTAAATCTAAACTACTATTTAGGGGAAAACCATCAAAGAACGGCCCATAACTTCTCTCTAGAGGAAGATAACACAGCGGTATAAAACCTAATGAAAGAAGAGATTTTTAAATTGGATCAAAAGCTCATGTGTCAATGCAGTCTGTCAAGAAAAATACAACTTCAAAAGTCATATATTTTGTAGAGTATTCTTCAGTTGGGATTTGTCTGGTATTTTTCTTAAGATTATATGTAGGTTATGGGTCAGAGATCAAGTATCACTATCATATCAAGAGTACAACCTGTCCACATATCACTGTTGATGTTAACCTTGGTCACCTAGGTTTCTTTACTGTGAAGTTGTGCTTTTTGTTTCCTATTTCATAGGATGCTCTTTGGAAGAAAGTCCCTCAGTGTAGCCCACACTTAAGTAGAGAGGAGTTATGTATCACCTCCTTGAAGATAAAATATCTTCAAAAATTGGTTGGAATTCTTCACGGATGACTTCTATATTCTGCCCCATGTATTTTTTTTCCTCACTTATTTGTGTAAGTATAGATGCATGAATACTTACTATATACTCTTGATATAATTTAATATTCTGAATTTAATTTGTTTGCTCATGTTTTCCTAGCTTTGTCAATTGGTACTTTTTTTTCAGTTAACACTTCTATCCCTTTGACATAAACTCATCATTATGTATTGCTATTGTTGAGCACATCCCTGCTTCCTGGGATGACAAGATGCTTCAGGTTCATATTATATGTTTCCCGCCCCAGTCCTATAATCAGCCATATGTCCAAGCTCCCACCCTCTGCCATCCATCTACTTAATTGTTCAGTTCTAGTATACACATATAGTGCATGTGTATGTTTCAGAGTTTTTAACCAAAATCCCATAGAAAATTTTATTCACTAAAGTAGGGTTTTTTTTATGTTCAGTACCTTTTGACTTTATTCTTACAGAATCCACTTATTCCCAAAGCTACTTAGGTCAACATCTTTTCCATCACTACCCCATGCAGTGATGTTGCTTCATATATTTGTAATATAGCTAGATTGCTTTGTCATATTGGATGCTCCATTCTGGTATCTTCCAGCCTCCTAAATAAATTTTTAAATCTGCATATAATAAGGTTCATTTTGTATAGTATGGGTCTTAATGTATAAGGTCATTTATCCACAATACTGTAGCATATAGAATATTTTAACCACCTTAAACAATCCTGTCTTTTACCTATTAGTCTTTCTCAGCCTAAATAGCTTTTAACTAGTGATCTATCTACCATCTTCACAGTCCCTACATTTAAAAAAAATTTTTTTTAATGTTTATTTATTTTGAGAGAGAGAGAGACAGAGACAGAGATAGAGCACGAATGGGGGAAGGGCAGAGAGAGACGGAGACTCAGAGTCCAAGCAGGCTCCAGGCTCTGAGCTGTCAGCACAGAGCCCGACGTGGGCTTGAACTGAGATCATGACCTGAGCTCAGGTTGGGACACTTAGCCGACTGAGTCACTCAGGCACCCTTCTACAGTCCTTACATTTTTAAAAATAAAATCATGTTTTTGTATTTTTACTTTGTTATTCTTTAATAATATAAATAGTATCAAAAATCGGCAGTGCTAGTGGCAACAATGTGATTTCTAAAAGATATTTGACAGAATATCCTTTGATGACATGATGTTTTCTATAAATGTAACATATATTTAAAATGAATCAAACAATTTTGCAAATGAAAAATATCCTGCTTACTAAATCATGCACGGACCCTTTAATAGACCTCTACACTGCAACTCACAAGTCATCAGGAATACAAGTTAAAACACTGAGAAAATCTAGGGATGAAATATGCTTATAACATATCATTGTAAAAGGTGAAAAAAAAATGAATCTCAAGCTTGTACTAAGTGGAGTGTAATGTTCTAAACAGGAAGAATTGGGCTCTGTGCAAGAGTCACAGAATATGATCCAAATATAAAATATGAAATATTCAAAATAAACATAGATATAAATTAGTATGAGCAAGGAAGAGTTTAAACAATAGAGGATCTTAGCACATTTGACATGTGAGACATAGGAAGCAAGTTTGAGTAATAAGCACAGTTCAGAACATTATGTCTGCCACCTAAAGCTTGCGGATATGGTACAGTCTTTGTTAATGAAGGCACCATTGCTTAAGCAGGGCAATTATGGTGTTGCGAAGTAGAGAAAAGATGGAAGAATTAATGAAGCTTTGCAAGTGTTTCCTAGTGCTAAAGCATGGTAATCCATTACCTTTCCAGGCTCTTAATTGTTCTTACAAGTCTCAAGATCCCAAAATTCCCATGATGGTTCTCCAGACATTAAAAAAATATCCGGTAGACACGGGGTGAAGAGGAGAGAGCTCCAATCATGCATACACAAAAATTTACTGTGTATCAGAAAAGTGCCATAAATTTTGCAAGGCAGAATGTAGAATTAAATGACATATTTTCTGCCTTTTAGAAATCAGTAGCAATTTTTATGATAGAAAAGTAAACAAGCAGTTACAAAATAATATAATAAATGCTATACTAAAGTACTGAGATTGCTTATCTCAGTTAGAAGCTTTTCTAGGAAGGCCAGATACCTTTTTATCTAAATTTGATATGTTTCATATTATGGACTATCCATGGTTCAGATTTGCATGATACATTGGGTTTCCCAGGAAGCACTAAAGCTCCTTCAGCCAGATTTCATGCTTCCAAAATTAAATGAAGCTGTTGGGGTATTTTCTGAATAAAAATAAGATCAGGTTGTCTTATTATTGAATTAAGTGATAAGAATTGGTGATTAACCATATGGACCACATGTAAGGGGTTAGAGAGAGAATGAAAGCAGGTGAATATTAATTAGCTCATAATTATTCTGAGGATAAAAGGAAGCAATTTATCTGAAAGCAATTTGAAATACAATAAAAGAAAAGTTGACATTTATTAGGTTTCCCACAAAATTTCTATAATCTAACACTTTAAAGAGGGAGTGGAGATGAGTGCTGGTAAATAATTAAATATTACCAAAATGAATTGTTGTAACTCAGGTATTGTGCCTGGTATATTTCACAATTTCTACTTCTTATGACCTATGGAGAAATTAAAAATGTAATAAATTGTTTGTGTATACCCTCATTACCTGCAATAGTTTTGTCCTTAAAAAAACAAAAAAACTCCTTGTAAGAAACCAGCAAGGACATAAAAAAATATCTTATGACCCACCTCACCTTGCTTATCTCTACTATGAATATTTCAATTGAATAATTTAACAATGCTGGATTCCAGCACTCTCATGTTGGCAAATGGCTAAATTGCACTGTTCTCACTAACTATATTCACAAATGGGCCATGCCTTATTTCTACACATATTCTTATTTTGCCCCACATTCTACTGGGGATTCTTTTGTTGGCCTGTTCTATAAGCAGACCAAAAATAATATGGTAACCCCAACTGCAAATGTATTAGTGACCTTGACAGTTATAAAATATCTCTGTGCTCTTGTGCCAAGTGGAAGCCCAGTTTTACACATTTTAACAACAAAAATAGTGCTAGAGTAAAATTGCAGAGAAAGGTGTAATTTGTTATACTCCTGCTGGACGTTAATGATGTGCTAGCAAATAATAGCACTTTTACTCATGGCAGATGAAGATACCAGTCTAAGATTACCAGAGGGAAGAAAGCATGATTTAAAAAACTCAATTTCTCTGTAAAATACCCAGATTAGAAATCCTTTCAATGATATGTAAAGCTGGTAGTGTAACAGGAGATCTTTGTTTTGTTTTTTGTTTTTTATTTTTTTATTTATTTTTTCTTTTCTCCTTAAGAGTTAGGACACTCAATAACTGAAGGAGCCTTGATAAGATTTGGAAATTTTTGAGGGTTGCTGACTTATCAGAGAACCACAGCTTATCATGTAAATGTAATGCATGCAAATTTGTAAAGATAAGAGGCAGGCACTTTTATAGTCTTACTGAAAGAGATACTTGCTAGGTGAGATGACAGTATCTTGAAACTTGATTCTATTTATTGACTCACAGTGGATATAAAGAATACAAATAAATTTCACTTGGAGATGAAGAAAATAAATAGAAACTGAAGATTTTTCAATAGCGTAGGGAGGAAAAATCACTTCAGATATAAGGGAGAATATTCTGAAAGGTGTAGCAAAAGGGGAAAAAAATGAGAAACTAGATGTTATATGATTTTAGGCCCTTTTCCATCAAGGACAAAATTTTAAATAAATTAGTCATGCAGAAGCTAAACTGTGCCCCTTATTGGCTTACTCATTTCTGAGTATTGCCCCTGCCAAGTATTCTTAAATCTATTTCCTGAAATGAGCATCTTCGAATTCACCAAACTTCATCTCCCATTTCCACAACTGATTCTCCCATGTAGACAATGTTGTCAATCTGAACTGTTCTACTACTGAAATGTAGGGCTCCATACTTCTCCGAATATATCCCTTGGATATCCCTGCATACCTCCGTTTCACTATTTCTATTCTCATATATTACTGTATTCTTCCAGTCCCTTAACTGGTTTTTCCCTTTCTTTCTGTCATGTTTCTATTTTCCTCCATCCTTCCCTTTCTTTTCTACCCAACCTGTATATATTGGGACATCACTTTGACCAGGATCTTCTGTTCTGACTGTCTACTCTTACCCTCCACTCTCTCTTTTTTTTCTTTTGATTTTTAATGTTTCTATTTATTTTTGAGAGAGAAAGAGACAGAGTGAGTGGGGTAGGAGCAGAAGAATCTGAAGCAGGCTGATGCGGGGCTCGAACTCACAAGCCGTGAGATCATGACCTGAGCTGAGGTAGGACGCTCAACCCACTGAGCCACCTGGGCGTCCCATCCACTCTCTTCTTTCTAATGAATTTCCGAAAAATTAAAGGTGTCCACACTTGTGATTTTTCCTGTCTCCATTTATAAGATATTCCAAATAGTTAGCATTCTTCTTTTACACCAAACCTACTCTAAAAATTTATTTTGTAACTATTTCATTGGCAAAATAGAGATCACCTGTCATGAAACTAATCAATTACCTTTATCTCCCATTATTAAGTCACTTTACATCTTTGTTCATCATTATCTCACTTTTCCCTTAGGCAGAAGGACTAATCTGAATTCCTTTCCAGAAACAACTTTCCAGACCTGTCTCAGACAGGCTTATATATCAAACTGCCTACTTGATATCTCTGACTGGGATGCTAAAACACTTCTTAAAATTTCTATGTTCAACAATGTACTTCTGATTTTCTTCACACCCAAAACCTGCTCCACCCATAGGTTTCCCATTTTCATTCAGGTCAACTCTATCTTTCCATCTGTTTAGAGCAAATACACTACAGTCATCCCTGACTCCTCTCTTTTACTTATAAACAGCTTTAAAAGGCAAGAAGTCTTGTTGGTTCCACCTCCAAAATATATACAGATATAAAAATAGTACAGTATCAAAGTGAATTTCATGACTTTGATTATTCAACTCTGGTTAAAGGAAATGTCCTTGTTTTTAGGAAGCATAGAAAATAAAAAGTTAAAAAATACATTATTCTAAAGGAAAAAGTATGTATGTCCAGAATCCACATTTTTCTCATTCTATCCACTGCTACCCCCCATAAGAGCCACCATCACCTTCACTTAGGTATCTGAACAGCCTTTTCACCAGTCTCCTTAGATCTTCCTTATCACTTCCCCATGGTTCCCACAACTTACTATTAATAGCTGCCATAATATTCTTTCAAATTTATAATCTAGAGCATGACAATATTCTGCAATAAACCACAATGGTTTCTCATATCACTCAGGGTAAAATCCAAAGTCTTAGCATGACTTAAAAATATCTGGAATATTTTCAGCCTTTATTACTTTTTTTGATCTCAGGTCTTTCTATCCCCTGCCTCTCTCAGTCCATGCAAGAGACGGGGGGAGGGAGGAGGGGGGAGGGGAAGGGGGCACTGTTCATGGAAGGGGGTCATTAGGGTGGCACATAGCTATGTAGCATCTAAAAATCACCTTACAAACCCTCGTTCTAGTCACACTTTTGGAATGGATACCCAAAACTGTTGGATAGGTGGATATTCAAAATTTATATGGCAAAAATAAAGTGATATATGCTTGGCCACCTGTCTTTTCCAAATCATATACCCTTCATCACACTTTGGGTTTTTTTAAGTAATTGGTCATATCTGCTCTAACGTTTTAGGCTCCTTGATGCCAGGGACCTAGGCAAGTACTATACACTGCAAGGCTCATAATCTTAGCTCAGTTAATATCCCACTGATTTATATCAATATTCTCTCTCTCCTAAACTTCTTCAGATTAGTGAATACTTTGGAAACTCTTTAGCTTTTGACTGTTCAAATATGTATGCCTATACTCTTAAGTGCCTATTTACTATAGTTTGAGGTCAAATACTAGCCTCTTTTCCTTTACCTGAAATAGTACCCTGTATCTACAATCAAATTGAATTTACTTCTTCAGTCCCAAGTGATTTAGGAATAAAGATTATAACCATTTGTTGGAGTTCTGTACACAAATATCCAACTGTATGAATATATTATATCTGGGTGTATAAAATTAAAAATGGTGTGACAGGATGAGGCAGATGAGATAAGGATCTCTGAGCAATGTTAAGAATTTTAGATATAATTTAAAAAAGAGAGGTTATGTAATGGGGTATTAGTTAGATTTCCATTATTTTCAAAGAATGCTCTAAGTGCAATGCAGAACACATATTTCTGGAAATCAAGCTTCCATGGGAAGTTAAAATGCAATATTCACACAAGAAATGATTCTGGCTTGAGTCAGGAGGGAGAATAAATATATGTGAGAGAATTTGTATGGAATTGAGAGATTGTCATCATTAATTAGGCATAAAATTGAGGAAGAAGTCAGTGATACATTCCAGATTTCTACCTTTGTATATGTTCACTTTTTTTTTTAATTTTTTTTTCAACGTTTATTTATTTTTGGGACACAGAGAGACAGAGCATGAACAGGGGAGGGGCAGAGAGAGAGGGAGACACAGAATCGGAAACAGGCTCCAGGCTCTGAGCCATCAGCCCAGAGCCCGACGCGGGGCTCGAACTCACGGACCGCGAGATCGCTACCTGGCTGAAGTCGGGCGCTTAACCGACTGCGCCACCCAGGCGCCCCTGTATATGTTCACTTTTAACCAGCAAGTGAAGATAGAAAGAATAGCAGGGATATTTTTGGGTGAGTGATGATCTCAGTTTTTATTATTTTTAATATTAGCCCCTGAAAGTGATATCTAAAAGGCAATTGTAAAAATAGATCTGAAGCTCAAAAATATGTTCTATGTACAGTATATTAGATTTTGGAGTTCTAACACACACATGGCAGCCAAAGAAGTGAGAATGAATGAGATGTCTTGGGGAAAAGTGTAAATTGCAGTTCACAAAGCCAAATACTACCCTGGTTGTTTGGATAACAAAAACAAGTAAAGCTTTCCAAATCTAAGAGTAGTAGAGAAGGTTTTGACCTGGAGACCACATGCTTCACTTCATGGAGCCAGCTGGCCTTCAACACTAGAGAATCATTAGATCATCTAATTTGGAATGGAAGCCAAATGTCTACATTTTGAATACACTGTTCTTTGCATATTATGGTAATTCTTGTAGCAAGCAAAGAAATGGTCTCTGAATGTCATAAGTAAAAAGGTGCATTTTTTTTATTTATTTACTTTGGTAGGAAGAGAGAGTGCGCCCATGAGCATGAGTCGGGGAGGGGCAGAGAGAAAGAGGGAGAGAGAGCATAGCAAGCAGGCTATAGACCCAGCGCAGAGCTCAATGTGGGGCTCGATCCCGTGTCCATGAGATCATGATCTGAGCCACAATCCAGAGTCAGTCGCCTAACTGACTGAGCCATCCATGTGCCACAATAGGTGCATTTTTCATGATATTTATCTTCACATAACTGGTGAGATACTACAGAGTGTTTCGGGCTTACAAAGCAGACAGGAATCAAGGAGTTTTAGTGAGCTTGGCATCATGAGCAATCTGTCTAAAACATCTCCAACATAATAACCACTGAACATTAGCTCAGTTCCATTTCTACTTTTCTAACTCTAGATTTAAAGCTCCAAAAGGGAATGTCTGATTGGCCAATCCAAGGGCAAACATCTCTGTGTCAGTAATAAGCAGGTACAAAGTAGGTTTACTCACTTTGCTTTCCTACATGGTAAGAAGGTCACTGAATTCTGTCATCACTACACATTAGGGGATATTCCTTTAAGAGGAGTGGAGAATACATGCTGGAGAGTTAAATATCTTCTCCAAAAAAAGTAATGAATGCTTTATTTAAAACACTATGTGCTGAACACAAATATCCAGCCCAGTTTTGGCTCAAAAGCAAAGTCATGCACCATCATCTAATGATAGAGCAAGCAAGAAAGAAAGATTGGCTTGGACTACTAAGTACTAAAATTTAAGGAATGACTATAGTGAACAGATATCAGGTCCAACTAATATTTCCTGCAAGGTTTCAAGAAAAATATCTGGTGTCATTTTATATATATATTATATATAATATATATCTGGTGTCATTATATATATATATATATATATATATATATATTAATTGGACAGGCTATACAGCAATATGCATAAATGGTTTAATGCCTCACACTAAAATGCATCCTTTGGATTTTGTAATGTGGGGATTAGAATCTAGAATCTAGTTCTGGGAGTAGAAACCAGATTTTGGAAGGTGAAAAATAACGATTTCATAAAAATGTTTAGATAACCATTATAGACAACTTGTTGAAAAATGTGACTATGAAGTGAAATAGCGAGGTAAGGGAAAAACTAAATAGGATCTCTCTGAAGCCTTGAAAGGGGAGAGATATGAACATGTTTAAATGATAATGTGGCATATATAGAAAGAGAGAGACTAATTATCTAGAAGTAAGCAGATAATCATTAAATTGAAAGATAAGCTGAGAAATGACCCAAAAATGTAGGTAGAGGGATTAGAGAGAGAATTAATGCGTGCCTCTTCCTGAATAGTAAGTGAGGCTGAGGAGAATCCTAAAAGAAAGAGGTTTGTGAACTGGTGGTGGGTGCTGAGAATGTTCCTTTCAACCAACTGACAAACTGAAATAGAAGAAAATATGAGAGGGGTGCTTGGGTGGCTCAGTCGGTTGAGGGACTGATTTCTGCTCAGGTCATGATCTCTCAGTTTGTGGGTTCGAGCCCTGTGTCAGGCTCTGTGCTGACAGCTCAGAGTCTGGAGCCTGCTTCAGATTCTGTGTCTCCCTCTCTCTGCCCCTTCCCCGCTCATGCTTTGTCTCTCTCTTTCTCTCAAAAAAGAATAAATGTTAAAAAAATTTTTTTAAAGACGAAAATATGAGAATGGGTGATGATAAATAAATCTGAATTTTGAGGAGATTAAGGATATCTTAAATAATGTCAGAATTGGGGATTTCTCTTTATTATTTAATTCAATTGTCTGAGTTGTCAACAAGAATTTGGAATCTTGTTCATGATCATAACTTTCTCCATCACTCTCCTCCAATTTTACATTTCTCTGTAGTTTTTAAATCCTGTCAATGCCACCAATCAAATATCTCCCAAATCTATCCCTTCTTAACCATAATATCATAATTTCACAGTGGCTTTTCTTGTAGGCTTTACCAATATTCAGCTAACTGAATTTTTTTCCACTCCTTTATCTCTGCAGTCACTTTTTCCTAATGTTTTCAATTATCTGCTGGAAAAAAATTTTAGCTGATTGTCTCATATGATAAAGCAGAAAACTGTTACAAAGTCTATGATAGTCTGTTGCTGAACTTGATTTCTGTTCTGTATCTTCCCCACACTCAAACATTATGCACACATTTGATGTTATCAAAATTTCCCTAAAGTCAAGATGCTCATTTGATTGTTTATTTATTTTTATTATACATTGGCTTATTTATTTACATGCTTATATTTTACAATGTCCTTCTCTTCTAAAATTTTTTTTTCAACGTTTTTATTTATTTTGGGGACAGAGAGAGACAGAGCATGAACGGGGGAAGGGCAAAGAGAGAGGGAGACACAGAATCGGAAACAGGCTCCAGGCTCTGAGCCATCAGCCCAGAGCCTGACGCGGGGCTCGAACTCACGGACCGCGAGATCGTGACCTGGCTGAAGTCGGACGCTTAACCGACTGCGCCACCCAGGATGCCCCAATGTCCTTCTCTTCTATCCTAATTAAGGAATCTTTACCCTTTAAGGTCTTGATCAAATATCTTCTAGTGAACATAATGCTTTCTTAATTTCGTACATTTCCAAAGATTTTGCACACATGAATATAGTACTTATTCTACTAAATGTTACTTAAAACAGTAATGTCTATCATAACCACTCCAGTGTCTGCTACTTGAAGAGACGATGCCTTCTGAATGAGTATTCTACTTTTCAGGAAATATTCTGCCAGTTCCTTTTATTTTATGAAATATATAACCATCATTTTAATATTTATTTATTTATTTATTTATTTATTTATTTATTTATTTATACATTAAGAACAACATAACCTCAAACCCATAGACAATAGATCAAAAAAATTCTTTTAAATTGGTAATAATGTTCTTTTCTGAATATATATATAGTTTTGCTGCAAATGTTTTTGCCCAAAATACTTAGATATTTGAACAGCCTTGGGGTGTTATTTATTCAGATGGAATAATGATTTCTAAAATCCCATTCAGAGAAATATTTACAGAGTCTGAGAAACATGTGGAAAAGTGTCAATGTCAGCAATGGGATTAGCTGCCAGGTACATTTTGGAAATTCTTTAAATGGGGACTAAACTTCCTGAGAATAGGAAAAAATAAATGCTTTCTTTTTTGCATCTCCTTAGAGTTAGTTCTCCTGGGATAGATATTAGTTGAGACAGCCTGAGAAATTTAAGTCACTGTGGATAAATGACGAGTGGATTATTTTATACAGATAAATGGAAGTTATAAATTAATGTGTAATATTTATGGTTACCAAATGTTTCAGAACTTTAAGAAATAGCAATTTATTGTTTAGCATATTTTGCAAATAAGTTATAAAAACTATGTTTATATTGATGAATTCAAAGATGGTAAATTATGTGTATGTGCTATTAAGGGTCAGTTATAAATAATCTTATCAGTATTAGAAATAATTTAAGTGCAGAAACTAAATTAATATCCATTATTTACCCAAACATACACTACTTGAATAGAGCTTTCGATGTGGCATACAACAGCTAATTGATAAGTCCATAGACATATGTCACAGTGCATTAAACAAATAATCACATTTGCTACCTCACCTTTCCTCAATTGTCACTATGAACTTGCTCTCGGATACTTGGTACTGTGATCAAGTCTAGGCCAAATCTAACAATGCGTTCAACTCCTTTCAGTAATAAGTCCTGTCATCATTTTCAGTCACAAGAATTTTCCATGTAATCAATACACCGAGTCCATGGTAATGACCAATTTCCAAGCTTCAAGTGAAATCTTCTCGCCTGGTCTAGCTCAAGTCTGGTGCCAAGTCTTTTGGAAGAAAAAGTCACTGTGCAGCTTCATCTCTCTTTACCTGTGTAGTTCTCCTATTTCCCTTTCCTCATTAACTAGCCTGCTGCTGGTGACTCCCGAGTTGAAAGATGGTAAAGCAGGAGACGTAAGGTGCAAAAAGGTCCCCTTTTTTTGGCATTTGTGCGATTAGGCTTTGTTACCTCTGGACTTAGCAGTCACCAAACTGACACATTCTTGGCCTGGCAGATAATAAAAGCAAGCTGTTTTTTTGGAGCTTATTTATGAGTTTTTTAGAAACACCCTCGGGGGATATTTGCTAGACTTCCTCTGACGTGTGTAATTTTTCTTCCTGATGATCACTAACGTTTCTTCTCTCAGCACTAAGAACTTTGGCATTTTGGCCATCATATTTTTTAAGGGGTGATGGAGAATCCCCTCTCTAAGCAACCTCATAGGAATGACTAAAATGCCTGTAGTCTCATTCTCTGCTATGTGATGTATATTTGGTAACCATAGCAAAACAAAAACAAAAAGAAAGAAAAGAAAAAAGAAAAACACAAACAAGCAAATGAAACAGAGAGAACAGAAAAAAGAAAATAAACAAAACTCATACATCCTTTCCTCTACAACTGATGGAGATATAAGCCAGTAGGGGTCCAGTATAATGTGTAATTTAAATGTGTAACCTTTGTTCCAAAAGAAGGAGAAAAAGTACTCTTAAAAAATAAAATTCAAAATAAAATTTAAGACTAATTACTTTCATTAAGCAATTCATGAATTGAGCAGTATCCTATCTAGCAAGTAGAATGGAGCTCTAAGGAGTTGTACAAAATGGAAGGTTTTATAAAAGGAAGTAGAGTGGGGCAAGAAAGTTACAATAAAAGAAAATAAAGAATTGTTTTAGGCAAGGTCACATTCCCTCAGAGGAAGAAGAGCAGATCCTGTTAGGTGGATTACCTCATGTTCCTCTGGGGGATAGAAAGAGCCCATGTGACAGATTTCCTCATTGGTGCTGACCTGAAAACTCCTGATTCACTTTTAAGATGACTTTTCTGGGGAAGGCTGAAATTGCAATTAAATTAGGTATTAAAAGCCCTGGTTTCATGACTTGGTCTAACATGAGTGACTCCATCTGAGCCTTCAGTTTTTCTTTTTAACAGTACTAACATAAAACTAAAAAACTAGAAAGATAGACAAATCTATATCTGTCTATCTATCACCTATTTAAATCCTTTCTTCCACAGTCTTTCAGTCCAGCTGTCATAAATTTTTTATTTGCTATTTGATGTCAAGCCCCCTCAGACATAGGGATACTCAGAGGCTGCATGAAAACTCTCACTAGTACTCAGGACTCTTAGCCAAAACTTGATGAGCAGTAAATTGGCTTCTGGGTCCCTTCTTCTGTAGACTGCTAGACAGATGCCAGCACCCTGGTTGGAGCTGGGCCAATCACACTTACCCATGGCAGACAAGCAATCGCCAAGTGACTGCAATCTCAGCATGAAGTTATGCTAAGTTTTTAGATCAAAGATGTATGAGAAGCTCACCCCTTCAAGTCTCCAGCTGAAGGTGCTGTGGTGCTGACTGCCCAGAGCAGAATGTCCATGGCATGCCCCACCCCAAGATGCCACAGGACATAGCAGAAAATCTTGACCACCTTTGTGACTGTGTCCAGATCTCCATTTGGGGAAGACAACAGTGAGAGAACACAGGGGTCCCTCTGCCAATATGACCCAGATGCCACTCTAGGCAGAAGGTGGTAGTGGAAGCTGAGCAGGGGTAGGAAGTAGATCCATGTGGGGTCCTTAGCACTAAGAGGAAGAACCTAAGAGGAAGAATCTACAAAGAATCTATCTAGGGGAAGTTTAGGAGATGGGGCCACATGGGAAGCTCGAAATCTTTGGGGCATGCTCCATTGTCCTAAGGATTTCACTTAAAAACACAGATTCAAAGACAATATTAAGAGTTTTAATGGGTTGACCACAGAACATTAAGCCCAAGCACAGCTATCTTCTGAAGGTGGATCTGTGTGAAACTTCATCGGCCACTGATTGTGAAGTGGCCCCCTGACGGACAGTTCAATTCAATGAAATTCTCTCTCTCTTCCTTTCTCATGAGCTCATTAATTCTCACTTTCTTGTGCTCCCTCTTGCTTTCCTTCACTCAGTGTCTCTTCAGTTCTTTTGACTCCTCAGTGAGCTTCTCCAAGCACTGTAAGATCCTAATCCAGTACACCTTCCTCCACCCCACACAAGGTTTACAAATTTCCCTCTATAAGGGACTCTCTTACCAGGCTTGAGAGAAAAAAAGGAAGGGCAGGCAATATTCGCTGTCCTTCCTTCTTGAGAGTGGAGCATGTGGTGAGTAGAGTTTGGACTCATAACACACTGACAAATCTCTCCAAATAAAATTTTTACTTTAATTTCCAAATTACTCTTTCAATTATAGATCTCAGGTGTGTAGTCAAATAAGAGTGATTACATCAGTCAAAAGTACCTCCTTTGCAAAAGTCTGTTTAGATGGTTTAAATCTCATGTTACAATGAATAGAAGCAGTTAGCATATTCTCTGGGGTTGCCTCATTCAAAATGGACATATCCTGTTAAATGTGGACCTATGTGTATAAAGATAAAATAAATATAGATATGTATAGAGTATGTGTTATGTAACCAAAGGCTGAATTGTAATCTCTTATGGATAAACCACCCAATTTTGCACACAGATTGTTGAAGATTCCAATAGTTATTGTTAGGATGTACTCAGAAAAACTAATGAACACACACCTTTGCCCAGTGTGCCTCCAAATAATCAATACAAATGACAATGGCCTCAATAATTTAGAGAAACATTTCAGTGTGTACATTTTATTCCATTTATTTTGCCAATGTCAGAAGTTATTAGATATTTGTTTAGCCTGTTTTAAATGGAGTGGTTGAGTTTGTAAGAGATGAATCACTAGGTTTTACTCCTGAAGCCAAGACTACACTGTATGTTAACTAATTTGAATTTATATTAAAAATTTTTTAAAAAGGAAATTAAAATAAATAAATAATGTAAGTTGAGTTTTGTTTCAGCTTATCTTGACTTCATAGATCAACATTTCAGAATTTCCATATATATTATTCAACTATTTTACTGTCTCACATTTTCCTAGTCTACCTCCCAAACCTCACACTTTACTAAAATTTGTCTACTTTTAACAATTCAGCTTAAATTTCTTATTTTTCCTAAAATCTCTGTTGTCCTTTCTGTTCATTCCATAATATTGTTTTCCATAAAATCTAAAGATTCCAAAATTCAAACAATTGCTTAGGAATTATTTAAAAGTACACAATAAACCTTCTTGAATTATTTTATTCATTTAATTTTATTCTTTAGAAAATGCACTATAAGATTTTTTTCTCATTACTGATCACAATCTCTTTGATAAGTGTTATATGCAATTACATTGTGGAGGAAGGCAAATGAAGCTAGGAATGTAAATATTAAAAAAATGAATTGAAAAATGACTAAGTAAATAATTTGAGAGGTTTTACCTGAGGTGTGTTGATAATGTGGCATAAACTGAAGACTTCAAACTAATAAGTTTGAAAACTTCAAACTTCAAACTTCAGTATATAGTTCCAGAAAGCAAGTAAAGTATATGCAAAAGTAATAAAATTTAGATGTATTCTTTTATTTATTTACTTACTACTTTTGAAAAAATAGAGGGAGGAATACTAAAGGCATTTAGTTACTTTTAAATTTTTCTCTCTTATTTATAAGACTCTAAAGAGCCTAAAAATTCAAAGCAAAGCGATGTTTAGGATTTATCTTTTTTTTTTTCCTGTGTTTGTTTAAGAAATGTTCCTTTAGGTCTCTCCCTTTCTGGCTTGAGTTAGGAACACCGGCAGCACAATTCTTACCCTGAGATAGATTAGAATTACTCAAGCACTAAGAGATAAAATACTGAACCAAATATGTATGGGATACGAACTGTGACAGGTGCCCCTGACACAAACCAAATATAATAAGCCACACCCAAGGAATGTTGTATCAAGGGGAATACCGATACAATAAAGTAGATTCATTGAAAATAATAATACATTGAAATCGAAAAAGATATAGAAGTTGCAAAGAATCTCTTTGTTTACTAGTGCCTGTATAAAATATATGTATGAATATTGAATGAATAAATTCAGGGCTTCATAAAATTCCTTTTAAGTCTGAGTAGATGTTTCTCTGTTTTACTGCTTTAAATCCAGTGCTTCACATATATTACGTGTTCAATAAATATGTGTTGATTAACTAGGTCAAAATTTTCCCAGATAATGAGATTTTGAATATATTAATCAAACTAAGTAGTAGTTTAGGTTTGTAATTAGAGATGACTTAATGCAATATATAATTTTTATTATGCATAATAGAACTCAAAAATAAAGATCTACACCATATTTGTGATTGCCTGAAAAGACCTCATGGATCTAAGAACATGTGTCTTTAACCTTCACATGAGGAGGACTTTAAATGTTTTTAAGCAGCTATATCTACTCACTTCTTATTTCAGGGATTTTTCCCTTTTGGAAGATGTTTTTTAAATTTTACACAAATTGGACGCTTTTTCTCTATATATCATAAAGAAATAAAACTATAAAAACTTTTCTATTTCTGGGGCAGAGATGAGAAAGTTTTCTAAATGGAGCTGATATAGCCCTAGAGATGCAATATAGATAAAAGTAATTCTCAGAAAAAAAAAAATGGCAACCATAGCAACCGTACAGAACACACTGAAGGGGAGTACATATCCTTGAAGATCAGTGTTGTTCAAATTAAACAGCGTCTAGAAGGAATAGTGCTGGTTACGGCTCCAGAAATATAATTTAGTAAAACTCGACCCTTAATATTTGAATTAAAAAAAATGTGACCATAATTAGATTAAACAATCTTGACACCAGAAGAAATTATAGTTACATGTTGTTCAAATCTGTATGAGATTGTTTTAAAATTGTATAAGAAAAAACATAGAGACTGGACATATACATATAATTGAAAATGATAAAAGAAGATACATTTAGACGGGATTTGAGGCCAGTTATAGAGAAAGAAGAGAAAGTAATTCAAAATGATGAACATATTTGGGGTGCCTGGATGGCTCAGTCTGTTAAGTGTCGGACTTCAGCCTAGGTCATGATGGTGCACTCCGTGGGTCAGCTGTGCTGACAGTTCAGAGCCTGGAGCCGGCCTCAGATGCTGTGTCTCCCTCTCTCTACCCCTCCCCTGCTTGTGCTCTCTCTCTCTCTCAAAAATAAATAAACGTTAAATTTTTTAAAAAATGATGAACATATTACACAATATTTGTAAATTTAGATGCATACTTCTATTAAGATTGTAACAGGAAAAGGATGGCACACTCAAAACGGGCAATATGAGTAATACTTAGTTACCATTTTAATGTTTATAAAAATGTAGTTTTAGGGAAACCAGAGGGATACTGTAGTGATGTCTGACTGGTGGTAGGAAGCTTTTACCATCCCTAACCCACAGGGGAAAAAAGGGAGCAAATGCTATCAAAAGTCAGACACAGTAGCCTATCAGAGATACATAATAGGAGTCAGAAGGACAGAACATTGGATAGGATCAGCAGTCTTGAGATCAATGTGATTTTGGTCAAGAACGGAAGTTAACACCTAAAGAAACTTCATAGGAAGGTAACCAAGGGAATAAATACTCTAACTTCATCTTCTTGCTTCCTAGGGTCTCCTAGTGAGGCTTCCCATTGTCTATACCCAACTGAAATGCAGAGGCACAGAACCCTGTTGATGAAATCATGAAGGTGAGCTTTCTGGGACAAGAGAACGGAAGCAGACGACGAGAAACATAGGAGAGAGAATTGGAACAAGCCACCATATTTAGGTTGTTTAGTTATTCTTCACAAACTTCACTGTATAACATGTGCTTAATTATTCCTTTAAATGACGTTTTGCTTGTGTTATTGGTAAATTCATGTGTTAAAATAGTCCATCAGATCTATTACACTCAGGATGCTGGTTTCCCATTTAAGTAGACCAGTAAGCCGTACCCCTATTTAAAAGTGGCCCCCCATGTCACGTTTCCCACTCTGGAAGTGTTTTGCATTGGGTTCCTCAGAAGCAGACTCTGACATGACAATTTATAGACAGCTGGTTTACTAAGGCAGTGCACCCACAAAAGGAAGATGGAAGAGAATAGGGGAAGCAGGCCCAGATTAGGGAAAGAAGCCAGACTGTACTTTCACAGGAGGTTTCAGACTTAGCCCAAACCTGTAAGGAGCTCCATGATGTAAATTATACCTCAGTTTGCTAAAGGCACACAATGCGCTTATCTACATAGAAATGCTTGTAATATAAGAAATTCAGCTTCCTAATGAATAAATGAGTTGTAGGGAAAGAAAACTGAACATTTATTGGTGACACAGATATATCACTAAAAACCTTAATTATTGCAGCATACTTAGAGACCACTGAGATATGTGATACTAATCTCTAAACAAGAACAGACTTGTATTGTTCAGATATTTGAAATGGAAGAAAAAAGAGGGAAGATGGTTTTTAGGTCCTCTTTCTGTATAAAACTGTACCCCCATAGCCTCTTTTGTTACCCAGCACTCCCTCCACATCCTTCACCCCACCCCACACACACACACACACACACACACACACACCCCCCACAAATTTCCAATTTATTTTGCGACTATGAACTGAGAAGCCAGATAACAAATTGTAAATTTAAAGGAAAATGACAGATTCTGTACCTACATATTTTGGGGGCTGGGGAAATTATGTTAGATCTTTTGGAATAAGGAGTAAGAACTGACAAAACTGATTATGTCCACAGGTTCTTTTGTTCCACCAGAGGGTGTCCCTAATGACACATGGAAAACACACCCAACATTTGAATTTCATAATTTCAGTTTTGGAAGATTAATAACTCTCTCTCTCTCTCTTTTTTTTACCTTTGCTCTTTCAAAGGCATTAGAACTGAAGTTCCCATTTATCAGCATGTTAAAAATATCTTTTGCAACATATTGAAGGATTTGCTCAATTTGGAAATTTTGGGGAAAAAATCATGAAGAAAAATAGGCCACCACTGGGTGCTCGGGTACTCCAAGCCCTACACTTGGTGTTCTGCGTGATGGGGTCCACCCCATCACTGTGGCCGGGCTGTGATCAGTGGAGCTCGAGTGTCCTACACAGGCTAGGACTGCAGAGAAATTCCAGATCACTTTGGTATGGACTGTGGACATTTCTCAAAGAGGTCTGATCTGAGCTTTAACCTTCTGAGGACTCCTATGGAACAAGTATAAAAGTGAAGTCAGACATCTTGGGAAAGAAAATAGGCATCTCTGCACAAACTGGGAGATGGTTTTGGCTCTCTTGGCTATTTAGAAACCCTAAGAAATCTGCTGATATTTTAAAGAAACAAAAAAAGATGATTTATGATGATATCACAGGTTGCCCAAGCAGATTGTAGGAGGGGAAAACAGCTTCTATAGAGAGCATATTGCAATAAAACAACAGTGAGGGATTGGGGGAGCACCATCAATTGAAATGCCTTCAGTTATCAGCCTTAACTATTCCCCATCCCCAACCCAACCAAAGACCTTGGAACCTTCTAGGGCCTTGCTGTAAAGGGGTGCAGAAGGCCTGAACCCAGAACATACTTTTCTCTGTCTCTCCCACCTCCCCCCCAGTCTGCCTCTTTCTGATGACTGTGATTTCATCTGGCCTTACTTTTAGATTCCTGTTGGTTAAGGTGGTGCACCCACAAAAGAAGTGTTTGCACCACAAGCAGGTGCTGTACTGGTTGCTTGTGTGTGCGTGTGTGTGTGTGTGTGTGTGTGTGTGTGTGTGAGAGAGAGAGAGAGAGAGAGAGAAAGAGAGAGAGTATGTGTATTGGGGTATGTGCCACCCCTGTGTGTTTAAGTGGTGGACAGGGGTGCCTGGGTGGCGCAGTCGGTTAAGCGTCCGACTTCAGCCAGGTCACGATCTCGCGGTCCGTGAGTTCGAGCCCCGCGTCAGGCTCTGGGCTGATGGCTCGGAGCCTGGAGCCTGTTTCCGATTCTGTGTCTCCCTCTCTCTCTGCCCCTCCCCCGCTCATGCTCTGTCTCTCTCTGTCCCAAAAATAAATAAATACGTTGAAAAAAAAAATTTAAGTGGTGGACAATGGGAGGAAATGGTAGGATAAGGGGAAGCAGTGAGTTTTTGAAAAAAATGTAGTAGAGGTGGGGCAGGAGGATCCTAGTCTTATCTCCTTCTATGAATACACCTACATGACACCCACATCAGTGTAAATAACCCAGGAAATGACTTGAAGACTGGCATAACAGACTCTCCACAGCTAAATGTAGAAAAAAGGGTCACACTGAAGAGGGTAAGAAGGGCAGAGATATGGTTGGGAGCCAAACTGGCCCACAAGACTTTCCACGGGAAGGAGGGATGCCACAGGCATGGAGAAGAAAGAAGAGAAGATCCCACACCAGGCACCCCATACATGGGAGACCTGCACTGAGAAGAATCTCCATAACATTTGGCTTTGAAAATCAGAGAGGCTTAACTTAAGTTCTTACAATCATTGAGAGTTAACACCTGGAACTTTAAAAATCAGCAGGCTTGGCTCTGGGGGAGCCAGAGGATGACAGCATAACAAACAACCACACTGAGATACAGTACAGAAACAGCAGTTCGAAAGATTCCTGGGGTGTACGGGAGGGACAATTGTTTGCTAAACTCAGGGCCTGTGCTAGAGGGACAGAGATCTTTGGGAGACTCCTCCAAGAATAAAGGAGCTGGCAGGTGCCATTTCCCTATCCTGCCTCCCAGCCTGGCTGGATACATGGGCACCTGAGGGAACCAGTGCTCAACATCACTTATCATCAGGGAAATGCAAATCAAAACCACAATGATATATCACCTCACACCTGTCAGATCAACTAAAATCAAAATCACTGGAAACAAAAGGAACCCTCATGCATCATTACTGGGAATGCAAACTCGTGCAGCCACTGTGGAAAAACATGGGAGTCTCCTCAAAACAAAATCTATCTATCTATCTATCTATCTATCTATCTATCTATCTATAATTACCATAAGATCCAGTAATTCCACTACTGGATATTTAGCCAAAGGATAAGAAAACACTAATTTGAAAAGATATATGCACCCCTATAATTACTGCAGCATTATTTACAATATCCGAAGTATGGGAGGAAACCAAGTGTCCACTGATAGATGAATGTTTAAAAAAGTGATATATACACATATATCCATATATAATAGATTATCACTCAACTATAAAAAACTGAAATCTTCCAATCTGCAACAACATGGTTGGATCTAGAGGGTATAATGCTAAATGAAATAAGGTGGTCAGAGAAAGACAAATACCATACGATTTCACTCACATGTGGAATTTAGGAAAGAAAACAAAGAAAAAAAAGACAAATGAAAAAGCATACTCTTAAATACGGAGAACTAGTGATTACCAGAGGGGAAGGAGGTGGGGGGATGGCTGAAATAGCTGAAGGGGATTAAGAGTACACTTATCATGATGAACACTGAAGACACGTATAGAATTGTTGAATCACTATATTGTACACCTAAAACTAATGTAACAATGTATGTTAATTATACTGGAAATATTTAAAACAGATAAATACATAAATTAACTGAAACTCTGCCTGTTTAATAGAGCTACTATAAATACTCCTTTTAAATATTTTTATAGGTTCAGGTATGACACACACATAACATATGCATGTGATCATACATATAGGTTGACATGTATGTGCATGTGTACAATATGATTTTATATACATAAATATATGTATGCATGTATGTATATGTATTATGTGTTCCATACTATAAGAGAAGATTTGGATAGTCTGCCTTATTCATTTAAAACTAACTTGTGCTACAATTTTATTATAACTATAACAATTCTTTCCTTAAGAAGAAGACAACAGCCCAAGTACGGGGCCCCAAAGTTTAATTATCCACTTAAGATAGATTCTTGAAGTAGAACCACTTAGTCACAGGGTATATATTTCTAAGGGCTCCTGGTGCTTGCTTTCCAGACAGCTTTATATCCATCCTATCGAGCAGAGGATGAGACTGACTGTTTCACTGCAGCTTTCCAGCACTGAGTATCTGTTTGGTTTTTTTCCTAATATTTGCCAATTGTATACGCACAGGGAAAAAAAGATGGTATGTATCAATTTCAACTGTGCATATGTTATTTCTTGAACATTTGAACCTGGTTTTATTTATTCGCAATTTGTATTTCTTCATTTAAGTCCTTTGAGTACCTCTCTATTGCTATGTTGGTGTTTTTTTCCTTTTTTTAGTCATTACTCTTCTTGTAATAAGGACAATAATATATTAAGGCTATGTCACATATCTATTACATGTGTATTTTTACAAATATTCTGTGCTGTGAAACTTTATAAATATTGTCTCTAATGTAATATTTTTCTTACTAGTCAAAAAGCTTAAAACATGTGCTAACAGTCTTCAGAACTGCTAACAGTCTCCAGAACTGCCGTAATTCGCTGTGACCTCTAGCAAGCAGTTCAGCAGTTAACTTATCATTCATATTCACTCTAACTCTGTATACTCTGAATCTACAGTTACTAGGGCCACTTCAGGAGCTTGTTGAAGGCCCACTTAATTTCTCTCTGCATGGATCTGCCTACTTTCTTCTTTGAAAAGCCCGAAGGAAAGTCAGGGTCAGACCAATTAAACAAAATGTTACGGACCTAGCAAGAAGTTAGAAAGTTTGTTTGGTTTGTTGATGACAAAATAGATTGTTTCATCCTTTAATGAATACAAGTAATGGCAAGAACTTTAATGAATCCACATCCTACCAGGAAAAGCCATGAAAGTTGCCTTAGGGAGGTCAATTATTTTTTATGTCTTTTTAGTGTACGTTTTATAGCTCTGTATGGCCGGATTAATTAGCACAAGGACTATATAGGAAAATGACATGAAAACAAGCTGTTTTACCTAATGTGAGTAAGCATGACAAAAAATAATTAAAATGCAGTCATTTCTTGAGTGTTTTCAAATATTATTCTATTTTAAACAAAACTATAGCTGCAAATTACAATATATCATTAACATACATTACCAAACTTTTATATGTCCCATTTATTTCTCATGGCTCAGAATTAAACTTTCTTTTGTCCTCTGTTTCCTTCCCTTTTATGATTGTACAAGATGTCTTACGATCTTTTTAATCTTTCATACAGATTGTATATAATTGATTTCCCACTTCTTGGTATGATCAGAACCTCAGAACTATAGAACCACATATCTGTGTGTATACACATGTGCACATATACATACATTCATATTAAGTGGCATGTAATTTTTCTTAATGGCAACAATTATATGAAAATGAGATACATTTTTTATTGAACTTCTAATCACTTCTATCTGCATTTTGAGCATTCAAATACATGTACAGAGATTTTGAGGTGCTAGCACCAATATTCAAAATCCACCAGGCATATGTGATGTATCTCACTGAATCACAAGATTTCTGACAGCTATAAAGTGTACAGTTAGGGCCATCTTGCACAGCCCTTTAAAAGATGAAAGATTTCTTGGGCCACCTGGGTGGCTTAGTCGGTTGGGTGTCCGACTTCGGCTCAGGTGATGATCTCACAGTTCATGGGTTCCAGCCCCGTGTCGGGATCTGTGCTGACAGCTCAGAACCCGGAGCCTAGTTCGGATTCTGTGTCTCCCTCTCTCTTTGCCCCTCCCCTGCTCACACTCTGTCTCTCTCTCTCTCTCTCTCTCAAAAATAAATAAACATTTAAAAAAAATTAATGAAAGATTTCATATGTCCACTGAATAAATCTTATGAACTATTTGCTCTACTCTATAAGAAAACAGTAATTAACATTCAGTGACCACTTTCCGCATCAGAGGATTTTCTTATTTGTAAGCATTTCAAGCAGCTCTTGCTGGGTTAAGCAGAAAGGGAGTTTATTAAGAGATATTGGGTATTTCACAGAATCATTAGGAAGGCTGGGAACTAGGCCAGATGCTAAACAGAAGCAAAGTGCCCCAAACCTTATTTTAATGACCAGTGCAAACACACTGGTATGTATGGGCTACCGCCAGCCTTTCCCGTAATAATCCCCAAAGTGTTTTTGGTAAGGGATCTGCTCCTTTGTTCCAGCTCCTCCTACCAACTCTTGAAAAACAGCTTTCCTTTTCTCCTTTTAATCTTTGACTGCCAGCAGCTCATAAGCCCGCGTTGGCACGAGGCCGCTGATCGGCACAGCCTGCGTCACGTGCTTGTACACTGTTTGCATGGAGGCTTCAGAAGCAAGCGACTAGCTTTGTCAACCCCGTCGATGTGACACAGCGCTTGCGCCCGTTAATAATCACAGCATCGGGACGGCCCAAAACACAAAATGTAGGCCTGATTGGTCAAAAGTAATAAAGTCACACATCCATCAAAATGTCCATGTGTCAAGCACTGTGGTAAACGCTTTGTAGAAAAGACCCAATTTTCTGTTCTGTATGTGAGAAAACGGAGAGAGAAACTACATTAATTTGTTCAGCGTCACGAGGCTAATAAATAATACTATCAATACTCAAACCAAGATTTCCTGAAGCATTATACAGTCTTTATAAAGGATTAGAAAATCTTTCTTTAGCTATGTCCTTCAGAAACAAAGACGTCATTAAGCGGCATATAACTTTTCTTAATAGCAGCATTTATTATATGACAAAATTATTCATATTCTTATTGAACTTCTAGTCACTCCCACATGCATTTTGAGCATGTGAATATACATACAGACACTGTGAAGACCACATTCATTTAATTCAAAGTGATTAAGTTCATGTTAAGAAAGAATTTTTGTTTTTTTTCTTAATGAGTCACGTGGATAAATTTATGATTTTTTTAAGAAGTGAAGCATTTATTTTAGTTGTAAGAAAATTTATACTTGTAAAATAAGTCATGTTCTTATATAAGAAATGCCCTAAGTTAACTATGTTAAATAATTCCCTTACTAATTACCGTTCAACTCTAAAAGGAAGTTCATCAAATATTCATACACATTGGCCCCTTTCCCAAATTTGTAATAAGATCATAAGATACCTCAGAAACTATCAGAACAGTGTAATTAAGAGCCCATTTATATTTTAATGATAACGTATTAGATCTGCAAATATAAAATTAAGGTTAAACATGATACTATATTGACTTTTAATAAAATGCAGTGATTCCAATGGTAAATAAGGCATTGGTCTATATTTGATTGAAACCATTCTCTGTAACTACAGAATCTCCCCTCCCCTTATTATGAGAAGCATTACAAGTGAGTATGCAGGAGATGAAAAACGAAAATCTATGGTAAAGGTAATGATCTTTGAAAATTTTCTCTAATGAGTAATTTGTGGCTCAGTGGATTTCAAGAGATTATTGGTTTTGGAAATGGATTCTATCAACTAAGGAGATAATGAAAATCATTAGGGCTGAATAAAATAAAACAGCAAATTTGTAACGCACACTAGCATTTTCTAAGTCTCTAGTTTGCACACAAGTTGAAAGCCTTGTTTAAAAACACAATTACGAAAGTTTTTCTATGTAGGCCACTATATTTGTGTTATACAGTGGGTTTACATATATAGCAATAAATAATATTACACTCACAATTTTTTAAAACCAGAAATAAGACATTATCATATAATACAAAAGAGCATATTATCTCCATCTACTTGATACCAAGTAAATTAATTCACATAGAGACTATATGAAAATAGACTGACTCAGGGCATTTACGTATCACATACTCAATACAGAAAGAGCTCCCAGTGTCGTTTCAGGATAATTTGCTTGACATTTGTGACCAACAATTCCTAACCTTTATTTTTCCTCATATACCCTGTCTATTCTGTTTCTTGTATCCTCAGGCCTTAGATCAGTGTCATGTACACAAGAGGAAGGCAATGAAAATGTGTTGAAGAACTATCTGAATGAAATATATAAATATGTATTTATACATAGATACATGTATTTCACACGTTTGACAACTTTAGTGAAACCAGTGCTAAGAAAACAGTAAGATTTTAAATGAAATAAAGTTTTGAATATTCTAACTTTAAAAATAACACAAAGGAGTAAAAGAAAGGAAAAAAGGAGAAACTAAAAGTGTTTCTTATTGTCTTTAAAGATAAATTAGAGAAGCTTGAATTGTATGAGCTTTAAATTGTTAGCATCAAAAACTCCTTAAAACAAGAAGATTCGTATTTATATTAATGTATTAGATAATGAATGGATTATACTAATGAAGACAATACTTTTAAAAGCTTAGTTTGATCATTTTTAATAATTAAGTGAAAACCAGTTATTAATGACATTCTTTTTATTTTAAAGTTTATTTATTTATTTTGAGAGAGAGAGAAAGCACGCACAGGAGGGGCCCGGAGTGGAGAGACAGAATCTGCACAGTCAGTGCGTAGCCCAATGCAGGGCTGAGACTCCCAATCTGTGAGATCATGACCTCAGCCAAAATCAAGAGTCTGGTGCTCAACAGAACTGAGCCACCAGGTGCCCCTCTTCCTTTCTCGTTAAAGTGCAATTAATATATAATATTATATTAGTTCCAGGTGTGTGACACAGTGATTCCACAGTTCTATACATTACTCAGTTTTAACCATGGTAAGTGTAGTCACCATACATTATTACAATATTATTGACTATATTCCCTGTGTGGTACTTTTCATAGCTGTGACTTATTTTATAATTGGAAGTTTGTACCTCTTAGTCCCCTATATGGTTTTTCATAATCATTTATACTAGAGGAATCTTAAATAGGCCGCCATGAAAATGATAAAACTGTATTATGTGAATCATTTTACAAAACAACTGTAGCCAAACCAGTATGAAGAAAACAAGATTTTAAATGAAAGCAAGTTTTGAATATTCTAACTTTAAAAGTAACACAATGGGGTAAGAGAAACAAAAAAAGGTGGTAGAATAAGAAAAGTACAAATTATCAGTATATGGGTACATGAGACAACTCATGGTATATATTCTGTCATGAGTCCTATAATTATCCTTATAGATCTTCTAGCTGATTTATCACCATCAAAAAAAGAAACTAAAACTGTTTCTTATTGTCTTTACTAAGAGAAAAATGTTCAGTTAAAACAGTGGACAACCAGCAATTAGAAAAATACTATGGTTTTATAGAATTAGCTTAGAGACATTTTGATAGTAAGAAGCAAATGAATAAAAGACATTGTTTACTGACATTACATTAGAGAGAGTGTGATGTACTACGAAATATTATGTTTAATTTTGTAAACAAAGAAACCATAGCACGAAGTACTTAATAAGCATGTCTAGATTTCCACAAGTCACAAATAGTGACGTAGGTTTTTTTTTTGTTTTAAGTTTATTTAAGAGTTAGAGTGTGTGCGAGTGTGCAGGAGGGGCAGAGAGAGGAAGAGACAGAGAATCCCAAGCAGGATCTGAACTGTCAGCACAGAGCCTGATGATGCAAGGCTCGAAATCACGAACCATGATATCATGACCTGGGCTGAAATCAAGGGTCACTTAACCAACTGAGCCACCCAGGTGTCCCAACAGCGATGGAGTTTTAAGTCTAGACCTGTATTCAAAGTCCGTTCCCTGCAAAAAGGAAAATCAAAGATCTAGCACAAATATCAGAAGGGTGATTGAGATTCTCGAAGGTTAGATTCAAAGTTTTGTTTTATTTTGTTTGTGTATGTGTTTAAGTGTGTATATGTGCATATTGTATGTGTGTGTGTATATGTGTTTGTTTGTTTTTTGACTCAACTGCAGATTCAGTGATACTTTGAAAGAACATTTCCATGTAGGTCTAGTCTTAATTTGTAAATATGTGAAAGGTGTTTAAAATCTGAGCAGCAGATTGTAGCAAATAATGCCAATTCCTGAAGAACTGATCACCCCCCCCCATTTTAACCTACTTAATTTGTATTCATTTGTGCTATTATTCACAATATAGTCACTTCATATATCCATTCTCTCATTTAGGATCTATTTGAAAAATATATATTATTAACATGGACATTGTGTTAGCCTCTGAGAATATAATAGTAAAAAAGCAAAGTGTTCTGGCTTGCAAGGACATGACAGTCCAATGGGAAAATAATAAAAGTAAATGGAAAACTATACTGGAGCCTCAGAATTGTAAAGATAGAGTTATAAAAGGGTGCCTTAGGAATCCACAGCAGAACTATCTTAGCTAGTCTTGAAAGAGCAGGGAAGTATTTTTGGAAAAAAGTAATATCTGGCAAATGAGTAAGATTTCTCAAGACAAATTTAGCAGGGACAAGGGTGGGAAAATGGGAATAAGTTCCAGGCTGAAGAATGATCTATGCAAAACCCTGGCTAGTGAAGAAAGGTGGAACTAATTATTTCTCTAAAGTTGAGAGCACAGAAGGTCCTCAGGGCTTGATAGGAGATGAGGTAAGAATGTAATCATAAAGGTAATTTTAAGCCAAATGTATAAATTTGGATTTCATTGTGAGGAAAAAGATTTTAACTCTGGTCAGATTAAAAAAAAAAATCAGGCAACAACTTGCAGATTTAAGTCGAGAATAACGAGATTATAGACAAGAAGGCTAGTTAAGAAATTCTTTACAGAAAACTGGATAAAAATTAATAGTAGCTTGAATTACGTAGTAATTAGCAGTACCCAAACAAGTTACCAACCTGTATCTATGTTTGTATTTAAAAGTTCACTTCAGACCTAATCTCTCATATAGAACATATTAGGACATATTTTTCCTTAGTTATGTTAATACAAAACATTTTACAATCTTTAAGTAGAACGTGAATGATATGATGGGTATTAATGATATAGCACATACCTTACACTATTAGCCCAGTGCTACTTAAAGATCTGAAGACCAACATTGATTAGCATCAATTGGGATATTGTTAAAAATGTAAATTAATGAGATGTACCCCAAAACTACAAAGAATTTCTAGAGTTGGGCCTATGATAGGGAAAGATAGGATAAAATAGGCAGAGAGGGAAAGATAGGACCTGAGATCCCTGGGCGGGGAAAAACATATATTTTGGACTAATGCTAGGAGTATCTGACCACAACAAATCTCCTTGGGTGTAATCTTAAGAATGTAATAGACATCACCTCTCGCCCTCATCTTTCCCTCAGGAATTTGACAAAAGATCTAACTAAAAATAAGCAGACCATAAAACATTATAACCCACAAGAAAATGTATGGCCATAGACCACCCCTCATACAATGGAAATGAGCCAATCAGGAATGGGCAACCCAACACCTAGAGTTATCCCGCCAGTAAAGGTAGAATCCAAGAAGGAACAAGGGGGAAGGGAAGGGGGTGTGTGTGACCAGAACCTTATAAAAAAAAAGGCCCTTGCTTATAGTCCAAGCACATTCACTTTCAAATGTCCCCTCTCTGTAAAGACAGCTTTCCTAGTAGTCTTACTTTCTAATCTTATACTCTAATAAACTTTTGCCTGCTATTCATTTTGTGTCCACCTCTTCATTCTTCAAAGCAGCGAGACAACAAATCCCAGGTATTGAAGTAAAAAATCCTGCAACAGGCCCACGTTTCTCATGCTATTGTGATGATCACTAATATTTAGATTACCTAGTCGATGATGTAATATACTTAAAAAAAATAATTTTGTCAAGGATAGAAGCAAAGTATGTCCTTATATTCAAGAACCAAATCAGAAATTATAAAAATGGTAAACGTCAAACATTCCAGTCTTACATTGAGTATATACGACTAATGGTGTGTTTTTGTTTTATTGCTGTAAAAATAGTATTATATCTCCAATTGTAGAACAATCCTGTTAACCCATCTAAAATATGAAAATTTATTTTGTATAGTACAGGTACTCTGTTGTCTATGTGACTTTATGTGGAAAAAGGAGAGGTAAAATACCAGATATTTGATAATTTCAGTTTCTAGAAGAAAATATTCCAGTCTCTAGAACTACTCTAGGTTGACATAGAAGATATTTCAGATGTTATAGAATTCACAGAAATTGAAAGTTTCTTCCCATATTATTCTTTTACTTGAAATTACTTTTGCCAGTGAAGAGTACCTGTGACAACTTTATGAAGATACAGAGAAGACAATAATTGGGACATATTCATCACAAACTTATATTCAAAGATAAACCTTCAGTAACTCTCATAATTGTTTCCTGAATTTATAAATGTAAATTTCTATAAACCACTTTTTTTTGTTGTTGTTAAAGGGCATAGTACTGCATCCTAGGTTCTTCCAAGGCTTGCTGCACACAACTGTCTGGTGCATCTTGTGTTCAATAGCTGTTTTTCTTTCTAATATTTATTCAACTTATTTAAACAAAAACCAAAAAACAGTTTATCTATTTCTCTACCCTCCACCCTTAGCTCTGGCAGCTATCTATCTATTCTCTGTATCTATGATCTTGATTTTTATTTATTTGTTTGTTGTTTATTTTTATAGTTGTTGATTTTGCGGTTCCACATAAAAGAAAGATAATTTGTTGTCTTTTTCCGTCCAAGCTATTTCACTTAGCATAATGCCTTCAAGGATCATCCATATTGTGCAAATAGCAAAATTTCATTCTTTTTCAATGGCAGAATATATATATATATAGTACAATACAACAATTTCTTTACCCATTCATCCATCAATGGATACTTAGGTTGTTTCCATATTTTAGCTGTTTTAAATCATGCCCTAAAAATGGAGGTGCATATATCGTTGCACTTAGTGTCTTTGTTTCTTCAGATAAATACCCGGAAGTGGAATTGCTAGATCATTTAACTTTCTTGAGGAGTTTTATTTTGTTTTTATTTATTTTTAATTTAAATCCTAGTTAGTTAACATATAGTGTAATAATGATTTCAGGAATAGAATTTAGTGTTCATCACTTACACATAACACTCAGTGCTCATCCCAACATGTACCTTCCTTAATGCCAGGAACTTTTATACTGTTTTCCATAGTGGCTGCACCAATTTATATCCCCAACAAAAGTGCATAAGGTTCATCATCTCGACATCCTCTTTAACACTTGCTACTTCTTATCTTCTTGCTAAGTTATTTTAAGAGGCATGAAGTTATATTTCATTGTGGTTTATTTGTAATTCTCTGATGATTAATTATGTTGAGCATCTTTTTACATACCTTTTGGTCATTTGTGTGTCTTCTTTGGGAAAATGTCTACTCAAATCAACTGCTCATTTGTTAATCAGATTGTTTGGGTTTTGGCTATTGAGTTGAATTCTTTATCTATTTTGGATATTAGCCTTTTATATTCTCTCATTCAATGTCCTTTTATCGTGTTGATGATTTTGCTTTTCAGTTGATGTAATCACACTTGTTTATTTTTGCCTAGGTTGCTTTTACTTTGGTGTTAGATTCAAAAAAATATTGACAAGACCTATGTCAAAGAATGTTTTCCTATATCTTCTTCTAGGAGTTTGATGGCTTCATATGTTTCTTTCTTTTAAGACTTCATACCTTATGTTCATGCCTTGAATCCATCTTGAGTTAGTTTTTGTGTACAGTATGAAATAGTGGGCCAGTTTCATACTTTTGCATTTGACTGTTTAATTTTCCCAGCACCACTATTTTTTTTTAAGTTTATCTTGAAACAAAGTGTACATACACGCAGGGAAGGGACAGAGAGAAAGGGAGACAGAGAATCCCAAGCAGTCTTGGTACTGTGGAGCTTGATCTCATGAGCCCTGAGATCATGACCTGAGCCTAAATCAAGAATCAGATGCTTAACTGACTGAGCCACCTTGGTGTCCCCTGCACCACATTTTTTTTTGAGACTGTTGTTCTTTTCCTTTTGTATATTCTTGGCTCCTTTGTGTAAATTAATTGACCATATATGCTTAGGTTTATTTCTGTGTTCTCTAATTCTGTTCCATTAACCTATATGCCTATTTTTATGCCAACCCCATGCTGTTTTAGTTACTATATCTTTGTGATAAACTTTGAAATCTGGAAGCATGATGCCTCCAGCTTTGTGCTTCTTAAGATTGCTTTGGCTCTTTGGGATCTTCTGTGGTTCCATTCAAATTTTTAGGATTGTTTATTCTATTTCTGGGAAAAATGCTATTGGAATTTTTATAATGATTACACTGAATCTTTAGATTGCTTTAGATAGTATAAACATTTGAACAATAGTAATTCTTCTGATCTTTTCTTCTCTTGTTCTCTTTGTGTTTGATGACTTTTTATACAGGTAAGCTTACATTCCTAACATTTTCTCTTTTGTGTATTTACTATAGGTTTTCTTTTTCTTTGCAGTTGCTATGAGGCTTTATGTATAATACTTTATATCTGTAAATGTCCATTTTAAGTTGATCACAACTTGAGTTTGATCCCATTTTAAACTCAACACTTTACTCTCCCCACCTGTTTCATGCTTTTGATGGGATATTGCACATATTCTTATCATGTGTGCCCCTTAACTGATTATTGTAATCACAGTTATTTTTACTGTCTTTGTCTTTTAATCTTTATACTAGCTTAATAATTAATCTGTCACTTTTACAATATATTTACTTTTCCAGGGAGAATTGTTTTTTCATATGTATTCTTGTTACTAATTAGTGCCCTTTCTTTTTAGCCTAAAGATACTCCTTTAGGAGTGCCTAGGTGGCTCAGTCAGTTAAGCGTCCAACTCTTGATTTCAGCGCAGGTCATGGTCTCACGGTTCATGAGTTTGAGCCCCACATTGGGCTCCCAATTAACAGCATGGAACCTGCTTAGGATTTTCTCACTCCCTTTCTCTTTCTGCCCTCCCTCTCTCTCTCTGCTCCTTCCTCTTCACTTTCTCTTTCTCTCTCCCTCAAAATAAATAAATAAACTTAAACAAAAAAAGATGACCTCTTAACATTTCTTATAATGCTGGATTAGTAGTGTTAGTAGTTATGAACCTCTTTAGATTTGTTTCCCTGGAAACTCCTCATCTGTCCTTCAATTCTGAATATCTTTGTAAGGTAGAGTATTTTTGGTTGGGAAGGTTTCTCTTTTTTCTTTTTCTTTTTTTTTTTTTTTTTTTTCTTTTAGCATACCATGCCATTCCTTTCTGGCTTGCAATGTTTGTGCTAAAAGATCTGCTAAATACCTCATGGGATTCCCTTGTATGTAACGAGTTGTATTTTCTTGCCTCTTTTAGTATTTTTTCCAATATTTCACTTTTGACATTTTAATTATAATGTGTTTCTGGGTGAGTCTGTTTGGGTTTATCTTTTTTGGAATTTTCTGTGTTTCCTAGAGCTGGATGTCTTTTTTTTTTCCAAATTTAGGGAAGTTTTCAGTCAATATATCTTCAAGTATAATATGCCCCTTCTCTCTTCTCTTTCTGGGAACTCTATAATGCAAATATCAGTTTGTTTCATATTGTTCCATAGATTCCTTAAGCTAATTTTACTTTTTTTTTTTTTACTCTTTTTTTCCTTTTTGCTGCTCTGACTGGATGAGTTCCACTGCTTTGTCTTTGAATTGACTGATTTCTCTGCCTCATCTAACCTGCTTTTGAGCCTCTCTAGTGTATTTTTCAGTCCAGTTATTGTATGTGTCAGCTTTGTGATTTCTATTTGGTGCTTTTTTATATGTCCCACCTGTTTTGAAGTTCTCATTGTATCCATCTATTCTTTTTCCCAGTTTTATCTTATAAATTTTATTTCTTATTATTTATGTTATAAGTGTTTATTTTTGAGAGAGAGACAGACAGAATGTGAGCATGGGAGGGTCAGAGAGAGAGGGAGACATAGAATCTGAAGCAGGCTCCAGGCTCCAAGCTGTTTGCACAGAGCCTGATGCGGAGAGTGAACTCATAGACCTCTAGATCATGACCTGAGCCAAAGTTGGACGTTTAACTGACTGAGCCACCCAGAAGCCCCTATTTTTTTATTTTTATTTTTGAGAGAGAGAGAGAGAGAGAGAGAGAGAGAGAGAGAGAGAGAGAAAGCGCAAGCAGGATACAGGAAGAGAGAGAGAGAGAGGGAGAGAATCTTAAGCAGGCTCCATGCTGAGCATGGAGCCCGATGCAGGGCTTGATCCCATGGCCCTGGGATTAAGACCTGAGCCAAAATCAAGAATGCAATGCTCAACCAACTGAGCCAGCCAGGCGTCCCCTATTTTCTATTTCTTCTTTTTGTTTGTTTTCTGTGTTGGTTTCTATGCAGTAGATGAAACTACAACCTCTCCTAGTTTTGAAGGAGTGATTCTGTGTAGGAGGTGAACCTTTTGTTCAGCCCTGTCTTATTTCTTGGTCATCTCTGAAATTTCTGTGCTTATGCAAGCAGCCTATTATATTTTAATAGTTCCCAGTAATTAAAGATGTGTCAAGACCTATCCGTGTTTCCAAAGGCGAAGATCATAGCAGCTAGATTCGGGCTAACTAGAAGCTAGCTCCTCAGGCAGCAGCTTTTTAAAAAAATTTTTTTTAATTTAATGTTTATGTCTATTTTATTTTCAAGAGAGAGAGAGAGAGAGAGAGAGAGGACACAAGTGGGGGTGGGGAAGAGAGAGAGAGGGAGACACAGAATATGAAGTAGTCTCCAAGCTCTGAGCTGTCAGCTCAGAGACCGATGTGAGGCTCAAACCCATGAACTGTGAGATCATGACCTGAGCTGAAGTCAGATGCTTAACCGACTGAACTACCAAGGTGCCTCAACAGCAGCTTTAAACAGTATACAAATATATATAGTTTTTAGGGGCCACAAACATAAGCCCCACAGCTACCAGAGCTAGGTCGTCTGAAGGTGTCTCCCAGGAAGCAGTTGCAAAAATTAGGGCTCCAGATGAATGTATAGGCTCCTTCCTGGAAGATACCTGTGAGCTGGAACAAGGCAGAGGGAGAGCTCCAAGATGATATCCACAGGCTATGTTCCTTGAGAGCAGCTTGGTAGACCACTATGTATCCCGAACTTTGAGCCTGCCCCTCAGTCTGAATCTCTAGGATGAACAAAGTGGCCTCCTTCACAGAAAAACTGGAGAGTACGCTTCAGTCAGCTGTCTTTACGGTACCCTGGGGGGTTGTAGCCTTCCAAGAATCATCCTGGATGGCTACTGTCCTGTGGGATGAGGAAAACAGGGCATCCTCTAGGACATGCGTAAAGCACCCCTGCAGGAGAGACTGGTGCTCTGTAGCACAGCAGAAAGTGAGTGTGATTATACCCACTCTCCAAAGTCTCTGGAAAAGATTACAGTCCATGCCTAAATGTGTGTTTAATTAGAAGCCTGTCCCTCTGGCCAGTCATGATAATTAGCTGATAGACTTCTTTCAGAGAAAAAAACAGAGTTCCTTTGTCCATTGCCTCTTGTTGTGGCCTCTTGCTCTGTTGGTTACAGTCCTGTGGGACCCACAACTTAAGCTCCATTGCCCACCACAGCTTGGAAATGCAGAGGTCACAAAAATTGGGGGACCAGAGAGGGATAGGAGCTCTTTTTTGGTGACACTGATTATTACAGTCCCGTGGCCAAGAAGCCAAGCTTCCCTGGTGCCCAGAGCCAGGCAATGAAGAGGCATCCCCTGTGCGGCAGCTGCAGAAGTCAAGGCACCAGAAGTGTGTAAAGGTTCCCCTCTGGCAGATACTGGTGCTCTGAAGCATGGCAAAGGGGGCCACTTTAAACACTTTAAAATTGTTAAAACCTTGTAAAGGATGTTTGTTAAGCTTGAAAGTTGATGGAAATAAGACTAAGGGAGAAGGAAATTGGGAGTAAAAATTACAGTAGTAGATTCAAAATACCGATTGCTCTATTTAAAAAATAAAACTGGGGTGCCTGGGTGGCTCAGTAAGTTAAACGTCAGACTTTGGCTCATGTCATGATCTCGCAGTTGGTGAGTTTGAGTCTCACGTCGGGCTCTGTGCTGACAGCTCAGAGCCTGGAGCCTGCTTCCAATTCTGTGTCTCCTCCTCTCTTTGCCCCTCCCCTGCTCATTCTCTCTCTCTCTCTCTCTCTCTCTCTCTCTCTCTCTCTCAATCTCAAAAATAAAGAAACATTAAAAATTTTAAAAAATAAAATAAAACTATTCAGCGATCAAAGACAAAAGCCGCATCATAGATGGTGTGTGGTTATGTTACTATTTCTAAATATCTGATCAGGTTAAACAGATAATTATAAAATCTTCATGCAAACATGTAGTTTAATTATACTATAATTATAGTACTTGTGCTAACCTACCCTAAATGTATGTTAAAATTTTCGATTTAACGTATTTATTAGTTAAACTGAAGAATCTTTTGCTGGACAAATAAATAAAATTCCCAACTCTATAAAAACAGCCCTTTAAAAATCAGAAATTTATTCACTGGTTGATAGTTACTGAATAAACTGCATAATTAAAATTACATAATTATAAACTTCATGCATCCCATGAGATAGGAAATTTCTCAATGTGATAAAGTGCTTCAATGAAAAACCTATAGTTGATGCTATACTGAATAGTGATATATTGACATGTTTTTGTAAGATTGGAAAAAAAAAGATATTCAACCTCATCTGTTCTTGTCAACATTTTACTCAAAGTCCTAAAAATTGCAATAAAGCAAGGCAATAACATAAAAAGCATTAAGATTGTAAATTAAGATAAAGTTCAAGAATTAAATACTGCAAATTGAGATAGGAAAACATGAAAAGAGTAGCAAAAGATTGCAAAAATTAAAAATAAATATTGAAATAATAAACCTTGATTCAGATATTACAATTATATTTCACATATATTTTTTAAATGTTGGAAAGAGTTAAACAATTTAACATATCCTTAAATAAATTATGATGTGTCCGTATAATAGTTCCAAGCAGCTGTATAGTGTTATATTGTCCATATATTCACCATCTTATCTTTCAATGGCCATGTTGAACATTTTGGAAAATGCTAGAGAAAAAACCCTGGTGAATCCTTAATGTTAATACCGAAAATCCCAGAGGATTTTTAACCAAGTAGTACAGACTGCTTTTTAACATGTCCATTATTTAAAAGAGTGTTATTTTCAAATGTAGTTACATTTCATAAAAGTCACTGCTTGTGTAGAATTATGTTTTAATTCAGAATATCATGAGATCATGTTTTGCTTGTATTGGCTATTTAATTTAAAAAACCAAAACAAAACAGAAATAAAATATCTACTATTTTAATGCCTCTTTAAGAGACAGTATTTGCTATTCCTTTTTTTATACAGGGGCTCCCTTCTAGTTTACAATTGCTAGTTTTTTGCTAGTGAGATGACCCACCTTCCATGATTCTCTCTACTCTTAAAGAGAAAATAGAATTTACAAATTTTACAATAACAGAGAAGCACTACACATTTTTTTAAATGTTTATTTATTTTGAGAGGGAGGAAGAATGAGTGCACATGGGTGCAAGCACATGGGGGCAGAGAGAAGGAGACACAGAATCCCAAGCACGGTCTGTGCTGTCTGCACAGAGCCCTATGTAGAGATCGATCTCATAAACCATGAGATCATGACCTGAGCTGAAATCAAGAATCAGACGCTCAACCAACTGAGGCATCCAGGCGCCCCACATTTTTTAAGTGACCATAACATCATAATTATTTCAGAAAAAAAAAATCCCAAAAGATTATAGTAGCTCTGCAATCAGATAATTATATATTTGGCGGGATTCCTACAAGATATTCACATATTGTTTCTCATTAAAGTGTGCTCACTTATATACCTTATATTATTTTCTAGAAAGCCTAAAAGTAAGGATAAATACTTGAGTTCATTTCCATTCACAACAGTTTAGAATCATTCCCTATGTTATCTCAAATATCAGTAATTTGTGTTTTAAGATCTTACAGCACACATAACTTTTTGCCTTTTCATCATAATATCTTCCTCAATCTAATCTCTGCCTTCATACTGTGGAATTATGTTAATAAGTTCCTTTCTTGAGTCTTCCAAAAAAAGTAGAAATTTCCATATAACGGTATAAAACCTTTGTTTAATAGAACAGAAATTTTATGAGACTTTTTTTATGAGACTTTTTTTATGAGAAATTTTGAGACTTTTTAATGTTTGTCATTAGAATATACATTTATCCCAGTAGATAAATATAATGTGTATATTCTCTTGTATTTAGGGAAATAGATTAAAGCCTCACATTTTTGTCCATTTAGTGAGTTCTTTATGTCAATGTGGCATAAGCTGGATATTTTTATAACTTAAATTTGTTCAAATGAACACTGTGTTCATATGTAGGCATTCACATCTCAGCCTGAAAAGATGCCTGTCTATTCTCACCTTTTCCCCCTTGTGATCACAGCATTTTAATTGTCACCAAAGAACCAAAAGAGTTCTGTGTGCAGAGACATTGACAGCCCCATAATGAAGATATGTGAATAGTAAAATGGCAAGACTTTTAGAGCTGTATACATTATGAAAAGGTTAATGAGTAGTGCTACCCACAGAGCACAATTTAGCTGACTTCGAAATTTTATTGATGAGAAAACTTTTGATTTTCTTTTTGAGGACTATGTTCTTGATGATACTTATTAGCTTCACAAAAGAAAGTACACATTTATGTCTTGTTAATTGAATGATTTTTAAGCTGCAGGAATATGGACTGCCATTTCAAAATATTTATATTTCTGAGTGGCTAACTTATTGCTTGTTGGATATACAAGTAGTGCAGAATTGTTGTTTTCCCTATTATGTTGCATTTGTTGCCTCTCCTTAGATGTGGGCTGAAAAATAATTAGTAATAAAAATAATGTTAATAATTATAGCAATGGCATTAGTTGTTCTTGGTTATAAGCAAAAGAAACTGATTCTGGCTGTTTTATTTTTTTAAGTGTATTTATTTTGAGAGAGAGAGTGTGTGTGTGAGCAGGGGAGGGGCAAAGAGAGAGAGGAAGGGAGAGAATCCTAAGCAGGCTCCACGCCGTCAGCGCAGAGCCCGACGTGGGGCTCAAACCCACAAACCGTGAGATCATGACCTGAGCCGAAACCAAGAGGTAGTGGCTTAACCGACTGAGCCATGCAGGCACCCCAATTCTGGCTGTTTTCAACAAAAGTTTAATGTATTGGATGTGTATGCGGGAATCACTATACTGATCACAGGCTGGAGAACCTAGGCTAAGAACTGTGCAAAAATAAGACTGTCAGAGCACTTGGCAACAAGACCATCTGGCTAGAAATTTGCTAGGCCTTCTCTCACCGTTGTTTCACGGCCAGTGTAAGCAGTGGCAAACTTCCCCTTACTTTCCATCAAAATCTCTAGATTCACACTTCCATATTTGAGAATCTGATTGGCTAAGGCTCATTACAGTCATCTGATTCAGGAGTTTAGTTACTGTCTCTCACAGTGTGGGATTGGCCCCGCCGAAGAAGGAGCTAGTTGAATCTGAACAGCGAAAATGACAGTAGTCACTATTTTTCACCATTTTGGTTACTCAAAATCTAAAAACTCTCTTTTGCCTATTTTTATATCTGTAAGTAAAATCCTAAGGCACTAGTCCGTTAGTAGATATCCACTCTCTCCCCTAAAGGGAGAGAACCCCAAATGTTGTCAAGTACCAATCTGGCTGCACATAACAGGATCGTTGAATAAAATCTTTAATATTCACTTAAAAACGTAATAGGCTTATTTTTAGGCAGTTTTGTGTTTACAGAACAATAAATGCTGAATACAGAGTTGTCATAAATATCCCTTCAGCCCTCCCCTCCTCCTCCACTCAGTTTCTGTTATTATTAACATCTTGGATTAATGTGGTACATTTGCTGCCATCCCTGAATATTGATACATTATTATCAACTAAAGTGCACAGTTCACATTTGAGATAACTCTTTGTGTTGTACATTCTCTTGGTTCTGACAAATATGTCATGACACGTATCCACCATTATGGTATCATATGGAGTAGTTTCACGGTCTTAAAAATACAAATATTCATGTGTCCATAGCAGTATTTATTACCTCTCTTCTCCACGCTCCATTATTGCCTTTGACTTATACCTCAGACAGATGAGATTCTTTTCCTAAAGTCAAAAACCCTTTATTAGGGATTTTGTTTTTGACTATTCTGCCTTTAGAGAGTCATGATGCATTATTCATTGTGATTTTTAGAACTAAAAAATGGAAAGATGGGGAAGAAAACATGGAGTTTCTAGAAAGTTTTACCCATAGTCCATCCAGTCTCCAAAAAGTGACAAGAGCTTTATTCCTTAGTGATACAGAGGATGTACTATCTAAGCCAATATCCTGAACCCTTTTTTTTTATTCATCCTGGGATTCATCTACCCAACTTCAAAACTGGCAGGAGCCCTCAAAATGACTCGGTAGCAGTTTTATTTTGGAACCACTGCCCTCTTTCTTGGAACCACTGCCCTCTTTCTGGTGAAGCAGTCCTTTGTTTCATGAAATTGATTCCAGAAACCCAGCAGAGCCCAGAGCTCCAGTGCAGAAGACAAATTTTCGTTTAACAGATCACTGAATAGACAACAGCAATCCCTCTCATATACACATGTCCTTCTCACATACACACTGTCTTCTCTGGTGCCCAGAAATATATGTGCTGCTTGTTTCAGAGATCGCATCAACTCTGAAGATGCGCTCCAAATGGGAACCATATAGAATACCAATAACAAACTTCCATGAGAAGGGTGATTGGCAAAAAAAGTGTCCATTCCTGAAAAACGTAACTTTTAAATGAACATTCCTCAGAATTGTTCTAAATTTTTTTTTTCAACGTTTATTCATTTTTGGGACAGAGAGAGACAGAGCATGAACAGGGAAGGGGCAGAGAGAGAGGGAGACACAGAATCGGAAACAGGCTCCAGGCTCTGAGCCATCAGCCCAGAGCCCGACACGGGGCTCGAACTCATGGACCGCGAGACCGTGACCTGGCTGAAGTCGGACGCTTAACCGACTGCGCCACCCAGGCACCCCTCCTCAGAATTGTTCTAAAAATTCCTACAACTATCTCACCACCATAGGTCTCCCTTCCCTCACTAGATCTTTTACAAATCAATCAGCTCTGTCAAAACGTAATGTCAAAAATTGTCAAATTTTGCTGCAAGGCCACGTACCTATAGCCAAAACATTAAGGTAGTTAGAAAAAAAAAAAAAGGCATCCAGTTTAATGCTACTTGGGGTATATTGAGATATTCAATGTCAGCTTTATTCTGTATGAGAGAGAGAGAGAGAGAGAGAGCTGGGGGAAGTGAGAGAAAGATTGATACATATGGTTGGCTACAGTGATAAAACTACTTGCAATGTTTTCTTTACACAAAGAGAAGAGATTAAAGAAATATCTTGCTAAAAGATTTATTCTGTTGTTATTTTAGGATTGAAACATATTTTACCCACACAATTAATTCCTTCTATGGCCTCCCTTCATTTCAAGGATAAGTTTTAAATGCCCTAGAATAACAAAGAAAGTCTTTCACGACCCAGTCCCAGACAATCTTTCTTACCATAAATTTGTCTTAACTGAATTTTAGTTCTAGCATTCAGTTTACACCCCAACTTCCTTCTGGCTTTTTTTCAATCTAAGTGCTCTCTGCTCCAGAAACTCTAAAGTAATCATAGACTTCGATTATCACATTCACTTTCCCTCTTCGTCAATGCCCTACCCTCCATCTAGAAAGCTCTTTATTACACTCTCTCTACTTCCTATTAAACAGACATTCATGCTTCAGAACATGTTTCAAATGTCACTTCCTCTGTAAATTCATCCTTAACTTTTCCTGGCAAAGTTAATCATTTTCTCTATTGTATTCTTAGAACATTCTGAACATACAATATTTGCTTTGAAAGTATTGGTTTACCCATCATCTGTACCCACTAGATGGTGGGAATACAGGTTATGTCATAGTCATCTTTATATCTCAAATGATAAGAAGAATAGGTATTCATTGGTTGAGTGTTGAACATTTGAGATTTTCAGCCATTTTTGGAGCAGTTGTTTATATGAACAGTATCTCCAATAGAACCCTTACCCTGAAAACGAATGCATATTCAGTATGTTGGTTAATTTTTTACATATATTTATTCAGGATTTTAAAATATATCATCTGTGTAATAAAAACATATATTAAAGAAGAAGTTAATCAAAATAGATTAATGTCTGTACTCAAAATATTCAAATGTTAAGTTTAAAAAAGTTTTTAAAATGACAAGAAGAGGAGTGTCTGGGTGGCTCAGTCAGTTAAGTAAGCGTCTGACTCTTGATTTTGGCTCAGGTCATGATCTCACAGTTAGTGAGTTTAAGCACCGTGTCCGGCTCTGCACTATCTGTGTGGAGCCTGCTTGGAATTCTCTCTCTGCACCACCCCGCGACCTCAGAATAAATAAAAATAAAACTTAAAAAAAAAAATAAATTGAAAAGAAGAAAGTAGAAATTTTAACATGAAATTTGGGGCATGGTTTTCAGAATTGTGATCTTTGAAAATAACAAGGACTTTATTAATTTGCTGAAAACAAAAACAAATTATATTGATAAATAAATGAATGAATAAATACATAATTAAGATTGAACATATGGTCCCTGATATAGGTAATATTATTAGAAACACTTAGAAATGCTGTGGAACTTATTAGCATGGTGCCTTGTTAACAACTAAATTTAGGCTTTAGCTTTAAGGCTTAGAACTGAAATTAATAAAAGTTTTAAATGATATTTTAGAATTGACAGTTGGGTGGGATGTGAATATTCTGGACAGCTAAAATATATCCCAAATCTAAGAAAGTTAAAATCGTCAGCAGTCTCTGTTTTAACAATGCAATTTTGAAATTCTATTCCCAGTTAGCCCCAGGGAAACATGTTAAATACCTATAAAATGATGGCTAATGTCAAAATCTCTAATGCAACTAAATAGACAAATCTTCCCAAGTTAGGCCAAGACAATATAAAGCAGGTTTCAGTCAACACATCTCGATGTATGCCTAATGTGCTTTATAACACCTGAAAGAAAAACTAGAAAATAAAACATCAAGACAACTTGCCGGCTTAGAGATATTTACACCCCAGATATCAAAAGACAGCACCAATGATGAGTAACTAAAATGCTGAAATAACGAGTTATTGAGAACTGTCATTGTGGTAAATCATTTACAAAATTTGTCTCATTTTTTTTCTTAGTCTGCTCAGGATATCATAACAAAATACCATAGACTGAATGACTTAAACAGCAGAAATTTATTTTCTTACAGTTCTGGAGCCTGGAAAAACCAAGGTCCAGACGCTGGAAGAGTGTGTTCCTAGTAAGGGCCTCTCTCCTGGCTTGTGTCCTCACATGGCCTTTCCACAGTGTGTGTGTATAGAGGCAGTGAGCAAGATCTATGATGTCTCTTCTTACAAGAACACTAATCCCATTATTATCCAGTCTTATGACCTCCTCCAGTTTCCTCCCAACTGCCACATCTCCATATACCATTACACTGAAGATTAGCATTTTACCATATAAGGGATACAAACATTCAGTCCATAACATTTAATTAGTCCAGTTGCCTATGGCCAACTGCAAAAAAAAAAAAAAAAAAAAATCTATTATATTTACTTAGAAAATAACACTTGTTTAGGAAAAACTTTTTAAAAAGATTGCAGTCATTGAAGACAAATGAAACCCCAAAATACAATCCAAAGAATTCATGAAGTTGTATGGCCTCTGTATTCAGATCTTGAAAATGAGAGAGAGAGAGAGAGACAATAACACTGTTGGTAGCAAACCGAACTTTAAATAAACAGAAAACAGTTTCTTCTCCCTGGCAAGCTTCTGTTTTCATCATTGTTGTTAGGACATTTAAAAGATGAGGAAATCAGGTTTCACATTCATGAAGTAATTCAAATAAATTCATACAAATAGAAAGTAACAAACTCAGGAATTTTTATGCAAAACAGTTTGAAATTTAAAACCTATATTCATAACAAGTGGGATATACAGTCCAAACAACCTCCCTGCACCTTTATATTTAAGACCGTATTAATAAAACCTAAGTTATAGAAAAATTTTAAAACTGGCTTATGAAAAATACCAATCACATAGTAATTGTTATGGAATGAGTGATTGTGTCCCCTTTAAAATGCATTTGAGGGGCACCTGGGTGGCTCAGTGGTTAAGCATCCAACTTTGGCTCCTGTTATCATTTCTTGGTTCGTGAGTTCGAGCATCGCATCGGGGTTGCTGCTGTCAGTCCAGAGCCCACTTTGATCCTCTGTCCCCCCTCTCTCTGCCCCTCCCCTGCTAACAAGTACTCTCTCTCAAAAGTGAATAAGCATTTTAAAAAACTGATCTGTTAAAATTCTAGCCCGCAGTATGATGGTTCTATGAGGTGGGACTTTTGGGAAGTGACTAAATCATGAAGGTAGAGTCCTCATGAATGGAATTAGTATCTTACAAAGGGGACCCCCGAGAGCTCTCTCACTCTTTCTGCCTGGTAAAGACACAGTGAGAAGACAGCCATCTACAAGCCAGGAAGAGGGCTCTCATCAGACACCAAATCTGTTGGTATCTTGATCTTGGACATCATAGTTTCCAGAACTGTGAGAGAGGAATGTTTGTTATTCAAGCCACCCAATCCATGGTATTTTTGTTATAGCAGATGGAAAAGACTAAGAGAGTAATTATAAAAGTAGTTCTGTTTATTGTTCTCATTAATTTTTGTAGAAACTTACTTCAAATATTTATAATTAAATAAAATTATTATTATTATTATTATTATTATTATTAAATTTTTTTGGCTTAAGATTAATTATTAAATTAATTATTTGGCTTAAAGTCTCAGATCTCTGTTAATTAGACAATGCAATAATACATTTCAAAACATATTTTTAAAAAATTAAAAGTACACTATCATGTTATTATGTGGCAATAGGGTTAAATCCTCGAAGTCACTGCTGTTCAGTGATTTATGATTGTTTTTCATGTTGTTGCTTCAATTTTTTCAAATTAGTCAGGTACAGTTGAACTAGAAAAACTGACTTGTGTCATTTGAACCTACTCAATAATGATTTAGTCGCAAAAGTTTGGACTATATACTTTGATCTAGATAAATTTCCCTTGTCCTTGTGCAAGGATAAAGGTAGTGGAGGAGTACTGGTCTCAGGGCATCATACAAGCAGAAAAACATATGCTCAGTTCATCTCTGTTTTCCAGCTATAGAACTGAGTGGGCCTCCCTGGGGTGCCCCACCCCAATCTCTACCTGACTCATCATGGTAAAAACACCAGAAGTAAAGCTGTTCCTCTCAGACGTGTCATGTTACATTAGAAATAATGGCTTTTCGCTCTTCATCTATTAGTTTAATTTCTCATATCAAGTTATCACAAACTAGCCATCTAGTTATTGTTGACCCAACTGTCTTACTATCTTCTGAGAATAATTTTTACTAACCCAACAGTCTTATCTTCTAAAGATAAAGCTTAAGGCATATGTCTTCATATATAAAGATATATAACACACACACATATATACATGCCATCCTGACATAAACAACCATAACAGTGTAAAAAAATGTCTAAGGCAACTTTTTTATCTTTTTATTTTTTAGCTTTAGGTAACAACCTTTCAAATTTCTAGTCCTTAAAGAATAAAAATTCACGGATCCAAGTGTGTGATCATATCAGCTTTCCCTGTAGAGCGCTGTACCATAAGCTTACATCTAACCAGAGTATGATAGTAACACTGAGCTGAAGAAATAGTTGTCAGTGATTGGGGCAGCTAAAGTGATTGGACTTTATGAGGCAGGTCACCAGAGAGGAGTCAGCTGCCTAGGGGTGTGAGAAGCAATCTGGGTCTAAATTCTCCATGTTACCTCAACATAGAACTGGGCTTCTAATATGCAGAGCAGGTCTACAAAATGGTAATCAGACAGCAGCTGCTACAGCGTGAGGGCACAACAGGTAACAGGTTAGTTGGTGCTGGGGACCACTTAAGGTCTGGTTCACCCAAGTAGTGAATATTTGTCACTCCAGTGCTGAAACTGAGACAAGGACTACACCTCTGCCTGCTCCAGACCTACCCTAACAAAGCATAAGCCAAATCCCTGAGAAAAACTGATGCGAACACAATTTGGAAGTTGATAGTCTCACCAAGTTCTAGGAACTTCGGTAATATCATGAGTTTTACACAGATCTCCCTTAACAAAATACAAACCAAGCCTATACAAGTTCAAGTTGATCAGAAGTAGTTAATGCACCAACTAGGAAAAAATCAATAATCTCTAGAAGAAGAATAGAGTACACGGTCTCCAATTTACACTCCACAATGTCTAATATACATAACCTCATTCATGTAAACAAACAGGAAAATGTGAATCAGAGTAAAAAAAAAAGCAGTCAATAAAATTCTGTCCCCAAGATGGCTGAGAAAGTTGCCTTTAGAAGATAAAAATGTTAAAAGTTACTATAAATATATTCAAAGAATTAAATAAAATATGCCTTATTGCATGAATGTGTATACTCTTAGCAAAGAGATAGAAAGAGTAATGGAAAAATAAGTGATCTTAAAAAATGAGTCAATAGATGTTATCCCATCAGAAGAGCAGAAGTAAAAAATATAAATAAGATTGAAAAAAATTAACAGAGGTTTAGGAAGCCTAGACTCATATAAAATAGTCTAATATTCATGTAATAAGAGTCCCAGAAGAAGAGAGGGAATATGGAAATACAGAGAAGAAAGAAAGAAAGAAAGAAAGAAAGAAAGAAAGAAAGAAAGAAGAAATTGTTGAAAAATGCCAAATCTGATCAAAACATCTAGTTACAAATCTAACCCAAGAAAATCTAATAAAGTAGTTTGGCACATCATACTCAAACAAGCAAATATCAGGAGAAAATCCTCAAAACATGTACAGAAAAATTGCAAATTGCATAGTTTATCAAAGATAAGAATGGTAGAAACAATTATCAGAAAAAAATTGAGGCCAGAATATAATGAAGGAGATAATAAAATCACAGCTTTAAAAAGCTAACCACAATGACAAAAAGATTGCCTTTCACGCAATAATTCAGTATTCATAAAGAATACCCTTTAAAACTCAAGATGAAAATAAATACATTTTTAGGTAACTGAAAGCTTAGGAAATTTGACACGAGACCCAAACTATAAGAAATGTTAACATATTCTTTAAGCTGAAGAAGTAAACAAAAATTTGAATCTGCAGAAGGAAAAAAATGAATAATGAAAATGACAAATAAATAAGTAATATAGTCATCAGGTCCTAATATATTTCAGGAAAAGTAATCCAGGGGATATAGGTAAAAAAGAATAGTGTGATTGGTTTTATGTTATATACAATTGTTAAAGAATGTCTCCCTGCTAGGAGACATTTCATTATATGTCTAAAGAAAGTGAAGGTGTGAGCCTTGAGGATGTCTAAGAGAGGAGCCTTTTGGGTAAACAGTAAAGATCCTGACGCAAAGCTATGCTTGGGGTACTCAAGGGTCAAGAAGGAATTCTGTGGAGCTGGTATGGAGGGAAAGAGAAGGGAGTAAATAGTAGAAGATAATGACCAGATCAAGTCCCAGGACATAGTGAGTATTTGGCTTTGCTCTAACTGTGACAGGGAGCTACTTCGAATTTTTGAATGAGGTGACACAGTAGGTCTTTAATTTTAAAAGGATCACTCGGGTTGCAGCAGTAAGTAGAGATGTGGAATGCTGGAGATGGGGAGTGGATGCAAAGCAATTGAAATCTGAATATATTCTCTAAGAGAAGCCAACAAGATTTAAGGATGAATTTAATATAGAGTGAGAGAGAGAGAAAATAGGGATGTCTTTAAAAGTTATGGCCTTAACAACTGTTAAATGCATTTGCTAATTTCTGAGAGGTTGATGTTATGAAGTTTGGTGATGTTTCAATAAGCATTCACCAAAAAAGAGATGACACACTGAAATGGGGCAATTTGAAAAGAGTTGAATAAGGAAGAGACTATTTACAAAGGTTGATCTGAGAAAATCCAGAAGGGCTTATATAGTACTCTGGGGGCTAATGGTTGCCATTATAATCCCTAAGTCTATGGGAAGGAGCAGTTACCATGAACCATAGAGAAGACTTCCAGAAATAGAATTGTGTTAAGAAAGCTCTGTTCTTCAGTAAAGTGTTGCAGACAGCATATGGTGATCTTAGTGAAAAGGATCCAGGGCCATAAATATCCCAGCATTACTTTCTTCTTGCTCTCTAGACTTCATTCTGGGGTCTCTCATTATGAAATCCAACTGGAAGTAAGAGGGCATGGGAGATTCTTGATCCAGTTCATATAGTTTAAGCTCACTATAGTAGAAAGCAAAGTGGAAAAATATGAATAATGGAACCAAGGCAATTATTTGAAGATACGTAACACAGGTAGAATGCCAAGAATCAATCATGAGACAGCAAAGAAGAAATGTTTAGTAGCCTGGAGTTCAAGGAAAAGATAACCATAACTAATAAAAAGCAGAGAATACCAGTATATATCTGATATATAAAACCATGTAGCTGGATGTGTAGTTTCTAATAAAAAGGTGTCAAAAGTCTCATATGTAGGTTTATCTAGAATTAGGAGCCCTGGCCTTCCCTTAGCTTTGGTGTTCACTCCACTTGGGAGGACCATTAAATCGACTTGATAATCTTGAATTGTCAATAAGTAAATAAGACATCTTAAAGTAAAACTTCCCAAAGGTTCTCTAGCACCAACTTGAATTTAGAAAGGTCTTTAAATCTCTGTAATGATTGTTGTAAGGCCAACTGAATACATACATATATTGTAATTTGTCAGATTGGCTTCATTTGCATATTTATTCTCTTGCTAATGAGTGTTACCTTGTCGGAGGTACTGAACCATACTCTGTGATGACATATTACTCTATTGGTCCTCTCTCTCTCAGTCAGCTCCTGCATACAGGTTATGTAAATAAATGGCAGGACAACTGTCAATGAATAGTCTTCCTATTCATCTACCAACTTACCTCCCTGAAAAATATCTTTGTTACCTTAAAAGTAAAGAATAATGGAAACAAAATTTACTTTCTAGCAGGGCCTAAGTAAGAAGTATATATGATATTATTTTGACCATTCAATTAAATACTCACCTTCACTCTGATCTGGATATAATTTTGTGTTTCATGGTGTATGAAGGTCAATTACCAATATTATACATGCCTTTGAAGTATGATTATTTATAACAAGAGCTCCCATGAGTTTTTCAGTTCCTCAGTTATTTTATAGTTATGAACAATTACCACACATTCAGTTTACTCTTTATGATACTGAAAAATCATTTCAGGGACACTTACATTGGTGCTTTTCCTTCCTACAAAATCTGCAGAGGTCTGAAATCTTTATTAAAGTTTAAGGTCACTTTCACACAATCTGTATATGTTTAGCAAAGAAATGCAGTGTCCCTCCTGATGTTGGATATTTGGTTTTAGGTCCTCATGAGAATTCTTAGTCATAAATTCACTAACAATTTTCCTTGTAAGTTCCTAATTGAAAATCCCCCCTTAACATTCAGTGTTGCCTTTTCATCTTGAATCGCTGTTCTTGAACAACTCCAGGAGAAGAATATTACTTCTCTTTGCCTTTCTTATTCATATAATTGCTTTCCTATTGATTCATATTTGGATTTCTTTCCACTGTATTATGGATCCCATCGGAAAAAGAGCAAGCAAAACTTGTATATATATTTCTTAGCATTCATCACAGGGCACAATTCAGTGTCTACCACAAAGTAGCAATCTCTAAAAATAGGGTAAATGCATAAATTAAGCCCATCTAGTGAATCAGGATTTATCTATTCATTACATGAGATGGAAAGTATGTTTCTTCTTTACATGTGTTTACTTGTTATTAAACACGTATCTGTTTCTTCTTTTCTTGACTATGTAACAGTCATATAGGTAGAGATTAGAATAATGTTTTCTACTACTTTGAATCCCTGGCTCTTGTCAGAACATCTGGTGCAGAATAGACAGTTGGTTCTAGATGAACACAATTGAATTGACATAAAATGGGACTGCAATTCTACCTGATTGCCATATCCTCCTATAATTCAGAAAAAAGCAATGGGAGAAATATTTCTATTATGTCCCATAAATATATGTGTGTATATATATATGTGTGTGTGTGTGTGTGTGTGTGTGTATAATATTTAAAATGTTAATATAGTACTCAAAAGCTTCTACTTTTTTTTTAATGTTTGTTTATTTTTGAGAGAGAGAGACACAGAGTGTGAGCGGGGGAAGAGCAGAGAGATAGGAAGACACAGAATCCAAAGCAGGCTCAAGGCTCTGAGCTGTCAGCACAGACCCTGACATGGGACTCCAACTCAGGAATCACGAGATCATGACCTGAGCCAAACTGAATGAGCTACCCAAGTGCCCCCAAAAGCTTCTACTCTTAAGTGGGAAAGGTTTGAAGGAATGACCCCTACTTATTACTATAAGGATTACAGATTTATTTTTTTTTTAATTTTTTTTTCAACGTTTTTATTTTTATTTTTGGGACAGATAGAGACAGAGCATGAACGGGGGAGGGGCAGAGAGAGAGGGAGACACAGATTCGGAAACAGGCTCCAGGCTCTGAGCCATCAGCCCAAGCCTGACACGGGGCTCGAACTCACGGACCGTGAGATCGTGACCTGGCTGAAGTCGGAGGCTTAACCGACTGCACCACCCAGGCGCCCCAAGGATTACAGATTTCTTAAATCACCAATATTTTAAAGAATATTACAAAAATCTAAAGGTCATCTCCCTTGAATCATCCACATATCTTCATGCAAAATTTGATTCCAAAGGGCTCACAAGCCCCACGTTTTAGTATCCAAGGGCCAGAGATTAAAGCCCAGATTATAGCAATCAATCCATATGAAAAGATCCCAATATATCATTTCAATCCATGACTGAGTAATCCATGTTTCAGTGATACATCCCTAAAAATCTCAAATAATAATAATAATATTGATAAAAATAATGAAATAATATCTATAGTAGCATGCAAAGGAAACAATAATGAGTTTCGGATTAGGTATCCTACATTCAGTTATATAATACCGTTAAAAAATTTATTGTTCTTTGACTCAGAACATCAGCTCACATATTGCACATTGCAGAACAACTACTGTAGGCACTCAATAAATATGTGTAATCTGAATATTAATTATATTCCCATCTTCTGCCTGTGGTGGTTAAGCTGAAAACCCTGAGCTCTAATAATTTAGAAAACCCTGAGCTCTAATAACATTTCTGTTAGTTCAATATGTGCACTTTAATTTTAAATTCATTTTAAATTTGGGTTTTAATCTGATTTTAGATTAATATTTTTCATATTTAACCTTACATTTACTATATCCTTTAGTGAGATGCATAACTGGGATTAATAAATTAAATGAACAGGCTTCAAGAAATAATTCTAGATAATTTTACTTTCCCCCCTTTTTTCTACTCTAGAAGCTGACCCTACAAAAAATATCAGGGTAGTATAATTTGAGGCACACGGAGTTTGTTTTACTGTAAAATTTCATTGACACTTAGCATCTATCCTAATAGTAAGTAAACATTCCCAAGATGTATGAATTCAAATATATTCTCAATAATTTACTTTTTTCTTCTTTGTTCAAAATTGCAAATTTAAGCCATATCAAGACACATCAGTATAACCTTACATTTCTGTAATAAAATAACTTCACATTTCTAAAAACAGTAATTGTATAACCTTATTTTTTAATGCAAAGCAGTGACACTTATTTAAATAGCAGGCCAGGGAGAGGGAGGGAAGATGGCGGCGTAGGAGGACGCTGGGCTCACGGCGCGTCCTGCTGATCACTTAGATTCCACCTACACCTGCCTAAATAACCCAGAAAACCACCAGAGGATTAGCAGAACGGAGTCGCCGGAGCCAAGCGCAGACGAGAGGCCCACGGAAGAGGGTAGGAAGGGCGGCGAGGCGGTGC